>NC_041389.1:706622750-706629284 GCF_002162155.2 Triticum dicoccoides | reverse complement strand
ACACACACGTTTGCTAAAATCCATCCATGTGGATGGAGCAGTGAGTCCAGGCAGGGGTTCGGCATCGGTGGTTTGCAGTGACAGTGACGACAACTTCATGGGTAGCTCATCTCTAATAATGGGGATGTGTGTGACCCATTAGTGTTGGAGGCTATGGCATATGCCAAGAAGCCCCATCCTTAGGGCAGACCTTCATCTACAAAACTTTGGTGTTGCTAGTAATTCAAAACAAGTTGTGAGAGAGATTGCTGAAGGAAGCCAAGGCATGATCGGTGCAATCGTCAAAGAGATCAAAACTAGAGCAACTCTTTTTAATTGTAATTTTACTTTTGAAGGTCGCACGGACAATGATGACCCACATAGTTTAATTAGACTTTTTTTTATCTTTAGCTTCTAATCGTTATGTCTGGTTTGGCAAACCACATGACACAAATTGTATCCCACTAGTCGTGGTCTTTGATCAATAAAGATTAGCTTTATCTCTAACAAAATAGGGAGTATATCTAAAATAAACAATCACTCTGCTTCGACCACGCGCACACGACCGACCATGCTACTCTCTTCCTCGTCGCCTTCTTCCTCCCAGCAGAAGCATAGCACCTCCTCCGGAAGTCCGCTCCCCGTGCGCGCCCTGCTCTCGAGGCACGGTAACCTTCTATCCTCCACCTCCCTCTTGTCATCCTCGCTCCACTATGATTCTGATCTCAGTGTCGTCTGCTCTAGTGCCCGCAACCTGTTCGTCGAATTGCACGACCCTCCATCGGCACAGTCAACGACGACGTGCTGCTATAGTATGGGCACAAGGGGGCGCGATGTGTTCATGTGTCTAGGGGTGCGGGCGGAGTGTGGAGGCGCAACAGGCGGGAATGGGAGATGGAAGGTGGTCGCGGTGCTTCTGAATGCAGCTATGGGCTGAACCGGGTAGGCGCATAACTGCGTGGGAGCCGGTGAGCTCTGTTTCAGTGTGCTCCAACTGATAAATTCATGTGTTATTACTTGATTGCTTAACTGAAGACGACATGCCATATCACATTGTGACACTTCATGGAACAAGCCCAATATGGTTTTGCCCGTCTGGTTCAGGCACTGGAATCAACTGCAGCCGAAGACGTGTCCTGCTTCCACTTCCCTGGACACAACCGAGGGAAAGCACGGGGATTGAGCAAGGTGCTGATTTGGCTGTGCAATCCACCCACAACGTTCTCAGCTCTCTTGCACAGTCCTCGATGCTTCACATGGCTGGAGGTCTGGTTGATGCAGACAAAGTGAGCCAATGCCTCCAGTTGCTCCAGAGCTGAAGCCCGAGTTACCCCCTACTGTCGTCTTTAGATGCTGCAAGACCTCAGCTGAGTGAGAATGGAAAATATTTTGATGACTCGGTGGCTATGGCTTTAGAAACAAAAGATCAGCTGAGGGTAATCCCTGGAATATTTGTGCTGGACTTGTCAACCTTTGTTTCTGACTTCCTTGCAATTGATCCTCTTCGTATCACACTAAGTGCTTCAGATCTACAATTATCTGGATACGAAGCAGATGACATTTTTGCTGAAGAGCATCAAGTTGTATCTGAACTTGTTGGTATACAGGCATTGACGTTTGCAGACAACTTGGGGACCAGAAGGCAAGATGTTGAAAAGCTTGTACAGTGTGCAAAGCATCTGTCAGAAAAATACTACTCTGCAAAAGAATCCAGATTGAGAAAGGATAATTACGTTTGTAGCCCATTAGATAAGTTCTCTGTCAAGCTGACTCCAAGAGAGGCCTTCTTCACAAAGAAAAGGAGAGTGTGCATTGAGGATAGCCTTGGCGAGATTTGTGGTGAGTTTATCTGCCCGTATCCACCAGGTCTCCCTGTGCTGATCCCCGGTGAGGTAATAACACAGGATTCCTTATCTTACCTAATACATGTCAGAGACCAAGGCATGACAATCAGTGGAGCAGCTGATGGTGAACTCAACTCGATCATGGTATGCAACTTGTGATGATTATTCTGCTATTCCAGTATAACTATGTGACAGAGATATTTCGATGGTTCACGGACTCGTGAATCAGGATGCTCCGATAATCAGGATGCTTATTTTCCGACATATGGACAAAACTTGTCTAACAGAACAACTGACTGCTTGGCCAGACATTGAGAACACATCTCGTGAAGAAAGAGTTAGCTGTCAAGCCACAAGAGGATGAAAAAATTTATGTAGGGTCTATGGCATGTGGCCTCCTGTGAGTCTGAAGCATAAACCACTGAAGTGGCGACCTTTTCCTGTGAAGTGCCTTGGAATATAATGATATTCTGCTTTTCTCCACAGTTCTCTTCAAGAAAACAAATGAATTGGCTAGTAAGTAGCAGTTCCTGTGTGTTCCTTTCTTTTCCAGCTTTACCCCCTTTGGTTCTCCTCAGAATGGCTTGCTCGATCTGAATCAACTGTGACTCGGCTGCGGTTTGTACACCTTCCTGGTTTTCCTGAAGCATGTTGCAAGGTTGTCTAAGCAGGTACTCTACTGCACCTGTAAGTCCCACATCAACTCAAGAATTCATTAAATATTCCACAGAACGTGTATCAAAAGATTTTATCATCTAATGCATCGTTGCAAATGCAACCACCATTTTATTATTTGTGCAAGAAGAAGAGGCTATAGTGACAATACTTCCAAACTAAGGCCTCCACCGAAACATGGAGCTGGAAACAGTGACCAAAGCAGTAGATTCGGTTGCAAGAATTAGATTTAGGGACTAATCAACTCATTATTGTGATGATGATGATAATGATGATGCAGTTAGGTTTGTCACGGGCTGGCTTTCTGCCAGAAACAAAGCTCATCCTAACAAGGACCTGGGAGCTAACACTCTGTTGCCCCACACTGTGCTGCTTGTTTCCTTCCCAGTTAATTAAGCTCGTAAATAAAACAAATTTTTGGGTTGATCCTTGGCACTAATCCAACCCTGTTGTAATAACACAAGTGTGCCGCCATCATGACATGTCGGGTCGGGTCATGTTTATCTATTAAACAAACATGGTTTTAGTGTTCATACCCTGAAGGAGTTGCACTACCTAGCTGATCAACATAACTGTCAGTGTAATCCACTCAATTGTGATACACAGGTTTTAGTTTAATTTAAACTAAAATCATGACAAGTATTTTGGAATGGGGGGAGTAGTACATACTAATCCCAATTAATGAAACTGTTAGCAATGAAGAATCACATCAAAAATCTGCTTCCTGTTGCTTAAGCTCTGATTCAGACCCTCTGGGCCTGACTCAGGGCTGCTAATCTGTCTGGAACTTGAAGTTGGGTCAAATGCCTATAATAATTAAGAGGCTAAGCAAGGAGTCACGTTCCAACAGTAGATGAAGGTTCAGTGCTATATTGTGAATTACTCACTCCATAAACTAGTTTAGTGATCTAAATGCTCTTATATTAGTTTACGGAGGGAGTACGCCACGGATCAGAATTCGGTGTTGACATGATTTGACCTGTGTACATAGCAGCGGCTAGCGAGTTAGTACTTTCCTGAGACCTGTGAGTGAATTATTATTTCGCCGAACATTGAGGATACATCTCATGAAGAAAGTGACCATTGGAGAATCTACGATTACACTGCCGGGGTTACACTCAAAAGAATCTAAAATCAAGAGCTCGCAATTTAAATGGTGGCGACGGCCCCCCTTTCCAACGCTCCTCACGCACGCAGAGCCGTGCCTCCGGCGACCCAGAAGTGGCGCCATGGGGGATCAGCACGAAGGTGCGGATCCGACGAGAGGTGGGGCCCAGCATAAATAAATATAAATCTCATATAATTTATGCTCTCCCCATATTTATTTTAATGGTAGAAGAGGTTTACAAAATAAATAGTCTTCCTCAATGAACGATTATGGTTTCAAGCAAAGTTTTACATATCTTTTGTTGTGTTTTATTTGTGAAACAGTTATCTACCATGAGTTGTTGTATTTGACAACTTTTTTGTCCAATGCGCATCTCTATCACTACTATTTAACAAATGTTCTGGAACAAATGCAGATTATTAGTATTACCTAAATTTTGTTCAAAAGGTGAAGCAAAGTTTGCTGCAAGTTAAAATACGGAGTAGATAGGTTTTCCGTAAGAGTATCTGCAAGAGTATCCCGCAAAAAAATTCTGCAAGTGCAAATTCAAATCCGAATTCCCAAAAAAAAATGTGTCTGAGCCCAGGTTCGAACTGGGGACCTTTAGTGTGTGAGACTAACGTGATAACCAACTACACCACCCAGACCTGTCTGCCTAACGATTGTCAGTTCTATATTTATACAGAAGTAGGCGTAGTTTGTCAGAGGCTAATTAAACTTGGACTATTTTTCTTTTTCTTTTTTGCGGGGGACATGAACTATTTTTCTGACACAAAACAAATTATGGAACAAGATTCCAGTGAGATCTTCCCTGTGGATAAACTAAAGGTAAATTTTCCCTTCCCTGTTCGCCAAGTTGGGGGGCATGCAGCTTCTCAGAAGAATGTTCCCTGCAGCATTGGGTCGTGCAATTTCAAGAGGTTTCTGAAGAGGATAGTCATAGGAGGGATTTCCAAGGAGCTGGTGGTTCCAAGTTCAGGTGACAACAACTGACGGTGTACACACAAACACCTATGCACATTGCAACATACGAATAAAGGTATGGTTCTGTCGGTTCTGGAGCGAATAGGATTGTAGATCAAACAACATATTTTTCTGGTGGTTCTAAGTTCAGGTGCCAAGCAAAAACCAAAAGGAAATTTTTTTTTCAACAACTTATATATGTCTCTCACCGTTGTATCGACTTGGAAATCCCGGTGTACATCAATCTCGAGCAAGATTTTGGATTTCGTATGGTACAATAAAATCAAAGGCCTCCGAAATGGCGGATTTTTGAAAATTCAGATGAATTAGCCAAATAAAATTTGATTTTTGATGAAATTCCACTATTTTTATCTAACTTTTTGGTTATTTTTTTCTGTTTCTATTTCTCTTTCCTTTTTCCTCTTTTCATTTTTTTCCATTTTTTGTTTTCCTTTTGTTTCTAAAAAATGTCTCTATTTTTTTAATCAATAATATTTATTAAAGTGCATAATTATTTTGAATGTGACAACAGTTTTTACATTTTTAAACTTCAAGATTTTTTATTGGATAATATTTTAAACATTCGAGAACATTTTTAAAATTTAAGATCAATTTTTGTATTTGAGAAAAAAATCAAGAAACTTTTTTCTTTTGAGAAATCTCAATTCTTTATTACTCAAAGTTCACAATGTTTGGAATGCAAATAGCATCATGGGGTCCAATGTGGTGCCCCTGTCCTAAAGAATGAGAAAATTGGGCAAGCGAATGGGCTTCAATATTCGATGCAGCCTGCAGGACCCTCAAAAAGAAAATTACAATTAAAATTCGAATCTCACCATTTGATTTCAGCAATAATTTGACTATGCAACTTGATGCTTCCCTTCTGGGTGTCCCTTGCAACTTGCTTTGAATCCGTGGCGATCACAATGTCATGGAGAAAAGGATCCTCGGCCAAAGATAGTGCTTCCCTGCAAGAAATTATTTCGAGAGTAACCACATCTCAAACACCATGGATCACCAATGCAGATGAGCCTAGATAATTTTCATTTGAATCCAAGCAAAACGTTGTCGCAGAGCCCCCGATGCTTGATCAAGCCAGGCCCGCATCTACATGGACTTTGGCATATCCAACTGGTGGCGCCACCATACGAGGTAGACCCTGCCGACCATCCCTCGCATGTTGTGGTTGATTCAGTGTCTCCCGGGCGTCTGTGTCTAGCCTACTCGCGAGGCACAGGGAGCCCTCGCCTCTAGCGATATTGTCTCGGGCTGGCCCATTAATTGCAACCAACGTGAGGGCAGTTTGTTAGTTTTGTTACTTTTTTTAAATCGTTTTTCACTTTTTTTATATTTCAAAAAAATCAATATAAATAATTTACTTACATTAAACATTTACCGCATATATAAAATGTCTGCATGGCTTAAAAAAATATTTGTACCATTAAAAAAAATGGTCACATGTCTAAAAAAATGTTCATGGGACTTTTAAAAATGTTTATACAAAGTAAAAAAATGGTTTCATAATTTTTTTAAACTTGTTTCGTATCATTAAAAAAAATCATGACATTTTCCACAATTTTTATACAATGTAAACATATGTTCATATAATTTAATAAATATTTCTTACCATTCAAAAAAATATCAATATATATTGGAAAATGTTTAACATGTATTAAAAATGTGTATTAGAAGTAATGTTTGTCATGTATTAAAAAAATTCAACATGTATCACAAAAAGTATTTCCCGTGTATACAAAAATGTACCATGTCTACTAAAAAAAGTCGAGATGTATTTAAAAATTAAAGTAAAATATAATTTTAGAAAACAAAAAATAAATAAAACCCCCCAAAAATACATAAAAACAAATAAGAAAAAACTCACCCCTCCCTGGCTTGCTAGTTCCCCATCTTCGTCAGACGCTGTAGCACATGGCCCCGTCCATCCAGCCCCTTTGGCTCGCTCCT
>NC_041389.1:706606220-706622386 GCF_002162155.2 Triticum dicoccoides | reverse complement strand
CTCTGCATTACCCTCCTTAGCAGTGAGAAAGCTTAGTACAACTCGGGGTGCACCCCCCCCCCGTTTGTTAAAACCATGAGAATTTTTTACGTGGGGCTTACTTATGAGTGCGTCGTGCGCTCGGTTCACCGTGAACCCCATTGCGTCCTATAAATAGGCCACCTCGAGCCCGTTCGCCCTCACCCATTCGTGTGCTTGTGCCACCAAGTCCTCATCTCTGAGCTTGCCTTGGGCCATGGAATTCTGCCTCGGCCAGCGCCGTAACTCTCCCAAGATGGCATCCTACCTCTCGATTTTCTTATATTCCTGGGCCCTCTAGATCCCCTAAAGCTAACTTTGTTGTTAATTTTAGTTTTGGTTGTGCGAGCCTTCGACTTGGGCCAATTCCCGTAGCGCAACCGTACGGTTCCAACGCCTTTGTCGATTCCGCCAACGCAGACGACTACCTCCACCTCTCCTGGGTTCGCGACGTCTTCCTGAACACGTCGGTGCCCTTGGATCACCCTGCCGTCGGCTACATCGCTGCCAGTGAGAAATTCTCAAAAGGCGGGGCAGATTGATACACGGACTCTAGCGGTGGAGGCCGTTAGTGAAACTGAGAACCCTACTAGATGACAAGGGCAAACCAGATATCCATGAATATTTTTTTTTGAATAGTTTGGATTACTTAGCACATGTGTCACATGGTATATCCATGAATAAACTTGGAATTTTTTTTGAAAATTTCACCAGTGAGTCTTTTCTCTTCGAGTGCTCTTGTTTTTCTTTTTGAGTGGGTTACCTTGTAGTCTGGCCCAGCGGTGTGACGACCCAAAGGCTTGTCCATGGAGGCCCATATAGACATCAGATCAGATTACACTCCCCTTCCCGTACTTCACTCTGCTTCGACCACGCGCAGACGACAATGTCCATGCTTCTTCTTCCTCCGAGCAGCAGCAGAAGCATAGCGCCTCCTCCGGCCGTCCGCTCCCCGTGCGCGCCACGATCTCTACGCACGGTAACCTTCTATCCTGCACCTCCCTCTCGCCTTCTTCGCCCCACTATCGTTCTGGTCTCTGTGCCTTTCTATTCTAGTGCCCGCGACCTGTTCGTCCAATTGCTCGCCCCCTTCCCTTGTGGCATTTGCCGCATCCGCGCACCCCCACACCGACCTACGCCTCTCAGATACATCTGAAAGAAAATAGAGAAGCCTTCCCCAAAAAACAAAGAAAGGAAGCAGTGCAGCCGCAAATGCCGGGGACGACGGCAGCTCCGGCATGACAGACCGTGGGTGCTTCTGAGTGCCGCTATGGGCCGATCCAGGCTGGCGCATGAACGCACGGGAGCCAGTGAGCTCTGTCCTAGCTAGTGTGTTCCAACTGATGAATTAATGGGTCATTACTTGCTTCTGAACACTGCTTAACTGAAGATGCTTTCGAATTTGCCTCGTCCGACATTGTTCATGATTACAGCGTACATACAGCATCTACTTTAATCTTTGATCGATCATGCTAATGGATTCAGCCTATGTTCATCTCCACCTTCTTCTATCCCATGTGCTTATCCAAAGTTTCTTTTGTCTTGCAGGGATCACCCAGGCGACATGCCATAGCACGGTGTGACACTTCACGGACCACGCCAAGAATATCTGAAACTGAAGCTACGCTTGCTCAACCTTCAGCAGCTGTCCAAGGTGCTACTGCCCCTCTGGTTCAGGCACTGAAATCAACTGCAGCCCAAGACGTGTCCTGCTTTCACTTCCCTGGACACAACCGAGGGAAAGCTGCTCCGTCGTCGTTGTCGAACCTTGTTGGCATGGGAGCGTTTTTACACGACTTGCCCGAGCTACCTGAGCTCGACGACCTCTTCTACCCCAAGGGTGTGATCTTGGATGCTCAGAACCAGGCAGCTCGACTGTTTGGTTCATCTAAGACGTGGTTCCTGGTCAACGGAAGTACCTGCGGAATCCAGGCTGCAGTGATGGCCACCTGCTCCCCTTGTGACTACATCATTATACCTCGGAACTGTCACATCTCAGTGATCTCTGCCCTGGTTCTGTCCGGTGCTGTGCCTAAGTATATAGTACCAGAGTACAATTCTGCGTGGGACATTGCTGGTGGTGTTACACCGTCACAGGTGGATAAAGCACTGAAGGAGCTTGAGAAGGATGGCAAGAAAGTAGGTGCTGTTCTTGTTACTTCACCGACCTACCATGGCATATGCAGCGATGTGCAAGGTGTCGTCGATGTTTGCCATCCCTTACACATTCCGGTTATAGTTGATGAGGCTCATGGTGCACACTTCAGGTTCCATCACAGTTTTCCAAGCACGGCGATTGAGCAAGGTGCTGACTTAGCTGTGCAATCCACGCACAAGGTTCTGAGCTCTCTTACACAGTCCTCGATGCTTCACATGGCTGGAGGTCTGGTTGATGCAGATAAAGTGAGCCAATGCCTCCAGTTGCTCCAGAGCTCAAGCCCGAGTTACCTACTACTGTCGTCTTTAGATGCTGCAAGAGCTCAGTTGAGCGAGAACTCGAAATCTTTTGATGACTCGGTGGCTATGGCTTTAGAAACAAAAGATCAGCTGATGGTAATCCCAGGGTTATCTGTGCTGGACTTGTCATGCTTTGCTTCCGACTTCCCTGCCATTGATCCTTTGCGTATCACATTCAGTGCTTCAGGTCTACATTTATCTGGATATGAAGCAGATGACATTTTAGAAGAGCATCGAATTGTATGTGAGCTCGTCGGAACACAGGCGGTGACGTTTGCAGTCAACTTAGGGACCAGAAGGCAAGATGTTCAGAAGCTTGTACAGTGTGCAAAATATCTCTCGGATAAATACATGTCTGCAAACGAATCAAGATTTAGTAAGCATAACTATGTTCGTAGCCCATTGGACAAGTTCTCTGTGAAGCTGACTCCAAGACAGGCCTTCTTTACAAAGAAAAGGAGAGTATGCATTGAGGACAGCCTTGGGGAGATTTGTGGTGAGCTTATCTGCCCGTATCCACCAGGCATCCCTGTGCTGATACCCGGTGAGGTCGTAACTCAGGATTCGCTGTCTTACTTACTAAACGTCAGAGACCAGGGCATGACAATCAGTGGAGCAGCTGATGGTGAACTCAAGTCTATCATGGTATGCAACTTGTGATAATTATTCTACCATTTCAAGATAACTATGTGGCAGAGATATTTCGATGGTTCACGGACTCATGAATCATGATGCTTCTGTACAGTATGAGGGACAATAAGCGCGCATCAGCCCAAGCAGAGGCTTCTTTTCTGTCAGATATGGACAAAACTTGTCTAACGGAACAACCGACTGCCTGCTTGGCCAGACATTGAGAATACATCTCGTGAAGAAAGAGTTAGCTGTCAAGCTACAAGAGGATGCCAAAATATAAGTAGGGTCTATGGCATGTGGCCTCCTGTGAGTATGAAGCATAAACCACTGAAGTGGCAACCTTTTCCTGTGAAGTGCCTTGGAATGTAATGATATGCTGCTTTTGTCCATAGCTCTCTTCAAGAGAAGAGGCAAATTAGCCACCAAGTAACACTTCCTGTGTTTTCCTTTCTTTTCCAGCTTAACCCCCTTTGGTTCTCTGCAGAACGGCGCGCCCAATCTGCATCGGCTGTGACTCCGAGCTCGACCATCCGCTGCAGTTTGTACTCCTTTTCAAGGTTTCCCAGAAGTATGTTGCAAGGTTGCCCAAGCAGGTACTCTAGCTGCTTCTGTAAGTCCCACATCAACTCAAGAATTCATTAAATATTCCACTGAACGTGTACCGAAAGATTTTATCATCTAATGCATCATTGCAAATGTAACCACCATTTCTTTATTTGTGCAAGAAGAAGAGGCTATACTGACAATACTTCCAAACTAAGGCCTCCACCAAAACGTGGGGCTCGAAACAGTGACCAAAGCAGTAGATTTTGGTTGAAAGAATTAGATTAAGGGACTAATCAACTCATACCTTGCAATCACCAACCAGGAAAGTAATGTGATGATGATTAATTGATAATGATGGTGCAGTTAGGTTTGTCACGGGCTGGCTTTCTGCCAGAAACAAAGCTCACCTTAAACAACAAGGACCTGGGAGCTAACACTCTGCCCCCACTGTGCTGCTTGTTCCCTTCCCAATTAATTAAGCTCATAAATAAAACAAAATCTGGGCTGATCCTTCCCACTAATCAAACCCTGTTATGATATCCACCATCATGACAGGCGGGTCTGGCATGTTTATCTATTCTAGGCCATGAATAAGCCACAGATCATGTGAACACCTCCTACAAATGGGAGCATATATTTTTATTAAAAAAAACATGTTTTTACTGTTCATATTCTGAAGGAGTCACACTGGCTAGCTGATGAACCAAGCTGTCGCTCGAATCCAGTTAATTGCCGTACTGCATAACCAGTAGTACGTACTAATCGCAATTAATAAAACTGTTAGCAACGAAACATCACATCAAAAATCTGTTCCCCGTTGCGTGTCCTCTGATTCAGACTGAAGTCTGCATGCTGCTAATTTGTCTTGAACTTGAAGTGGGATTAAGTGCCCAGTGCCCACCATGATAATAAAGAAGCTAAGTAGTGAGTCACGTTCCAACAGTAGCAGTAGTGGCACATCACTGTTTCTTATTACAAAGACGCAGTGTCAACATTGTTAATCAGTGGTTGGTGATGCTGACTGGCTAAGGAGCGCTTCAGCTCGGCTCAGTGGCCACGGATTCACACAGAGAAGTAGTGATTAGTGTGTGAATTACACTATCAAAAGTGGTTTTCATTTGTATTTTTGTAGGACTATTGTCCATGTGAACACTTTGGTTTTATACTCTTTGCTGTTGAATCATCTGGATTTTGATCCGGTCAACGTTTGATTTTTGTCTGAAACTCTGAATTTGTGTTCCTTGTCTAAGCTTAAAGCAGATTTTACCATGATTCTGCACTCATGGACTGCAAAAGATTATTTTTCATTTCCTTGGGACAAGTGTCCCATTGGCAGTACTGCATGTAGGTACCATCTAGGCATCTAGCTTTGCTAGGTCTATGATGAACAAACGAGTTAATTGGCCTTAACCATGATGCAGTACTAGTACTCCAGTAGTACTAGATGCGTGCACGCATGGCGGCATGCATGTAGTCCAACAAACATGAAGACTATAATGATTTGCACGACTATTATTGTACCAGCAGCAGCAGCAGCAATTAATCATCATCACTCCTGACAAGATTTTACCATCTGGTTTAAGAGCAACTTCAATGGAAAAGAAGAAGAGCAGGGGCCCCATGGCCAGTAGAGATCTTGAAACAAGCTGAAGCTCCCACAATCTACCAAGTATGTACACAACTCCACTCCACATAGTATACACAAACCTATGCATATGCTTCTTATCTCGTCCAAAGTTAAAAAAGAAATTTTACCAAATGACAAGGTAATTATCAATCATCAGCAAGCACGTTGAAGAACTGAAAGATGAGATCACTCATCTCAACTCTTTTTTTACTAGCACTAGTGATGGTGGGTTGTCGAGCTCGAGGAGCGTGACAATGGCAGCAGAGATTGGTCAGTTGATGCAGGTGGTGCTGCCAGCGCCGGGGTCCATGGCGATCTCGAGCTGGCGGAGGGAGAGGGAGGATGGCAGGGAGAAGGCGCCGGCCATGCCCACGCCCACGCCCATGCCGCCCACCTTGTTGATCCCGTCCCAGCCGATGTGTCCGACGTGCTGCACGTCGGTGGGGTACCCGATCACGATCTCCTGCTCCTCGTCGTCCTCCTCTTCATCGACGTCGTACGCCGCGAAGAAGGTCTTGATTCCCCTGAGCAGCCGCTGCACCCCGGCCGTGACGGTCCCTGCCGCCGCCGCCGCCGCGGTTCTCGCCTTGTCCTCGCTGCTTTCTTCTCCGGCGCCTCTCTCTGAAATGGATGTTCTGCTTGCTGTTAGTATGTGGCATGGATCTTCGTATGAATTGCGATCAGGAAGTACATACCCTGTGCGGTGGCCGTCGTCGTGGTGGAGGAAGAAGGGTTGTCGGCCTGCGGCTGCGGCGCCGGTGCTGGTGGCTTCTTACCGAGCGGGTGGGCGACGGCCACGGCGGACTGCGACATGCAGCCGATGGAGAAGGGGAATCCAGCGCCGCCGCGTCGGTCCTTCATCGGAGCCGGAGCTGGAGATTGATACGAACACTACGGAGGGTACAGATGATGAGATAAGGAGAAAGAAAGATGCAGGCAGAATGGTGTTGCGTTCTTGGCCCGGCGTGTCTTATAGGCAGTGCACGCGGAGCAGAGTTTGGTGAGAGAGAAAGACAGAAAGCAGAGAGAGGGAGACAGGGCATCATCAATCAAATAGGTTAATTTTGGTAGCATGGTATCATGGAGATCAATCAGGAACGATCTTCGTGGACTAATTGCTTTTTCCCATGGGGGTTTCTTTTTTCTTGTTGCTTCCTGCTGGTGCTGGGGCTGGGACGTGCACATCAATTACGTTAAAATTCCTTTCAAAAGGGGTGGATGATTTGGATTTGGCGCCATCATTTCGCTAGTGGATGCAGCACGCACACAAAGAAAAGAGATGTCTCTCCTCCGGCCTCTTTTTGGTGTGTCATCCTTTTGGGCGGGTGCGGGTGGGGTGCGTCAATTCGTTGTGGAAGTGTGGGTTTTGACCTAGTTTCTCATATAAATTGGACCAAGTTTAATTTTTATTATGAAATCACATGAGCACCCTACCCTCTCTTGACGAAGTCCCGTAAAAAAAAGCTTGTAAAAGTGTGACCACGTGACTTGAGATTATGGTTGAACTCTCCCGGTCTCTGCATCCGAGGACGCACGCGGCAAAAAGTTATCGCAGAGAATCTTCATTAAGAAACCGAAACAAGTATGAATCATATGAAGGCTTCTTTGGTTCATAGGATAGAAATATCATGAGAATAGGTGTCTTAGTTCTATAGAGAAAGGGATGTCATTTCATTCATATGATAGGAACTTTTTCATCGGGTCTAGGCTAAGTTTTTCCTTCTTTGAAAGAAGGATTGGTTTCTATCGTACGAAATTCATCTGTACAAGCCAAAAGTTTTAAAAGATTTTTTCCTACAAAATCTTTATCCTTCTAAATTACTACTACACTAGCAATTTGATAATAGGATTTCCATAAAGCAAATGGGCCGGATTTTTCAGATAACAGGGCAATGCTCCGGGCGTGTCATGGTGCGCGAGTAAAATGTTTGTGCGGCAGGTCCAGCGTGACGAGGACGTACAGCCATGAGCCGCGTGCAGGTTGAATAATTCAGAAAAAAAAAACAATGGATGGAAAAGGGAAATAAGCCTGCCTGCTTTTGAGATTCTTGAGGGGCCCCCTTTCCACCTTATTTATGCTTGTGCAAAATGAAAAGGGCAACCTCGATCATGATCTCATCTGATCTGAATGAAATGTACACCAGCAATTTGATAATAGGATTTTGGTGAGGTTAAACAGTCGGCCTCTCTGCTGTGCCAACCCAACCAACCACCTGTATCTCAACAAAAAACAGGGGGAAATGGCGTGAGACGGATCTTTTTCACACGTACTCTAATCATCAGAAGAAAACAGGAGAATTAAATTAGTCCAACTCTGCTAATGATGTAGTAGTACAATATCTAAAAGCAATGCAATTTGGCAATATTAAAAGCGTGAAACATGGCCACATGAAACATTCTCTCTGTGGCAGATCACTTGCATTGAACACCAAGCTCGGCCGGCCATGCGGGATCCAGAGGATAGGAGGAGGGATTAAACACGAACGGTCTTCAATTCGTGAACTAATTGCTTTTTCAGCTGCATTAACAAGCTGTTGTAGCAAAAAAAAACTTTGGCCCTCGCGTCATCCTGTCAGGCGACTAGGTTTCGCCTTCTGATGTCACCTCCCCATCCTCTCCTCCATCGCTGCCACCCATGCAAGCACTGATGACGGTGGGGGCGAAGATCTCGTCGCTCCGCCCTCACATGGAGGGTTACGTGCTCTGGGCGGCGGCCCCAGTAGGTGTGGCAGTAGCGACTTCGCAGCAGGCGATGCTCATGGGTGGTGAGGCTGGTCGATGCGCTCGACTGCATGGGCAGTGAGTCATCGATAGAAGTCAGTTGCAGCGCGGAGCTCCTCCTCCTTGTTGGATTTGGAGGTACTCCTCTGTTGTCTCTCTTCCGTCGGTCTTGGCTGCTAGTGGGTTTTGTCGGAGCTAAATCCGACAGATCCCTCAATAGGGTATCCTAAGTTAGGCTATTTGGCACGATGGAAACAGAGACGAGGTTTTGGCCTAGGTTTGGACTCTTCAAGGGGATAATACCCTACGTCATGCTTGTGTTTTGTTGAGTTGGAGTGTGTACAAAGTACAAACTGCCAAAAGATTGTAAGTTGTCTATCTACGAGCCCGAACCCCGGTTTATATAGCATATTGGGATCCTAGGTTACATGGATCCTAGTTGGCTACGTATGAGGAGGTAGAGTCCTCCACGAATCCGGCTTCTTGTCTTGTATGTCAAGTTGTTGGGAATCTTCCGTTATCGGTCATGGGTCGTCTAATGTGGCCCAGGACAAAATCGACAAAGGGGGTCCTCAGCCCAACCTATTAGTACTAGAGTAGTCGTGGTGAGAGGCCCCTTAGCCGGGACACCGTCACTAGCCCTTAACCGGTCTTAAAGCATGGCTGCACCTCGATCCATCCATGATGCACGTTGTCTTCGGTCACCTGTCTTGAAACAGATTCAATGAAGTGTCCTCCGAACAGTGCCTTCACGCATCAGAGCTCCAACGCCGGACTGCACCCGTGGTGATGTAGAGCACCTCTATTCCAAAAATGTTGAAGGAGTATAGACGAGATGCATGTTGGAACTGCTTCCCTCGTAGCTGGTCAATTTGGTGGGAAGAACTCCCGCACTCCATCATGAAGGTTATTCGATCTGGTTCTGACAAGCCAGACCGGTCTCATCCACAGGCGCACCTGGCCACATGGCGTCTTTGACCTGATGGTCCACGTGACGTGCAAGAGCGGGTTAGGGGCCCACCAAGGTCACGTCCCAGCTAGAGGGGTCATGTGCCTCGATCCCCACATGATGATTAACAACAATGCCTTGATTGCAGTGCATAATCATCGCTTAAACATGGAAACCGAAGGGATTTATTGCCGCGTGGCGGCATTCACCTGCTGCCATTGCACATTTACCCCCTCCTATAAGAAGGAGGAGATAAGGGGGGGGGGGGAGCTTCACGGCCAGTCCCCTCACAGTCATCTTCTTCCTCGCGCCCAAACCCCCAAACGCTGAAGTGCTCCATAGTCCACCACCACCAACCATTATTCTTCGCGCATCGCAGCGCCGCACCACCACCGGAGCCATGTCTAGAGAGCGCAAGATTCAAAAGGGAGGCAAGGCGGTCAACACCGTCAAGGGCACCGCGGCGTAGCTGAAGCCGGGGGCTCCCTCCTTGACAAAGGGAAAGTCGAAGCCCTCCATCATGGTGCAAGCCCGCATGTGAGCTGCATATGGGAGGTCCCAGTCAGCCCAGATGTTTGGACTGGCCATGCATTTGTTTTAGAAAGAAGGCTCTAGATCAATCCAGTTTTGAATTAATGAAGTCATGAACTGGCCATGAATCAGAGCGTCTACAACCTAAGGCCCCATATCCTTCCTAAACGTCCGAACAGCCTGCCTGATCACTGCCCAAAAAGCAAATTGCCACCCAACCGGACTGTGCATAGCGATGGCGAGCCGGGGCTGGGTTACAGGGAGTGTCGTGAGCTTGACACAACGATCTCTCCCGCTCTTTCGCCGTGTCATGCTTTTGGACGGCAACGATTTAGGCGTGTCTAATAGGTGTGATGATATATGTTTTTGAATTGTTATTTTAGGTAAATTCGAAGAAAAAAAACTAGAGGTTTTTTTTCATGCATCTAGAGGGAAATTCAAAAGAGATACTTTATGGGCCTCTGAGTCCGAGAATGCACACATTTAAAGGTGAACACAATGTTCCGACTGACTATGGTCGCAAAAAAGATTGTCATGCAAATTTCACCAAGAAAAATAATTGAAAATACTCGTTTTCGGATGGATTGGCAATTAGCAGGGCATGTGTTCATCATGCCTGAATCTGGACGTGCCGCAGCTTCAGTGTGGCTTCTCTAAGGACGCGTACGACCGTTAGCTAGCCAGCTGCAGCCTGCAGGCTGCAGGCTGAATAATTCGTACGTAGCATCCCAGAAAAACCTGGGAACGACATGAAAATGATAAGCGTGTTACTTTTGAGATTCTTCAATCAGGCATCAACTTTAGATTCTTTTTATATTTCTGATGAAAAGTTGAACACATAATCTGAAATCTACGCCAGCAATTAGATACTGGTAAGGATGGATTATGGCGAGGTCAACAAGTCTCCAACCCAACCACCTGCATGTCTCTGCCCCTCAACGAAAAACAGGTTAATTAAATATAAAACAGAGTAGAATATGGAAAGAAATAGTGCAATATGGCAATATTAAAGGAGTGCAACATAGCCACATGCATGAAACATTCTTATTCTCTCTGTGCGGCTCGATCACTTGGCTTGGACACCAACCAAGCTCGCCGGAGGAGAAGAGGATGCAGTGCAAAAATGGTGTTGTCGGCCGGCTGAAGGCCTGACCAGTCGTGCGCGCTGCCTTGGCTTCACGCATGTGAGAATTGGACAGGGAATCCTCACACGGAAAATTCATTTTAGCCCCCAGAAATTACTTTGGGAAATTCAGCAAGAAAATTTTTCTATTCGCACAAAAATCTTGTAAGTTGGAAATAATTCATGCAAAGTTCAAAAACAACATGATTGGGTTTCCTGGAGAGGGAGATGGGTTGAAGACCAAATTTGGCCATGCATGCAATGCAATCCAGGCCAGGGTGGCGAGAAAGGCGTCGGCTTGGCGAGAGAGAATGAATAATATATCTGCAAGAAGCCAACAACCACTTGCTTTATTTGCAGTTTCCCGGAAAAGAGATAGCCAATCAGTCAAACAATCGTAGAGGAATCAGCAGAAGTTTCCCGGAAAAGTTAAGGCATCTTTTTCTTACTGCTGCTACGTACTCATGTCAACGCATGCATGCATGCAACATGGTGCACGTGTTTTGCCGGATTGAGCAACATGTGATGTATGCGATCAGGTGAAGGAGAGTTGGTCGCTGCATCTCATTCTGCATGCGCCGACGCCGATTGCCATTGCCGGCATGTAGATGTAGTAGGAGCAACTGAGCATGAGCCCTCAACTCAACTGAAGCCGGCCGTCAACGCCGCACCCCCACAAACTTGCACTAGCATTGCACTAGTAGAGTCTTTGATTTTGTGGTGGAGTGGAAGATGATAAACCTATCTATCCAATGCCAGCACCATCGATGATCATTAGTGCATCATTATGGAGGGCATGGTGGTGCCCATCACGCACGCGCTCCACCGTTGCCCATGTCCAGGCCCGGCCCACCACGATGATTCATCTTGCGGCTTATACTCCCTCCGTTCTTAAATATTTTACTTTCTAGACATTTCAAATGGACCACCGCATACGGATGTATGTTGACATATTTAAAGTGTAGATTCATTTATTTTGCTCAGTATATAGTCATTTGTTGAAATATTTAGAAAGACAAATATCTAGAAACGGAGGGAGTATATAACACTACGTACGTCGCAGGAGCACGATGGTTGAGAAACGGCTCACACCATTAAGCTTGATGTGTACGTCAGCAGCAGCAACGATCTCCCTATCTATCTGCACGCACGCAACAGCGGTGGTTGTGGTGGGGGATCAACACAACACGTACTTACATTACATACACCAGCACCATCATGGCGTTGCGTTGCACCAGTGACATGACACTCAGTGAGTAACCACCGCCACCACTTCCTTCCTCCTTCCTTTCTTCCTTGCTTCCTTTGTGTGCGCGTGTGCCACAGGAGCCTTTTCAAGTACACACTTCCACTTCCATCCATGATCCATCCACATATATGTTTTTTTTCTTTTGCAAAAACATCCACATATATGCTGCAACACATGCTGATGTCCGTGCTGCGGTTTCTCTTGTCCTTTGCACGAGGGAAAGTGCTCCCTCCGCCGCTTGCAAAAACATCTTACATTTTGCAGAGGTTGTTAATCCACGCCTGAGCCGAGGCTAGTATCAAAATTGATGTGACGTGTCGGCCAAGGCCTCAAGTTACACGGTACTGCTATGCGGCGCATAAATTGTCCATAAATAGATAAATTATTTGAAGAATGGCTTCTTCTTTTTTTCCAATTGCACCTTTATGCATGAGACAATGTTATTGGCCTAATGTAGGGCCCGAAATTCAAACTCTGAATAATTCCTAAGAAGCGGACATTTTTACTCTTCACTCACACTCACTTACCGTTTCTCAGTGGCGAACTGCCGTGTCAACGTTCATCTCCAATCGGGCGGTTTGCGGTGCTCGATACTTCTTCACGTCGGAGACTTAGGGGCTGTTTGGTTTCAAGCCACACTTTGTCACACCTCAACTTAGACAAGTTTGACAAGTTAGGTGGGTTTTTGTTTCTTGCCACAACTAAGAGAAGAAATTTTCTTTTATGAGCAATAAGCCCCATATGTCATAGATACGAAAAGTATGGCAAGATTCTCTAAGGCAAGCGAAAGTGTGGCCAAGAATTTGTGCAACTCAAGAAAGAAAAGTGTGGCAAAATAGTATGGCAATGTGTGGCAAAAATAGCCGCAATCCAGACAGGGTCTTAACCACGCTGTCGTGATCAACAATTCTGATGTTTTCCGCCCAACAACGGCACAATAAGTCACCTTCTTTTATTTGCTCTAAAAGAATCTTAAACCCTATTATTGGCCAAGGTTGTGTCTTGGTCAAATCCTCCCTCCCCCTCCCCATTGTCCCTGGACATGTCTGCGCACAATAGGGGGTCGATTCTCATTTCTCCCACCATGCTATGGTGCCCCATTTGTCCTGTCCCACATCCACACAAAACCATGCAACATCGATCACATACATTTGATAACATACGTTCAACATAGTTCATATATACTAGAACGACAACAACATAGTTCATAAATTTGTACTAGGACTAGGCTAGGTGAAAAGCGTCACCGGTGTTTGCCTTCCCCTAAGCATCTCCGCCGCAGTAGAGATGTTGAAGATGGCATATGAGTTGTTGCCGGAGTTAGAGGAGAAGTCAGAATGCATGGGGTCATCCAGGTCATGTAGGTCGGCGAGTGACTGAACGGCCTGGGCTTGCTCCTTGGCGACGACACCAGCACAAGCTTCATCTTCGTCCTTGTTCTCAACGATGTCGTGTGAAGCCTCGGTGCCTATGCCAGAAGCTTGGCATTGACCCGATGGCAGCGGCCCGCATACAACTCCTTCGTGGCGAGGTATCATTGGTTGATGTCGTGGACGATCGGATCATCGTCGTCTGATGGCACCAGCACCGGAGCGGACGCGGTGCCAGAGCAGGATGCTTGGCCATCGTTTTATTTTTGCGGGGACTTGGCCACCGTATTTGTAAACGAAAAACTCTATTTCTCTCTTAACTAATGGATGATAGAAAGATTTTGCCTCCATTTAAAAAAAACAAAGAAAAAATTAACATCCGACGATACCTCTTACACCCTCCATTCTTTTTTTTTTTGCGAATGATTACACCCTCCATTCAAAAATATAAGATGGTCTAACATATTCGTAAACCAATGTATATAGACACATTATAATATGTTTGTTCACTCATATCAGTCTGTATATAATTTATATTAAAATATCTAAAACATCTTATATTTATGAATAGGAGGGAGTGCCATGCAGCGACAGGAACGCCATTTGTTACAAACCTTAGCAAAACACCGCCAGCAGTTCATCATCTATTTAAGACTAAAAGGAGAGTTATATACACAAGCCGAATTGACTCCTTCGCAAAACACACACACACACAGGTCAAGGTAACATGCCAACTCTGGGAGCAAGAAGCAGCAGCAGATTGTGTGTGCGTCTCACCAACCAGATCATAATTGCGCAGCAGCAGCAAGGATAGCTGGTGACCGGTGACCCCACTGTTGCAGCATCGGCGGTGTCACCGCGATGACAGACAGAGACGAATATATTCTCTTCTTCGCCGGCGACGACGGCACTCGTCCGGTTCGACACTCTCTACAGCTGCCGGCCTCCGTCTCCATCTTGGGCTTCTCTGGCTGGCTGGGTGCTACACAGTCTTCGACCTCAGTCACAGTCTTGGGCAGAGCGGTTGCTCGCTCGAGTCGAGTGAGGTGGATTATGATGCATGGAAATGGAGAATTATATATGGATCAGTTGATGCAGGTGGTGGCGGCGGCGCCGGGGTCCATGGCGATCTCGAGCTGGCGGAGGGAGAGGGAGGATGGCAGCGAGAAGGCGCCGGCCATGCCCACGCCCACGCCCATGCCGCCCACCTTGTTGATCCCGTCCCAGCCGATGTGCCCGACGTGCTGCACGTCGGTGGGGTACCCGATCACGATCTCCCGCTCCTCTTCATCTTCTTCTCCGCCGTCGTACGCCGCGAAGAAGGTCTTGATCCCCTTGAGCAGCCGCTGGACCCCCGCCGAGACGATCCCCGATGCCGCCGCGGCCTTGGCCTTCTCCTCGCTGCTTTCTTCTCCGGCGCCTCTCTCTGAAAATGGACAACCGATCGGTTGCTGCTGTTAGTACGTATATGTACTGCCTGTGGTATCCATCGTGATACGAATTAATTAGGTATGCGCAGAGACTAGTTACTTACCCTGTGTGGTGGCCGCCGCCGTGTTGGTGGAGGAGGAGGGGTTGTCGGCCAGCCGCTGCGGCAGCGGCGGCTTCTTGTCGAGCGGGTCGGCAACGGCGACGGCGGACTGCGACATGCAGCCGATGGAGAAGGGGAAGCTGGCGCCGCTGCGGCGGTCCTTCTCCTTCATCGGAGCCGAGTGAGCTGGAGGCGACGACGGACAGTACCGTGCAAGGTGAGACAGAATGGTGTTGCCTTCTTGGGTCGGCGTGTCTAATAACCACGGGAGGAGAGCAAAGGAAAGCAACGCAAGGTTTGGCGAGAGAAAGAGACAGAAAGCAGAGAAAGACAGGAAGCAGAGGGAGAGCGATGGAGGCAGGGCATCATCAAATAGGTTGATTTTGGTAGTACGGTGTCATGGAGAATTGGAGATGAATCAGCAATGATCTCCGTGGACTAATTGATTTTTATATGGGGGTTGCCTTTCTCTACTTGCTGGTGCCGGGGCTGGGACGTGCGCATCAATTGCGTTAAAATTCCTTTCAAAAGGGGTTGGGTGATTAGGATTTGGCGCCATCATTTCGCTAGTGGATGCAGCACACAGCGATTTCTCCTCTCCTCTTTTCTCTTTGTCGTGTCACCATGCTTTTGGGCGGGTGCAGTGATGTGAATTAGTGCGTGCGTGCGTGTGTGTGGGAGTAAGTTTTTCCGGGTCATGGTTTTATTTTTACTTCCAAGGGGGAACTCTTCCGGCCTCTGCATCTGATCGAGGGTGCACATCCAAATTTATCGCGGAGCGGACTAGCCGATAGCATTATCGCGGAGCCCGGACTAACAGAGTCTTCGTAGAAGAATTGAAGCATGCATGTTTGGGTTGGGTTGGTTTCTGGAAGAGTAACAGGGCACGTCCCGCGTTCATGCTCTGGACGCGTCATGCAGGTTAAAGAATTCGGAAAAAATCTATGGATGGTAAGAGGAAATAAGCCTGCCTGCTTTTGACCTTATTTTTTGCTTGTGATGAATAATGAAAAAGGGCAACCTCGATCATCATCTCATCCAAATGAAATCTACAGCAGCAATTTGATAATGGGGAGGATTTTGGTGAGCCTAACGAGTGGCCAACCCAACCACCTGCATATGTATGAGTAAATTGCAAAAAACCACCACATTTGGGGACGCGAAATCAAAAAACCACCACCTTTCCGTTTTTTTCCAGAAAACCACCAGTATTGTGCTAATAGTTTGCAAAAAACGCTGATTGCTCGACCAGTCCCGTTTGAGGGCAAACCTAACGCCCAGGGCCCGCTGTCAGGTGCCACGTGGCCCGCCTCCACACGGCGCCCGTCAAGCGCCGTTAGACGGTGCAAGACAAACTGGTCGAACCCAACCAGGTCGGCCATTCCCCACTCCTCGCCTGTCGGACCCCGCC
>NC_041389.1:706598310-706606054 GCF_002162155.2 Triticum dicoccoides | reverse complement strand
CGCAGCAGCCATGGTTTCCTCGTACGAATCGGAGCCCTATGTGAGTTTTCCTCTCTGTCAGTTAGGGTTAGGGTTCTTCCCGAATTCAAGTCGGATTTCACCGATTTGATTTTGTATTTGACTGTCACTTTCTTCTCTGGTTCAAATAATGTAGATACCACGGACCACTGTGGATCCCGAATGGTGCGGCATTGTTTCTGGAGGCCCGATTTGCAGTCATAAGACGCCGGTGGAGAGGGGAGTTGCATTTCAAAGCATCCACACCGGCCGTATTTGGGGTGTTCGGAGCAGGTTAGTAATTGTGATCCTTGTGAATGGTTAGTAGTGTTAAGTGGTCAGTGTTCATGGAGTACAGTAGTGATTGTGTATACAGCTCTGTTTTTTCCTCTGTCTTGATGGCAAGAAGAGTGCTGCTGGGGTAGCTGCTGCTGTTGAAGCTCTCCTTGTTGCTGCACCAGATGTGCTTGCCCTTGCTGCCGGAGCTCTTGAGCTGCTTGCCCTGCTTGCTGGAGCTCTTGAGCTGCTTGCCCTACTTGCTGGAGCCCTTGGTGGTGCCCTCCCAGCTAGTGATGCAGCAGATGGAGCTGCAGCAGTAGATGGTGTAGACCTTGGTGCAGAAGATGGTGCAACCCTTGGTGCAGAAGATGGTGCACCCCTATTTTCCTGCAACAAGAATAAAATGGTAGATCAGAGCATTAATGGTACAATTTGGAAATCTATCTAGGGTCACATGTAATGCTAGGCACCTTGTGTTTGTTCTTCCTAGCAGCAAGTGCTGGCTTCAAAGCATCCCCACAATTTGTGTACCTATGGCCCTGCTTGCTGCAGTTACTTCAAACCTGCCCTTCCTCCTCTTTGTTTATTTCCTACCCTTCTTCTTGTGGAAAACAGGGGGGTCAATGTCTCTTGTAGCAGTTTTTGTCCATAGATCAGGTCCAGGAACAGGGTATATCATTGGCTTGTAGGCTTCCAAATACATTTTCTTCTTAAAGAACTGATGCACAAAACCTTCTGGATGCTGTTTGGATTTATAAATTGCAGAGACAACATGATTGCAAGGTATGGCTATCATGTCCCATTTTCCACAGCCACAAGTCCAATCCTTTAAATTGACTGCATAGGATTTCTCCCCACTATTGACTTGATACAAATCTGGGCCTGCCATCAAAGCTTTGCAGTTCCTAGCCCATTCCTTGGACTCTGCCAGTTTTTCTGAATATGTAGGGGTAATTGTCCATCTAGCAATCTCTCCACCAATTCTCTTTTCATTAAACTTGACCATCAACTTAAACCTTACTCCTTCAAGCATTGTTTTAATGGGTTTTCCTCTAATATCTAAAATCATCTTGTTGAATACCTCACTAATGTTATTAACTACTAGGTCAGTTTTACAATTCTTGTCCATAGCATGCCTAACCCATGTTTCAACAGGAATTCCCTTTAACCAAGCCCAAGCATCTCACTTTCTTTCCTCATTTCTTCTATTGCAACATTAAAACCATCCTTGGTGTATGAATATGCAGTTGCATCCATATATTTCTTAAGTTCATCTCCTCTAAACCCAGCATTTTGGAAATTTGCATAAATGTGCCTTAGACAATATCTTTGTGGGCAGTTGCGAAAAATGTGGGTTATGGCATTAAGAAGGCCCTGGTGAAACAATTAATACCTAAGTTAAAATGCTAACTAGGTTGTAAAACTAAGGTTGCAAAGAATATTCTAAGTTAAGTAAATTTGCAAATGGAGCAACTCACCTTCTGCCTGTCTGAGATTATTGTGTAGTACCCAAACTGTCCACATTCTCCACCAATAGCAATCTTTAGTTGAGTTAAAAACCATGACCAACTTGCGGTGTCTTCCTTTTCAACCACTCCAAAGGCCAATGGAAAGATGTTATTGTTTCCATCTCTGCCTGTAGCAACCAATATTTGTTGTCCTGTATTCAGCTTCACAAAACATCCATCCAGACCTGAAATGAACATGATTTAATAGAATGCAGCAGAACAAATTAAAAATGCAATGAAAGGGAATAAATGAAGTGGAATAAATGTGACAAGAACATACCAATGAAAGGTCTACACCCTTTCAAAAATCCTTCTATTTGTGCTCCAAGACACATGAAAAGTCTATGAAATCTTGGATTGGGACTAGGGTGCTCTCTCACAACTCTTGTGGTGACAATGCATCTGCTCCCAGGGTTGGTATCCAACACAGTTTGTAGATAGTCTCTGATCCTTGTGTATTGTGCTTCTTGATCACCTTGGACAACTGAAAGAGCTTTCTGCCTTGCCCTATAGGCCTTGTTCTTTCCAACCCTCACACCAAATTTCTCCTTTGTCTTCTCTATGACAGTTTCAACTCCTGCTCTAGGATCTGTCCTCATGCTATCCTCAATTGCTTTTGCCACAAACCTTGTTGGTACCTTGTAGTTCTCACCAGATGGAGCACAAGTGTGCCCTAGTTGCAATTTCCTAATACAGAAAGTTTTTTCATATCCAATTACAGAAGCAACCATGTGAAAGGGGCATCCTTTCTCAACACAGTCAACTATAATCATGTCTTTGTTGTTTCATGGTAATGAAAATTCCTCCTTTGCGTGACATGCAAGTTAACCAAAGCTCTTCTGAACTGGTACACATCCAGAAAACACAAATGCCAGCAAATTTGCTCCTATGGGGTTAACCTTCTCTCATCATACTATTGCCTGACCTTCCTCTTCTTTGCCCTGGATTTTCTACCACTTGAGGGCAAATAAACCTCCACTTCCGCATCAGAATCATCTGGATGGGGCTGATCTATATCTTCATCACTTGAGGGGATGTAGTCAGCCTCAAGTGCAGATTGAGAGCTGCAATGAGATCTACTTGTTGGGCCCCTCCTCACTGGCAATTTATGCAAAGGTTCTGGTGGAACAAATTCCTCTTCCTCCTCAGACTCACAGAACAAGTCCTCTGGCTCTGAATCCCCTTCAAATTCTCTTTTCCTCTTCAATTCTTTTATTTTCTGGTGGAGATTAGCATCATCATCCACTTCCTCTCCAGCTACATCCTTCCCCATGCCATAATCAGATTCTGAACTCTCATCATCATCTTCAGAGCTGTCAGCATTTGTAACTTCTTTCTCCACAAACATTTCCTCCTCCTCCATTTGAACTTCTTGCAGTACTGGCATGTCATCAGCAAACTCATTGAGAAATGCATCTAGCTCATTGACACCTGCAATGTCCTTCCCCTTTCTCACATTGCAGCTCTCCTGAGTGAAAAGGTGATCTCCAATAGAATCTTGTGTATAAACACTTATAGTATGAACAGAGCACTTTGCTCTTTCACTGGACTGACTTGGATAGAGCACACCTGCATCATCTATATCATATACTTTAGGTGAACGAATCTCTGAAATAGGTATCTGCTTCTCAACTTCATCTCCATTGTTGATGTGCAACTGTGGCCTAGGTGATGTTCTTCCTTTCATAACTGTGATAGTGATACACCTTTTCTCCTCATATAATTCCAGCATTTCTTCTACATCTTCAGTACATTTAATCAGCTGCATTCCTTCCATTCCTAAACCATCTTCCTTCACATAGTACATGGAGTCCTTCTCATCATACCCCTCTGTCCCAATAAGAGCTAAAAGATTGATGTAGGTAATATCTGACTGACATAAGGTCCTTTCCAAATTGTCACAGCCATGGAAATGAAACCAAACATCCCATATGTCATCATCCAGACTGCAAACACAAAACAGAGCACATCATATTCAGTTAACAATATATTCAGCTCATTGTAATTCAGTTAACAGTACACTACATCAACACCAAATAAGTTAACTGACAATTCAATCTACTCTAAATTCAGTATATACCATATTCACATAAATGAAGTTAACAGTACACTGAATCAATTTAAGTTTTCAATAGTGCAAAATCAATAAATTGATTAAATTAGTTAACTGAAATCTAGTGAACCAAATTACAGTAATTATCATCAACAAAAAATTTGGACTGCTTGTTCAGATCTGAAACCAATATTTGTAAACCCTAGTTCCTAAACTATAGAAATAGCGACATAGATTTATAAACCATAGTTCAGTGACAACACAAATTTATAAACCATAATTCCTAAACAGCAGTGGAAACCCTAATTTCTAACACATAATGCAAATAAATGTACAAATAGGGACACAGAACTCACTCTAAGCCTCCAAGACCAGAAGTGAAGTTGTGGCTGTCATGCGGATTCGCCTTCCAGACCTGTGCCAACCTTGCCGCCGCTGACATCTCGATGTCGTAGCTGCCGGGTTCCTGGGGGCGCTCATCTCCACCGTCGCACGCGGCCGCACCAGGGACAAGCGTGCGCGCACACTGAACGTGGGAGAAAGATTTGTCCCCGCCGTCGAGGGAAGAGGATTTCCCGCGGTCGTCCCTGCCATCTCCGCCAGAGCCGCCGCCGCCGCCGTCGGCGGCCATGGGTGAACACGATGGGGGTGAGCGGGAAGGAGGCGGCGGTGGGATTTGGGGGGAGTGGGGGGAATGGTCGATCGGGTTCGACCCGGTAGGGTTTTCTCTTGCGCCGTCTAACGGCGCTTGACGGGCGCCGTGTGGAGGCAGGCCACGTGGCACCTGACAGCGGGTCCTGGGCGTCAGGTTTGCCCTCAAACGGGACTGATCGAGGAATCAGCGTTTTTTGCAAACTGTTAGCACAATACTGGTGGTTTTTTGCAAAAAAAAAAACGAAAGGTGGTGGTTTTTTTATTTCGCGTCCCCAAATGTGGTGTTTTTTTGCAATTTACTACATATGTATCTGTTGCTCAACGAAAAACTGGGGAAAAGGGCCCGAACGGTTCACATGTACTTTAATCATCAGAAGAATTAAACTAGACAAAGGATGTCAATGAAGTAGTAGTACTGCAAGTACAATATCGAAAAGACGCAACAATTTGGCAATATTAAAAGCATCCAACATGGCCATGAAACATTCTCTCGGTGGCTCCATCGCTTGCCTTGGACACCAGGCTCGCCGGACATGCATGTGGAAATTTGAGGCTTGACCGGTCAGTGCATGCAGACGCGCCCGTGGATGTTTGAGGAGTTGGATTTGCCAGGTCCAGCTGTAGATGTTGTAAGACATGACTCACATAGTTGGCTTCCCGACTAATCATAGCAATCAACACGTCTCTTTCCTTAACAAGCTCACGAATACTCCATGCATGTCTGAGTACAATGATGAATTTAGGGTCAAAGTCCACCATTGCGATGGCCTCCGCACAGTCCATCTCCAAGATCAGCGGGAGAGGCGTCCGGTATAGCCTTCCTCCATTGCTGCTAGCTCGGCATCCACCGCATCTACATCCGTCGAAGAGGTACTGCATGCAACAAAAATAGACCAACATGTATGGTATCCATCCCCCTCCAAGTTGTGCCGTCAGATTTAATGGACCCGTCAACATTCAACTTTGCCCGCCGATGTACCTTTTTTGGCGTGTCTAATAGCTGTAGGGATATATGTTTCGAATTGTGGTTTTTTTTTAGGAAAAGTTCAAATCATGGTTTTTTTTTATGCTGAACGAGTATGTTTTCAGCCTCTGCATCCGAGCATGCACACATTCACGAGATTCCGACTAACATCACAAAAAAAAAGTCAAACAAGTTCGTCAATAAGATGAGAAACACGTTTTCAGATTGATTGCAAGTTAGCAGCGCCTGTGTTCTCGCCGCCTAAAAAAGAAGACGATGTAGGGAATGTGTTGATGCCGCAGCTTCAGCGTGGCTTCCCTGAGGACGCGTCCAATCATTAGTTAGAGGCAGGTTGAATACGCAGCATCCTAGAAAACTGAAAAACCTGGGAAATGATAAGCGTGTTGCTTTTCAGATTCTTCAATGAGGCATCCACTTTAGATTCTTTTTGTATTTCTGATGAAAAGCGGGCTCATAATTTGAAATCTACGCCAGCAATTTGATAGTGCTGCTGCTACTACTACTACTTGCATGTCTCTGCTGCTCAACGGAAAAGAGGGGAAAAGGCGAGTGAGAGAAGAATCCCTTCACTTGCAGTACTACTTTAATCAGGAAAAAAAAACAGGGGAATTATATTCTACAGAGTATTCTAGAGTAGAATATTGAATTGAATGCAATATGACGATATTAAAGGCGTGCAACATGGCCACATGCATGAAACATTCTCTCCCTGTGTGGCCTGCTCGATCACTTGCCTAGAACACCAAGCCCGCCGGACATGCATGCTTTTGATCAGGAAGAGGAGAGGAGAGGATGCAGTGCACAAATGGTGTTGTCGGGCCAGCTGAAGCATTGGTGCAGGCTGCCTTGGCTTCACGCATGCGAGAGTTGGACAGGGAATCTTCACATGGAAAATGCGATCGAGGACTTGCAATTTATTTTCTGAAATTTACCCCCAAAAAATACTAAGTAGTACGTACATCCGAACAGATTCATATAAGTCGGCGTAGAATTTCATTTTATGATCTACTCCCTCCGTTCCTAAATATTTGTCTTTTTAGAGATTTCAAATGGACTATCACATACGGATGTACATAGACATATTTTAGAGCGTAGATTCACTCATTTTACTTCGTATGTAGTCACTTATTGAAATCTCTAGAAAGACAAATATTTAGGAACAAAGGGAGTATACGTGTGGGTGAGATGATGTACGTTGGCAAGTTTCTATCGTTTGCTATTCAACAATAGTTATGCCCTTCGCGTCTCTCGCGAGGCGATTAGAGAATTTGTGTCTCCGGTCGGCGCCGCCGCAGATCGGTCTCGTCTTCTGTCGCCGTAAGGCAATGGGATTCCGGTACTTGCCGGCGGGAGGGCTTCTGCCCTGTTTTTAGTTGTTATTTTGTGTTCGTTTAGGGTTTGTGTTCAGCTTAGAAAGACGAGGCGGTGGCGGCTCCTTGTGGTTAGAATAAAGTTCTCCCCGCCCAGTCTCCGTTCTGGTGGTGCGTATAGTGTCATCGAAGGGCTTGTGGAGCTGTGTTTCCGATGGATCTCGCGGGAATCGGTCGGCGCTTGTCTTTGGTGGATCCACTTGGATCCGGTTTTCGTTCCTCTGTGCTCGTGCATTTTCAGGTTGGATCCTTTCGATCTACGATTCTCTTCATCGGTGGCGGTTGTTGTTCTGGTGCGTTGGTCCTATTGGGCCTTAGCACGGTGACTTTCCGACTATCTAGTACAACAAGGTTTGCCTGTCTCCAGTGAGGGATGGGTGATGACGACGGCGCGCCTTCGGCTTGCTTCAGTGCTTGTAGTCATCGCTCGGTGTTCTACGGACCTGGATGCATTTTTACTTCTAGTGTTCTTTGTAATGCCTTGACAGATGATGAATACTCCCTCCGTTCCTATTTGTCTTTCTAGAGATTTCAAATGGACTACCACATACGGATGTATATTGACATATTTTAAAGTGTAGGTTCACTCATTTTGCTTCGTATGTAGTCATTTTTTGAAATCTCTAGAAAGACAAATATTTAGAAACGGATGGAGTAGATTGGAAGTTTTTCTAAATACAAAAGCAACAGGCATGCATTATTTTTGTTTTTGTTTCAGAAAAAAAATACAGGGACAGCTTTTCATAAGTTGCAAAAATTAGTGGGCCCATACGTGTGTGTGCTTGGGTTCTAGAAATGCAGCGTCTCCTTCATATGTCGTCCGATTAGACCTACTACTGAAATACAAGAGTTAGTTGTGGTAACACATATTTTTGGTGCATGCACAAGGGGTTGTTTT
>NC_041389.1:706595281-706597831 GCF_002162155.2 Triticum dicoccoides | reverse complement strand
CTCTCTCTCTCTCTGGACTGGAGTGGGGTGCAAGCGATTCATCCATCTCAACTCTCTTCTTTCTCTCGTGTCGTCTGCAACCCCACACTCCAAATACGTACGTACATCTAAGAAGCAAGCAAGGAAAAGGAGGGAAAACTAGTGCAACAAGAAGGCATCAGGCCGGGAGTGATGCATGCTGCTACTCTGCTCTGCTCGCATGGTAGTTGCAGTGACCACGTCGACCCCGATGCAATCCCCGACCCCGTCGGTCAATTCAACCAACCCCAAAAAAAAGGAAAATTCCAACATTGCCGATCGGTCAAAGTGAAATGCTTTGGCAACTACTAGCTTACTGGTGCGTGTAAACCACTCCACTACTCGCTCAGTAGATCTCATCTCACAACTGCCTTTGTCAACGCTCCGCTACCTGGCAGGTCGCGGTTGACGTGTTTGCATGCACCAACGACCCCAACCATGATACACCACCAATGCCCAATGGTTTGTTTGAATTTGGCGGTAGCCGACGGTCCCGGGACCTACGACCACGAGTTGACCTGGTGGGACACATGCATGGTTTACAAGTACTACCCTGTTCTTTACGGAATCAGGAAGGATTCAGCTTTAGTAGAGTTGCTCTCTGCATGCGCCGGCGCCGACACTGAAGGCCGGCGCCCTGAAGCCAGCCACGCCAAACCACAAACTTGCATTGCATTGCAACAGTAGTAGGGTCTTTAATAATTTAGTTGTGGTGTTGATGGTAGAGGATGATCAACCTATCTACTAGCGTCCACAGCACCACCCATGATTATTAGGCCAACTCCACCGTGCGACCCCATCTTATCCGGGTACGTCTATTTGGCATAGAACGGACGAATAGCACGGCCAAACGGGCAATCCTAAATGGACAAATGTCCGGATTCCGTCCGTTTTCAACACATTCCCGGCCCAAACTTGCTCCGAGTTTGGGGTAAAACGGACATCGCACGGACGGGCTCGCCGCACGCCCTTGGCCCCCCGTGGCCCGTGTGTCGGTGGCACAAGTAGTCCCATTCGATTCCAATGGCTCCACCCCCTCTCCCGCCCCGTCCCGTCGACGGCGCCACCGCTTTTGTCCGGCCACCTCCTCACCGCGCAGCCCCCGAACGTCCATAGCAAACCACGTCTTGACATGGCCGCCACCACGCCCACGCTTTCGCCGTAGTTTTGGCCGTCGATCGGAGGAGGTTTCGCCGTCGCCGTCATAGCCGGCGGCAGAGTGGATACGACCGCAGGCGACGCACCACGGTGGGCACGGCAGCTTCCGACGAGTGCTCCAGAGCGGCTAGTAGCCGGCCGCCAACCACCCTTGCATCGAGGTGATCATCGCGACCTCTTTGCCACCACGACCGCAAGGTGTTCGACACTTTGTTCACAAAGGTATGGATAGTGGAGATGAGTTTTTCTTCCACCACTTCATTTGTTCATCGGACGACTCGTCGTCGGATGATGAAGATCTTGTGGTGGTTGCACTGGTGGTTCACGACCACACTCAACGGCAGCTTCCTCGGTAAAGGGGGTCAATCCCTGACCGTGCTCCCAACCTGAACCGCAACAAGGAGAAAGGTCACATCCTGCTCTATGCCGATTACTTTGTGAACACCCCACTCTTCAAGCCGGATAAATTCCGTCGCCGTTTTCGTATGGCAAGGCATGTGTTCGATCGTATCCGAGAGGGAGTGGTTGCTCATGACCCATACTTCGAGTGCAAGACGGATGCCCTTGGCAAGCTTGGATTCTCCTCTTACCAGAAATGCACCGCGGCCATCCGCATGCTTGCATATAGAATTTCAGGCGATCTGGTGGATGAGTATGTGCGTATGAGTGAGACAACATGTCTGATGTCACTGTACAAGTTTTACCAGTCTGTGATCGAGGTGTTTGGCCCTGAGTACTTGAGGCAGCCAACTACCGCTGATACAGGGAGATTGCTGGCGACCAACGCACACTAGTAGAAAACAGGGCTTTCGTTCGGGCCAGATAAGCCCATTAGTCCCGGTTCAGTCACGAACCGAGACTAATGTGAGCATTGGTCCCGGTTCGTGCGGCTAAAGACATTAGTCCCGGTTCAAATGAGCCCTTTAGTCCCGGTTTGAGACACGAACCGGGACTAAAGGGTGCGAGCCCTTTAGTCCCGGTTCGTGTCTCAAACCGGGACTAAAGATTAGACCTTTAGTCCCGGTTTGAGACACGAACCGGGACTAAAGGGTGCAATGCCCTTTAGTCCCGGTTCGTGTCTCAAACCGGGACTAAAGGTCCCATTTTCAATCTCTACCCCCCCTGTGGATCGCCTTTTCAGTTTTGTAAAAAGCAAAAGAAAATGATAAAAACTTCAAACATTAAAATCCTTCGAGGATGTAGTTATGTCATTACATCTATTAGTTAGAAAAATTAAAAAACTTAAATTTGGACATGTTTTGCAAAAAAAAGTGTTATGAAAAAGTAAAACGGCCATATCTTTTGCATACGATGTCGAAAAAACGCATAAGCCCTTTAGTCCCGGTTCGTGTCTCAAATTGGGACTAAAGGTCC
>NC_041389.1:706578111-706595152 GCF_002162155.2 Triticum dicoccoides | reverse complement strand
AAAGCAAAAGAAAATGATAAAACTTCAGAAATTAAAATCCTTCGAGATGTATTTATGTCACTACATCTATTAGTTAGGAAAATTAAAAAACTTAAATTTGGACATGTTTTGCAAAAAAGTGTTATGAAAAAGTAAACGGCCATATCTTTTGCATACGATGTCGAAAAAAATGCATAATATATCAAAAAAATCAGCACAAAAATTCGCATCTGATTTTGACAGTCGTAGGCCTGTTTGCAAATTTTTAGAATCCTCAAATTCTGAAAGGAAAAAGATATGCTCAAATTTCAGTTTTTTGAATTTTGGTTAAATTTGGTCAAACTAGTTATTCAAGAAGTATTAGTGCTACTAAATAATTATTCAAGAATATTAGTGTTACTAAATAATTATTTTAGTATTTTGAATTTTGGTCAAATCTGGTCAAACTATGGTCAAACCACTTATTCAAGAAATATTAGTGTTACTAAATAATTATTGTTTTTTAGAATAACAGTTTCAAACTCAAATTGTGAAACATGTGACTTCATGCTGAAGCTAAACTCCTGAGGGTTAATAGGATTGACATCTTAATATTGTCAGGAAACAACAAGTGCAGACTTGTAAACGAGGGAGAATAGAACCCGGAAGTTAAGCGTGCTCAGGCTGGAGTAGTGAGAGGATGGGCCAGGAAGTTAGATGATTTGGAATGATGAGGGATGATTAGAGATTAGAGGTTAAATTGAGCAGTGATGAGTGGTGATTAGAGATTAAATTGTAAAATAATTCAGAAATTTGAAAATCAGAAAAAAAAAATTAAAATAATAAAATTTCGTAAAAAAATTTGTAAAAAAAAATCCTTTAGTCCCGGTTGGTGTTACGAACCGAGACTAAAGGTGAAGCTCCAGACAGCGGCCACGTGGAGGGCCTTTAGTCCCGGTTCGTATAAGAACCGAGACTAAAGGGAGGGGCTTTAGTACCGACCCTTTAGTCCCGGTTCCGGGACTAAAGGCCCTCTAGAACCAGGACAAATGGGCCTTTTTCTACTAGTGGCAGCTAGAGGCTTTTCAGGCATGCTTGGCAGCATAGATTGTATGCACTGGGAGTGAAAAAACTGTCCATTTGCTTGGCAGGGCCAATACAAGGGGCATGTCAAAGCATGCACTGTCATATTAGAAGCGGTGGCTTCGCGGGATCTTTGGATATGGCATTCTTTCTTCGGCATGGCAGATTCTCACAATGATATCAACGTGCTGCAGCGTTCTCTAGTCTTTGCAAGGCTTGCAGAAGGCCGCTCCCCATCTGTCAACTTTGAGATCAACGGCCACCAGTACAACAAGGGATACTATCTAGCTGATGGTATATATCTCAGTGGTCAACTTTTGTGAAGACAATCTCGAACCCCCAAGGTGAGAAGAGAAAGAGATTTGCCCAAATGCAAGAGAGTGCTAGAAAGGATGTGGAACGTGCTTTTGGTGTGCTTCCATCCCGATGGGGTATCGTTCGAAACCCTGCACTATCACATTGGCAACCAATAGATATATTGGTTCATTTTATGTTCATTCAAGATAATTTCGATTTGGTTATAAAACTATTTTATTAGAGACAATTTCGATTTGGTTATAAAACTATTTTATTAGAGACAATTTTGATTGGGTTGTAGAACTATTTTTATTTTCAAACAATTAATATTTGAACGTGCAAACTTGTTTTGATATGAAAATATGGGCATTTTAGGCCCTGGCGGACAGGATGGGGCAAACGGATGCGGCCTTGTGTTGGGCGCATGGCCACCGCATCCCAGAACAGGCCCGAACACGACCCCATTGCCCTACCCAAATGGACAGAATCCGGGCAAAACGGACGTCCGTTTGGGGTCGCGCGGTGGACTTGGCCTTAGTGCATCATTAAGAATGGTACGAGTATGGTGTGGTGGTGGCAAAATGTACAAAATTGACCTATCGGCGAAACAATTTCACAAAGTGAACCGTGGGTTAAAGAATTTCACCCAGCCAATCTTCTTGTGTGGCGCCCGACAGGTAGGTGTTGCACTAAAGGAAATATGCCTTAGAGGCAATAATAAAGTTATTATTTATTTCCTTATTTCATGATAAATGTTTATTATTCATGCTAGAATTGTATTAACCGAAAACTTAGTACATGTGTGAATACATAGACAAACAGAGTGTCACTAGTATGCCTCTACTTGACTAGCTCGTTGAATCAAAGATGGTTAAGTTTCCTAGCCATAGACATGAGTTATCATTTGATTAACGGGATCACATCATTAGAGAATGATGTGATTGACTTGACCCATTCCGTTAGCATAGCACTTGATCGTTTAGTATGTTGCTATTGCTTTCTTCATGACTTATACATGTTCCTATGACTATGAGATTATGCAACTGCCGAATACCGGAGGAACACTTTGTGTGCTACCAAACGTCACAACATAACTGGATGATTATAAAGGTGCTCTACAGGTGTCTCCGATGGTGTTTGTTGAGTTGGCATAGATTGAGATTAGGATTTGTCACTACGATTGTCGTAGATGTATCTCTGGGCCCTCTCGGTAATGCACATCACTATAAGCCTTGCAAGCAATGTGGCTAATGAGTTGGTTACGGGATGATGCATTACAGAACGAGTAAAGAGACTTGCCGTAACAAGATTGAACTAGGTATTGAGATACTGACGATCGAATCTCGGGCAAGTAACATACCGATGACAAAGGGAACAACATATGTTGTTATGCGGTTTGACCGATAAAGATCTTCGTAGAATATGTGGGAGCCAATATGAGCATCCAGGTTCAGCTATTGGTTATTGGCCGGAGACGTGTCTCGGTCATGTCTACAAAGTTCTCGAACCCGTCGGGTCCGCACGCTTAACGTTTGGTGACGATCGGTATTATGAGTTTATGTGTTTTGATGTACCGAAGGTTGTTCGGAGTCCCGGATGAGATCAAGGACATGACGAGGAGTCTCAAAATGTTTGACACGTAAAGGTCGATATATTGGAAGGCTATATTCGGACATCGGAAAGGTTCTGAGTGGTTCGGGTATTTGTCGGAGTACCGGAGAGTTACGGGAATTCAACGGGGAGTATATGGGCCTTATTGGGCTTTAAGGCAGAGAGAGGGGCTACCTAGGGCAGGCCGCGCGTGCCCCCAAGGCCTAGTCCGAATTGGGCTAGGGGGAGGGGCGGCGCCCCCTCCTTCCTTCTCTTCTCTCTTCCCTTTCCTTCTCTCCTACTCCTACTACTTGGAAGGGGGGAATCCTACTCCCGGTGGGAGTAGGACTCCCCAAGGTGCGCCATGTTGGGGAACGTAGTAATTTCAAAAAAATTCCTACGCACACGCAAGATCATGGTGATGGCATAGCAACGAGAGGGGAGAGTATTGTCTATGTACCCTCGTAGACCGTTAAGCGGAAGCGTTATGACGACGCGGTTGATGTAGTCGTACGTCTTCACGACTCGACCGATCCAAGCACCGAACGTACGGCACCTCTGTGTTCAGCACACGTTCAGCTCGATGACGTTCCCCGGGCTCCAATCCAGCTAAGCGTCGGGGATGAGTTCCGTCAGCACGACGGCGTGGTGACGATGATGATGTTCTACCAGCGTAGGGCTTCGCCTAAACTCCGAGACGATATGACCGAGGTGGAATATGGTGGAGGGGGGCACCGCACACGGCTAAGGAACGATCCGTAGATCAACTTGTGTGTCTATGGGGTGCCCCCCTCCCCCGTATATAAAGGAGGAGAGGAGGAGGGGGCGGCCTAAGGGGAGGCGCGCCCTAGGAGGGGGAAACCTACTCCAAGTAGGTTTGCCCCCTCCCTTTCCTATTCCAAGAAGGAGGGGGAAGGAAGGAGTGGGAGAGGGGGAAGGCAAGGGGGGCGCCGCCCCCCCTTCCTTGTCCTATTCGGACTCAAGGGGAGGGGGCGCGCCTCTTGCCCTGGCCGGCCCCTCTCTCTCTCCACTAGGGCCCATCAAGGCCCATTACTTCCCGGGGGGGTTCCGGTAACCCTCCGGTACTCCGGTTTTTCTCCGAAAACACTCGGAACACTTCCGGTGTCCGAATATAGTCATCCAATATATCAATCTTTATGTCTTGACCATTTCGAGACTCCTCGTCATGTCCGTGATCACATCCGGGACTCCGAACAACCTTCGGTACATCAAAACTTATAAACTCATAATAAAACTATCATCGTAACGTTAAGCGTGCGGACCCTACGGGTTCGAGAACTATGTAGACATGACCTAGAACTATTCTCGGTCAATAACCAATAGCGGAACCTGGATGTTCATATTGGTTCCCACATATTCTACAAAGATCTTTATCGGTCAAACCGCATAACAACATACGTTGTTCCCTTTGTCATCGGTATGTTACTTGCCCGAGATTCGATCGTCGGTATCCAATACCTAGTTCAATCTCGTTACCGGCAAGTCTCTTTACTCGTTCCGTAATACATCATCTCATAACTAACTCATTAGTTACAATGCCTGCAAGGCTTAGGTGATGAGTATTACCGAGAGGGCCCAGAGATACATCTCCGACAATCGAAGTGACAAAACCTAATCTCGAATTATGCCAACTCAACATGTACCTTTGGAGACACCTGTAGAGCACCTTTATAATCACCCAATTACGTTGTGACGTTTGGTAGCACACAAAGTGTTCCTCCGGTAAACGGGAGTTGCACAATCTCATAGTTGCAGGAACTTTGTATAAGTCATGAAGAAAGCAATAGCAACATACTAAACGCTCAAGTGCTAAGCTAACGGAATGGGTCAAGTCAATAACATCATTCTCCTAATGATGTGATCCCATTAATCAAATGACAACACATGCCTATGGTTAGGAAACATAACCATCTTTTATCAATGAGCTAGTTCAAGTAGAGGCATACTAGTGACACTATGTTTGTCTATGTATTCACACATGTATCATCTTTCCGGTTAATACAATTCTATCATGAATAATAAACATTTATCATGATATGAGGAAATAAATAATAACTTTATTATTGCCTCTAGGGCATATTTCCTTCAGTCTCCCACTTGCACTAGAGTCAATAATCTAGATTACATAGTAATGATTCTAACACCCATGGAGTCTTGGTGTTGATCATGTTTTGCTCGTGAGAGAGGCTTAGTCAACGGGTCTGCAACATTCAGATCCGTATGTATCTTGCAAATCTCTATGTCTCCCACTTGGACTTGGTCCCGAATGGAATTGAAGCGTATCTTGATGTGCTTGGTCCTCTTGTGAAATCTGGATTCCTTTGCCAAGGCAATTGCACCAGTATTGTCACAGAAGATCTTCATTGGTCCCGATGCACTAGGTACAACACCTAGATCGGAAATGAACTCCTTCATCCAGACTCCTTCATTTGCTGCTTCCGAAGCAGCTATGTACTCCGCTTCACATGTAGATCCCGCCACGACGCTTTGTTTAGAACTGCACCAACTTACAGCTCCACCGTTTAATAAAAATAGTATCGGGTTTGCGATTTAGAATCGTCCGGATCAGTGTCAAAGCTTGCATCGACGTAACCATTTACGACTAGCTCTTTGTCACCTCCATATATGAGAAACATATCCTTAGTCCTTTTCAGGTATTTCAGGATGTTCTTGACCGCTGTCCAGTGACCCACTCTTGGATTACTTTGGTACCTCCCTGCCAAACTAATAGCAAGGCACACATCAGGTCTGGTACACAGCATTGCATACATGACAGAGCCTGGCTGAAGCATAGGGAACTCCTTTCATTTTCTCTCTATCTTCTGCAGTGGTCGGGCATTGAGTCTGACTCAACTTTATACCTTGTAATACAGGCAAGAACCCTTTCTTTGCCTGTTCCATATTGAACCTTTTCAATACTTTATCAAGGTACGTGCTTTGTGAAAGTCCAACCAAGCGTCTTGATCTATCTCTATAGATCTTAATGCCCAATATGTAAGCAGCTTCACCGAGGTCTTTCATTGAAAAACTTTTATTCAAGTATCCTTTTATGCTATCCAGAAATTCTATATCATTTCCAATCAACAATATGTCATCCACATATAATATTAGAAATGCTACAGAGCTCCCACTCACTTTCTTGTAAATACAGGCTTCTCCAAAAGTCTGCATAAAACCATATGCTTTGATCACACTATCAAAACGTTTATTCCAACTCCAAGATGCTTGCACCAGTCCATAAATGGATCGCTGGAGCTTGCACACTTTGTTAGCACCTTTTGGATCAACAAAACCTTCTGGTTGCATCATATACAACTCTCCTTCCAGAAATCCATTCAAGAATGCAGTTTTGACATCCATTTGCCAAATTTCATAATCATGAAATGCAGCAATAGCTAACATGATTCAGACAGACTTAAGCATCGCTACGGGTGAGAAAGTCTCATCGTAGTCAACCCCTTGAACTTGTCGAAAACCTTTCGCAACAAGTCGAGCTTTATAGACAGTTACATTACCATCAGCGTCAGTCTTCTTCTTAAAGATCCATTTATTCTCAATGGCTTGCCGATCATCGGGCAAGTCAACCAAAGTCCATACTTTGTTTTCATACATGGATCCCATCTCAGATTTCATGGCCTCTAGCCATTTTGCGGAATCTGGGCTCATCATCGCTTCCTCATAGTTCGTAGGTTCATCATGGTCAAGTAACATGACTTCCAGAATAGGATTACCGTACCACTCTGGTGCGGATCTTACTCTGGTAGACCTACGAGGTTCAGTAGAAACTTGATCTGAAGTTTCATGATCAATATCATTAGCTTCCTCACTAGTTGGTGTAGTTGTCACAGGAACCGGTTCTTGTGATGAACTACTTTCCAACAAGGGAGTAGATACAGTTATCTCATTAAGCTCTACTTTCCTCCCACTCACTTCTTTCGAGAGAAACTCCTTCTCTAGAAAGGATCCGATTTTAGCAACGAAAATCTTGCCCTCAGATCTGTGATAGAAGGTGTACCCAATAGTCTCTTTTGGGTATCCTATGAAGACACATTTCTCCGATTTGGGTTCGAGCTTATCTGGTTGAAGTTTCTTCACATAAGCATCGCAGCCCCAAACTTTAAGAAACGACAACTTTGGTTTCTTGCCAAACCACAGTTCATAAGGCGTCGTCTCAACGGATTTTGATGGTGCCCTATTTAACGTGAATGCGGCCGTTTCTAAAGCATAACCCCAAAATGATAGCGGTAAATCAGTAAGAGACATCATAGATCGCACCATATCTAGTAAAGTATGATTACGACGTTCGGACACACCATTTCGTTGTGGTGTTCCGGGTGGCGTGAGTTGCGAAACTATTCCGCATTGTTTCAAGTGTAGACCAAACTCGTAACTCAAATATTCTCCTCCACGATCAGATCGTAGAAACTTTATTTTCTTGTTACGATGATTTTCCACTTCACTCTGAAATTCTTTGAACTTTTCAAATGTTTCAGACTTATGTTTCATTAAGTAGATATACCCATATCTGCTCAAATCATCTGTGAAGGTGAGAAAATAACGATACCCTCCACGAGCCTCAACATTCATTGGACCACAAACATCAGTATGTATGATCTCCAACAAATCAGTTGCTCGCTCCATAGTTCCGGAGAACGGCGTTTTAGTCATCTTGCCCATGAGGCACGGTTCGCAAGTACCAAGTGATTCATAATCAAGTGATTCCAAAAGCCCATCAGTATGGAGTTTCTTCATGCACTTTACACCGATATGACCTAAGCGGCAGTGCCACAAATAAGTTGCATCATCGTTATCAACTCTGCATCTTTTGGTTTCAACACTATGAATATGTGTATCACTACTATCGAGATTCAATAAAAATAGACCACTCTTCAAGGGTGCATGACCATAAAAGATATTACTCATATAAATAGAACAACCATTATTCTCTGATTTAAATGAATAACCGTCTCGCATCAAACAAGATCCAGATATAATGTTCATGCTCAACGCTGGCACCAAATAACAATTATTTAGGTCTAAAACTAATCCCGATGGTAGATGTAGAGGTAGCGTGCCGACCGCGATCACATCGACTTTGGAACCATTTCCCACGCGCATCGTCACCTCGTCCTTAGCCAATCTTCGCTTAATCTGTAGTCCCTGTTTCGAGTTGCAAATATTAGCAACAGAACCAGTATCAAATACCCAGGTGCTACTGCGAGCATTAGTAAGGTACACATCAATAACATGTATATCACATATACCTTTGTTCACTTTGCCATCCTTCTTATCCGCCACGTACTTGGGGAAGTTCCGCTTTCAGTGACCAGTCTGCTTGCAGTAGAAGCACTCAGTTTCGGGCTTAGGTTCAGACTTGGGTTTCTTCTCTTGAGCAGCAACTTGCTTGTTGTTCTTCTTGAAGTTTCACTTCTTCTTCCCTTTGCCCTTTTTCTTGAAACTAGTGGTCTTGTTGACCATCAACACTTGATGCTCCTTTTTGATTTCTACCTCCGCAGCCTTTAGCATTGCGAAGAGCTCGGGAATTGTCTTGTTCATCCCTTGCATATTATAGTTCATCACAAAGCTCTTGTAGCTTGGTGGCAGTGATTGGAGAATTCTGTCAATGATGCTATCATCCGGAAGATTAACTCCCAGTTGAATCAAGTGATTATTATACCCAGACATTTTGAGTATATGCTCACTGACAGAACTATTCTCCTCCATCTTGCAGCTGTAGAACTTATTGGAGACTTCATATCTCCCAATCCGGGCATTTGCTTGAAATATTAACTTCAACTCCTGGAACATCTCATATGCTCCATGACGTTCAAAACGTCGTTGAAGGCCCGGTTCTAAGCCGTAAAGCATGGCACACTAAACTATAGAGTAGTCATCAGCTTTGCTCTGCCAGACGTGCACAACATTTGGTGTTGCTCCTGCAGCAGGCCTGGCACCCAGCGGTGCTTCCAGGACGTAATTCTTCTGTGCAGCAATGAGGATAATCCTCAAGTTACGGACCCAGTCCGTGTAATTGCTACCATCATCTTTCAACTTTGCTTTCTCAAGGAACGCATTAAAATTCAACGGAACAACAGCACGAGCCATCTATCTACAAACAAACATAGACAAGCAAAATAATATCAGGTACTAAGTTCATGATAAATTTAAGTTCAATTAATCATATTACTTAAGAACTCCCACTTAGACAGACATCTCTCTAGTCATCTAAGTGATCACGTGATCTAAATCAACTAAACCATGTCCGATCATCACGTGAGATGGAGTAGTTTCAATGGTGAACATCACTATGTTGATCATATCTACTATATGATTCACGTTCGACCTTTCGGTCTCCGTGTTCCGAGGCCATATCTGTATATGCTAGGCTCGTCAAGTATGACCTGAGTATTCCGCGTGTGCAACTGTTTTGCACCCGTTGTATTTGAACGTAGAGCCTATCACACCCGATCATCACGTGGTGTCTCAGCACGAAGAACTTTCACAACGGTGCATACTCAGGGAGAACACTTCTTGATTATTAAGTGAGAGATCATCCTAAAATGCTACCGTCAATCAAAGCAAGATAAGATGCATAAAGGATAAACATCACATGCAATCAATATAAGTGATATGATATAGCCATCATCATATTGTGCTTTTGATCTCCATCTCCGAAGCACCATCGTGATCACCATCGTCACCGGCGCGACACCTTGATCTCCATCGTAGTATCATTGTCGTTTACGCCATCTATTGCTTCTACGACTATCGCTACCGCTTAGTGATAAAGTAAAGCAATTACAGGGCGTTTGCATTTCATACAATAAAGCGACAACCATATGGCTCCTGCCAGTTGCCGATAACTTCGGTTACAAAACATGATAATCTCATACAATAAAATATAGCATCACGTCTTGGCCATATCACATCACAACATGCCCTGCAAAAACAAGTTAGACGTCCTCTACTTTGTTGTTGCAAGTTTTACGTGGCTGCTACGGGCTGAGCAAGAACTGTTCTTACCTACGCATCAAAACCACAGCGATAGTTTGTCAAGTTGGTGCTGTTTTAACCTTCGCAAGGACCGGGCGTAGCCACACTTAGTTCAACTAAAGTTGGAGAAACTGACACCCGCTAGTCACCTGTGTGCAAAGCACGGCGGTAAAACCAGTCTCGCGTAAGCGTACGCGTAATGTCGGTCTGGGCCGCTTCATCCAACAATACCGCCGAACCAAAGTATGACATGCTGGTAAGCAGTATGACTTGTATCGCCCACAACTCACTTGTGTTCTACTCGTGCATATAACATCAACGCATAAAACCTAGGCTCGGATGCCACTGTTGGGGAACGTAGTAATTTCAAAAAAATTCCTACGCACACGCAAGATCATGGTGATGGCATAGCAACGAGAGGGGAGAGTATTGTCTACGTACCCTCGTAGACCGTTAAGCGGAAGCGTTATGACAACGCGGTTGATGTAGTCGTACGTCTTCACGAATCAACCGATCCAAGCACCGAACGTACGGCACCTCCGTGTTCAGCACACGTTCAGCTCGATGACGTTCCCTGGGCTCCAATCCAGCTAAGCGTCGGGGATGAGTTCCGTCAGCACGACGGCATGGTGACGATGATGATGTTCTACCGGCGCAGGGCTTCGCCTAGACTCCGCGACGATATGACCGAGGTGGAATATGGTGGAGGGGGGCACCGCACACGGCTAAGGAACGATCCGTAGATCAACTTGTGTGTCTATGGGGTGCCCCCCTCCCCCGTATATAAAGGGGGAGAGGAGGAGGGGGCCGGCCTAAGGGGAGGCGCGCCCTAGGAGGGGGAAACCTACTCCAAGTAGGTTTGCCCCCTCCCTTTCCTATTCCAAGAAGGAGGGGGAAGGAAGGAGTGGGAGAGGGGGAAGGCAAGGGGGGCGCCGCCCCCCTTCCTTGTCCTATTCGGACTCAAGGGGAGGGGGCGCGCCTCTTGCCCTGGCCGGCCCCACTCTCTCTCCACTAGGGCCCATCAAGGCCCATTACTTCCCGGGGGGGTTCCGGTAACCCTCTGGTACTCCGGTTTTTCTCCGAAAACACCCGGAACACTTCCGGTGTCCGAATATAGTCATCCAATATATCAATCTTTATGTCTTGACTATTTCGAGACTCCTCGTCATGTTCGTGATCACATCCGGGACTCCGAACAACCTTCGGTACATCAAAACTTATAAACTCATAATAAAACTGTCATCGTAACGTTAAGCGTGCGGACCCTACGGGTTCGAGAACTATGTAGACATGACCTAGAACTATTCTCGGTCAAGAACCAATAGCGGAACCTGGATGTTCCTATTGGTTCCCACATATTCTACGAAGATCTTTATCGGTCAAACCGCATAACAACATACGTTGTTCCCTTTGTCATCGGTATGTTACTTGCCCGAGATTCGATCGTCGGTATCCAATACCTAGTTCAATCTCGTTACCGGCAAGTCTCTTTACTCGTTCCGTAATACATCATCTCATAACTAACTCATTAGTTACAATGCTTGCAAGGCTTAGGTGATGAGTATTACCGAGAGGGCCCAGAGATACCTCTCCGACAATCAAAGTGACAAAACCTAATCTCGAATTATGCCAACTCAACATGTACCTTTGGAGACACCTGTAGAGCACCTTTATAATCACCCAATTACGTTGTGACGTTTGGTAGCACACAAAGTGTTCCTCCGGTAAACGGGAGTTGCACAATCTCATAGTTGCAGGAACTTTGTATAAGTCATGAAGAAAGCAATAGCAACATACTAAACGATCAAGTGCTAAGCTAACGGAATGGGTCAAGTCAATCACATCATTCTCCTAATGATGTGATCCCATTAATCAAATGACAACACATGCCTATGGTTAGGAAACATAACCATCTTTGATCAATGAGCTAGTTCAAGTAGAGGCATACTAGTGACACTATGTTTGTCTATGTATTCACACATGTATCATCTTTCCGGTTAGTACAATTCTAGCATGAATAATAAACATTTATCATGATATGAGGAAATAAATAATAACTTTATTATTGCCTCTAGGGCATATTTCCTTCACGCCATAGTAGAGGGCAGGCCCTCCCCCTCCTCCACTCATTTATATACGTGGCCAGGGAGCACCCCATAGACACACAAGTTGATCATTGATCTCTTAGCCGTGTGCGGTGCCCCCCTCCACCATAATCCACCTCGGTCATATCGTCATAGTGCTTAGGCGAAGCCCTGCGCTGGTAGCTTCATCATCACCGTCATCACGCAGTCGTGTTGACGAAACTCTCCTTCGACACTCTGCTGGATCAGAGTTCGTGGGACGTCACCGAGCTGAACGTGTGCAGATCGCGGAGGTGTTGTACGTTCGGTACTAGGATCGGTCGATCATGAAGACGTACGACTACATCAACCATGTTGTCATAATGCTTCCGCTTTCGGTCTACGAGGGTACTTGGACAACACACTCCCCTCTTGTTGCTATGCATCACCATGATCTTGCGTGTGCGTAAGAAATTTTTGAAATTACTGTGTTCCCCAACATGCACTACACTGTGCAGCGCCTTACTGATAGGCGCGACACATTTGGCCAGCGTGATACCCCGGGCCCCATTCCTAGTTGTGCAGCGCCTAGCTCAAAGGAGCTGCACAGTGTAGTGCAGCGCCTAGCTGATAGGAGCTGCACTACCTTATATTAAAATTGTTGTAACTTTTAATCCGTGCATCCGATGAAAATGTGTCTTATATGAATGTTGTGCATTTTTCTGTGTTCCACGCAATGGTGGCATTTTCATCTATGTTATGATCAATTTTCTTCACGAAAACTCTGTTGCAAAAGTGCATCATAATATGACTGACAGAATCTGCTAAAACTTACAAACTTGGCATGATGATAGCCATTGACCTATAGCTCTTATCCATTTGCATCCTACATGAGTTTTGCACTACGTAATGTGTACTTTCACACCATGCCTATGCTTGCCATGTTAATCATCTTTAACATGTTCATTTCTTGCATCCAAGTGACTAACATGATATACGTGAACTTTTGTTATAGAAGTTGCATTTTGTAAGAACCATAGTAATTAATCCTGACATCATATGAATATGATCTAACTATGAAATTTGGAAAATCTTATGTCTACTTTAAGTACATGTCATTTTCATACCCACTAAATATTTGCATCACTATGTTTTGGGACACTAAAGTACCTAAGGCAATGTTTTGCCAGACTGACACCTGTTAATTTCACCAAGTCACTTGATGTCAACTGAACTTTGCATTTTGTAAAATGCATTGTAAATCACCATGCTTCATATGGAATAACTTTATATATGAATTTGAGAATCTTCATATCTACTTTCAGTATATCCAGTGTGTTGCCATGTTAAAAACATTTAACCTGATGTTATGTTGCACTAAAGTAGGCATTATAATGTTGTTGACAAATTTATTGCATATCTTGACTCTTGAGTTTTACAAAACCCCTTCGCATGAACTTGATATGTTTTCCGTTTAGAATTTTGTGTAGATCGATTTAGCACGAGGCCGTCATGGGTTATCAAGTTCAAACCAACTCACACCGTACGCAATACAAGCAGCTGGAGCTTTTTCAGTAGCCTAAAAATAGAGTCCAAATCAGAGAACATGTGCTCTTGCTACTGACAGCAAACATTATAGGTACTAAGTTTTAAGAGTATATAAGTACATATCTTTAAAAAATGCAAAGTTCTGTTGATATCCATGGACTTGGTGATAATAACTAGTGTCAATCTAGCAGAACATTGCCTTAGGTACATTAGTGTTTCAAAAAATAGTGGTGCATATATTTAGTGGGTATGAAAATCACATGGACTTAAAGTAGACATAAGATTTTTCTAACTTTCATAATTAGATCATATTCATATGATGCCAGGATTAATTACTATGGATCTTACAAAATGCAAGTTTCTGTAACAGAAGTTCATTTATATCATGTTAGTCACTTAGATACAAGAAATGAACATGTTAAAGATGATTAACATGACAAGCAGAGGCATGGCGTGAAAGTACACATTATGTAGTGCAAAACTCATGTATGATGAAAATGCATAAGAGCTATAGGACAATGATTATCATCATGCCAAGTTTGTAAGTTTTAACAAATTATGTCAGTCATATTATAATGGACTTTTGCAACAGATTTTTCATCAAGAAAATTGATCCTAACATAGACGAAAATGCCACCATTGCGTAGAACACGGAAAAATGTGCAACATTCATATAAGACACGTTTTCATTGGTTGCACGGATTAAAAGTTACAACAGTTTTAATATAAGGTAGTGCAGCTCCTTTCACCTAGGCGCTGCACTACCTGTGCAGCTCCTTTGAACTAGGTGCTGCACAATCAGGAGTGGGGCCTGGGGTGCCATGCTGGTCAGGTGTGTCTCGCCTATCAGTAAGGCGCTGCATAGTGTAGTGTAGCGCCTACTTGTCGGGGGCCACACAAAAGGATCACCTGATGAAATTTGTTCATTCATGATTCACATTGTGAAATTGTTTCGCCCATAGGTCAATTTTGTTCATTCTGCCGTGGTGGTGCCACTAGCTAGGATGGACCACCACGACGCATGCGCGCCACCGTGCACCGGGCCGGGGCGAATGGATGAATGATTGATTGATTTTGCGCTTGTACTATATTACAGTACAATACGTCGCAGGTGCACGATCACACGATGGTTGGGACGAGAGCACACACCCATTAAGCTGGATGTGTACGTCGGCAGTATATGTGCACAGCACGCACGCACGCTCGCTCAAAAGCGGTAGTTGTGGTGGGGGATCATTGCACTGCATTTTTAGACCGGTGACGTGACAGTCAGTGAGTAACCACCGCCACCACTTCCTCCTCCCTTTTTTTTAGGGTCTTCCTCCTCCCTTTCTTCGTTGGTGTCATCGATCGTGTGCGCAGGAGGACAGACAGCCTTTTCAACTACACACTTGCATTCATCCATATATATGTTGCACTTGATGATGAATATCTCGTTTTTCTTGTCCTTTGCGCCATGGAAGTACACTCCACCATCATCATCTTCATGCGACACGTCGGCCTAGGCCTCAAGTTAGTAGTAGTACTGCCTATGCGGCGGATAAAGCGCCCTATAAGAAGAAAAACCATTTCAAGGATGACTTTTTTTTTCCTACGGAGGATTGATGGGCAGCTGCTATGTGTTATCTCGCTTATAACTTAGCCGCCTCCTCAACCGTTGGATCACAACACTCATCAGGCGAGCAGCACCCATTGTAACATCCCCCATGTCGTGACGCTCTCGGGCAGCGCACACTGCAACATGCCCCATGTCGCGGCGCTCCTGAGGACCACACATTGCAACACCCTCCAAGTTACGATGCTCCTGAGCACCATGCAGTGCCATGCTCTACTCCAACCACAACAACACGACCGTCGTTGCAGAAGGATGCTCTCGTGCTCCCGAGAACAACACATTGCAACAGCCCCGACGTTGTACAAGCACATCGCCGCAACACCACCATCGTTGCACCGCCGACGCTGCTACCCAGACGACGTTGCATAAGCCACATCGTTGGAACACGATATCGCGCCTTTGCAGCATTAGGTGTGTGCCGCCCATGCAACACCGATTGATAGATCTATGCACCAGTTGTTGCAAAGGAAGGAGAAGCAGATACGCCTCGCCGGCAACATCGGGAGGTGGATGGAGGAAATGGAGAAGAGAGTGATAGAGATTAGAGAGGGATAAGTCGCTCTCTCGGGATCGATGGACGTGCAGCTGTTGAAGGGATAAGATCAGGGATGGAGGCCCACAGGGCACTTGTCGCATGCTGGAGGTAGTGGACTGGTGAGAGAAAATCAGTTGGCAGGATACAAGTGTTTTCCTTACACGTGAGGTGGTGCTATTGGCTTAATGTCAATAGCCTAAACCTCTAAATCTCGGAAGAAACAAACAATTTTACTGTTCATCCACACTCACTGTTTCGCATCGACTGGCGACAGCATCGGAATTCATCTCCAATCGGACGGCTGACAACGCTTGGTGCCTGACGGCAGGATACCCATGGGGTAGGTCCATAACAAGAATTTGTCCTAGCGGGCCTAAACGGCCCGAGTCCATATCAGGAGATCATTCAGTTGGGCCGGCATCACGAACTCCATCCGGCTGACTTGAAGCATGACGTCAATCTAACTGGACCAGTTCTGGGCAATCACACCATGTGTCTCTAACGATGCCATCAAGACAGCTTCCTTCCCCTAAAAAAAAATCCAGACAGCTTCCTTGCATCGTGGTAAATCATGTAGTAATTGTCATCATCATGGCGTTGTTATTACAACATGGCTCATGAAGACATTGTACCCTTCATCCTTGTGGGCTCCATATAAGGCGAGGAAGATCTAGACAAGTTTTTTGGATGGATTGACAAGACCCAGATAGACACACATGCACACAAGTGTTAGGCATCATTGTAACCACATTGTTCGTACGAGATCAAAACATCTACCAGAAGTGGGGTGTTATCCCTAGTACACGGGCCCGAACTTGGGTAAAGCCGCTCTCGTGTGAAATCTCATTCCTAGATCATCCATGTCCGCCTTGCCTTACCAAAACATTGTAAATCATGTGTATTGTCGTGCAATCCCCATGACAGTGCTGCTTCGCACCGATGATTAATAAACATGGTCATTGTTCGACGATCGGATGTTTAGCACCCGTCAGCGGCACAATAGCTCACCTTATTTTACTCCAATTTCTCGCCAAGTTCATGCCTTCCTTAGCTGTTCCTTATTCTAAATTTAGTGCCAGTTAGTCTGAATATTACTAGAACCTGTCACTCAATCAAACATTTATCCACAAGTTTTGGGCTACAACCTGAAAAAAGTGACAGTAATTTTTAACATCCCTCCTCTAGAGAGGTAGCCGACGCAAGTAGAAAACAACCATGCCGGTTCTCAACAGTTTGGAAGCCATCTTTTAACTTCCGATGATACCTCATACCTCACAGGCGACTCTTTCAACACGAATGGCGTTCGTTACAAAGCTCAGCAAAACACCATCATCTTTG
>NC_041389.1:706574997-706577798 GCF_002162155.2 Triticum dicoccoides | reverse complement strand
AGAGAGAGAGAGAGGAGCTATATACACAAGGAAATGTCAAGTTAACTACAATCATCGAACTGAGCCAGTCCTGATCACCATGATCGGATTCAGTGATCCGAGTTCTTCAGGGATGCTATATGTCTGCCCAAGAACTTGCAATCCGGGTGAGACGACTTCCTAGCAGCTGTACCATTCACTCGTCTATTTTTATTTTTATTTTACTGGGAGTAACAGCGGTAGGTCGAGTTCGAGGTGGAGTATGACGTTTGGCACAATGGAGAATTATGGATCAGTTGGTGCAGATGGTGGTTACGGCGCCGGGGTCCATGGCGGTCTCAAGCTGGCGGAGAGGAAGGGAGGATGGCAGGGAGAAGGCGCCGGCCATGCCGCCCATCTTGCTGAGCCCGTCCCAGCCGATGTGCCCGACGTGCTGCACGTCGGTGGGGTACCCGATCACGATCTCCCGCTCCTCTTCATCTTCTTCTCCGCCGTCGTACGCCGCGAAGAAGGTCTTGATCCCCTTGAGCAGCCGCTGGACCCCCGCCGAGACGATCCTCTCTTTCGCCTTCTCCTCGCCGCTGTTTCCTTCCTCTTGGAGGACTCTGTCTGAGTCTGAAATTGGCCACCGATAGATGTTCTGCTGCTGTTAGTATGCGCACGTACCTGTGGCATCGATCATGGTCTGAATTATAATACGAGACTGGTCACTTACCTTGTGTGGTGGTGGAGGAGGGGAAGCCACGGCGGTCCTTCATCGGAGCCGGATATTGTTACTGAGACTATGGAGGGTCTGACAGAGGGTAGATTGGGTTGGGCGAGGGGGAGGAAAGATGCAGGCATAATAATGGTGTCGGGTTCTTGGCTGAGCGTATCTTATAGCCAGGGCACGGAAGGAGATGGAGACAGGGCATCATCAATCAAATAGGTTAATTTTGGTAGCATGGTATTGTGGAGATCAATCAGGAACGACGATCTTCGTGTGGACTAATTGCTTTTCTCTGTGTTTTCTGCTGGTGCCGAGGCTGGGACGTGCACATCAATCAATTGCGTTAAAATTCCTTTCAAAAGGGTTGGATGAGCTCGATTTGGCGCCATCATTTCGCTAGTGGACGTAGCACAGCGACCTCGATCTCCTTTTTTTTTTGTGTGTCCTTGGCTATGTAATCTTTTAATCATTTTTACTACATGCATATTTAGTGGGCGTGTCACTCTGTGGAAATGTATCTTGCTGTTCGGGAAGAGGAGCCCTCTTGAAAAGTTGCCATGAAGAAGGTCATCAAAGTCGTAAAAGAAGATTAAACATATGTTTTCTTCGGATGGACTGCTGATTAGCATGCAGGGCATGCGTGGGCTCATGCTCTGCAGGTACGTGCAAGTAAGATGCTTGCGCCGCAGGTTCAGCGCGCGTGCAACAGTTGGCTGCATGCAGGCTGAACGATTCGTACTAGTATCCCGGAGAAATCTGGGAACCGAATGATATAAAGCCTGTCTGCTTTTGATTGAGGGACCCTCTTTTGACCTTATTTTTCTTCTTCTGAAAAAAAAAAAACAACCTTGATCATCATCTGGTCTGAATGAAATCCGCAGCAGCAATTTGATAATGAGATTTTGGTGAGGTTAAACAGTCGGCCTCTCCGCTACTCTTGTGCAATTTGGCAATATTAAAAGCGTGCAACATGGCCATATGCGTGAAACAAACATTCTCTCCCTGTGTCTGTGTGGCTGGCTGGATCACTTGCCTTGAACACCAACCAAGCTCGGCCGGGCGGCCATGCATGTTGAGCAGAGCAGAGGAGCATGCGGATGCAGTGCAACCAAACGATGGTGCTGTCGGGCGGAAGCAGGCGTGCACGCTGCCTTGGCTTGGCTTCACACGGGGGAGAAGACTGGGGAGAATTGGACAGGGAATCTTTATATTCATATGGAAAATGCTCTCGGGGACCTACAACTTAGTCTCTGAAATTTTAACAAAGACGAAAAAGAACACCTTTTTCTTTTAATCATTGTATATATATAAGTTTCCCGGAATGAACCTGCAGGAAGCCGACGACGGCTTCCTTTCTTCCTTTGCAGTTTCCCGCAAAAGAAAGAAAGGAAGAAAGAAAGAAGCAATCAATCGATCGATCCAATAGGATGCGATTAACGGGCCGTATGAAGGTCTGTAGAATTGGGTGCAATCAGTGCAAGCGATTCATCCATCCATCTCTCCTCTTCCGCTAGCTGCTCTGCTCCGGCCCACACTCCAAATACATGTCCCTCACAAGCAAGGAAAGAAAAAACTAGTGCAAGGTTGGTTGTTGCAGTGAGCACGTCGACGCCGATCCGATCCCAGGCCAACACAGATGCCGAGTTGGTGGTGAAAAGACAATACAACCCCACGGCGATAGATAGATAGATAGATCAATCAAAGTGAAATGTTTTTCTGCGTGAAAGCTACCGCTCACTTACCAGATCTCGCTGCTGCTGCTACTAGTTACTCCATGTCAACGCTAGCATGCATGCAGCCAGGCCGACGTGTCAACATCCCGGCCGACACTACAGGGACAGTCGTGCCAATGCCAATGCCATGCACAGTTGCAATTGCAAGCTAGCCAAGGCAAAATTTCGTGTTTTGGCCCTTTTGTATACAAATTCAGGATCTGACCCCGGTTCGAAAAAAATTCGGGATTTGACCCTTTCGCTACCGCCAGGGGAGCTGGCAGTAGGGTTATACAGCCTACCGCCAGCGCCCTTGGCGGTAGGGTGTGCAAGGGTTTTTGCCTCGAAAACCAGTGGCGGAGCTAGACCAAAATCATTGGGGGGACGAAACATAAATGACA
>NC_041389.1:706491730-706574787 GCF_002162155.2 Triticum dicoccoides | reverse complement strand
CGGCCCCCCTCGCCCCCAACATAGCTCCGCCGTTGTCGTTGTCGAAAACCTTCTGTAACAAAAAAATCGAGTGCCCTGGCGGTAGGGTCAACCTACCGCCATAGGGGCCGGCGGTAGGCTGTCTAACCCTACCGCCAGGGTCCTTGGCAGTAGGGTCTTGCCTATTTCCAAGTTCAATTTCTTTCTTCTTTTCAAAAACAACGGATCTCAAACTATGATATAGAGTCAAAAACAGCAATGATACAGAGTCAAAATAACATATCTCAAACAATTAAACTTGGGCATCACATACACATGTCATACGGAGTTCCACATAAACTTAGTTCAAATAGCAAACTTAGTTCCACATAGCAAACGGAGTTTCACAAATAGCAAACACATAGTTTCACAACCACTAGACTTTTCAACTACAGCCAAGTATCGAATAGCAGAATTTAATTCATCCTTCCTCTCTTGCTCTTGGAGGCACGGTCCTCGTTCCTCTTTGAACGAGTCTATTCAGTGTTCTTCTTGGACCGTCGAGGAACCGGTCTCTGGAAAGGGTCTGGACTCAGCAAATCCTTCTTCTTCGGATTCCTCTTCGGCGGCTGAGGTGCTTGAGATGATTGAGTTGTTGGAGGTCCATAATCTTCATCGTACTCCTCCTCCTCGTTGCTCTCATCCTGCTCATCCTCCTCCTCCCTTTCTTCATGTGTGGCCTCCTCCTCCTCCTCCTCAACCAAGCTAGACGAAGAGGGACCATGGCTCGATGAGGCGATGTGACCCTGTGTGGCTACAGGCTGATAAGCTTCAACCGACCCAGCTCCAGCACACCCAAGCAGGCCTACCAGCTTGCGACAACGCTTCACGAACTTCTGAACTCACAATGAAACAAGGGCATAATAAGTATCAGGTTTATGATTGCAAGTGAACAAGATGCATCTGTTCCAAGGAGGCTGAAATTGTACCTTCATCGTCCCCGTCATTTTGTTCTCAGATTGTATGCTCCCGGGGCATCACCTAGTGTATCTGAGGCTTCAATGATGCATCTGTTCAGCTCACCAGACTGCAACGGCATAAGTCAGTCACGATGACGAATACAATAATTTAAATACAATCGTCGGTTCGAACTTACCACTGTTGATGAGGGGTGCAAACTCCCTAAATCCACTGTGCATGTCTCTGATGCCGGTCTGGTAGGCCTCTTCCTCGGGGTCATCCCTCAACAGCCTCGCGATGTCTTCCGCCGTCAACCGAGGCCTGAGACGAAGACGGTGCTTCTGGCCATCATCGTACCACTTCATGTGTCGATCCAGGTAAGCATCCCAGTCGGTCACTTTCCTCTCCCCGTCTTTTCCGTACCTTCGTCAGTTTCACTCCGTCACATGAGTTTTATGCTCCTCTCCCTAGTTTGTGATAGCCTGATTCTTCTTTTGGCTCATCCTGCAAGGCATAGGCCTCAAGAAACATCATAATAAAGTTGCCACGCAATGAAATCATGGGCACGAAGAACAAAGTGCTCACATGCAGAGCGCGTGGCCGCCGGTATCGGTGGGCGGGCCCGGTGGGGTATGCTGATACACCCCAAACTGCGTGGCCACATGGTGTGGCAAGTGCCACTCGACGGCGTACACACAGATCATGGGCACGATGCACCGCCAGAGACCACGCTCCTCATCGCACATCACATTCAGATCAAAGTCCCACGCTCGGTCATGATACAACCACCAGTTTACCTATTACATATACCTTGGTAAGTTCCCACTCTCTCGGTCCAAAATGGAATCAAAGAGAAAGGTGTTGAGCGAGTTCATATACCTGCCAATGCGTCAAAGCGTCCAACTCGTTGGTGTAGGTCTTGTACGAAGTCTTGTTTAGGCCCGTGTAGAGTTTGACAACATCCCACTCGTAAGCTACGGTGGGGTGTCGAGTCTCGCCGCCGTCCTCGCTATTGGCACCCCATGGGCGTCTTGGCAGCTTCTCAGGACGCCCCGCCGCTCCCACATCCAAACGGAGAAGTCCCAGACAAAGCCACCCATATTGGACTTGTCTCTCGTCCTCTACGTTGCGTCATCAAGCTGCAAAAAATCAAATGAGGATCAGATATAACAAAATGTCATGGACATACTTTCGTAGGTAGGCAATTAGATACTCTCTTACCGAACGGTATAGGTAGGCGAGAGATGCGGTCCCCAACTGTACCCTGCATCCCAGTCGGCTAGGAAGAACAGATACGACTAGTTGGCAGAGTTCCCGGATCCGTCTGGAAACACGACCTCCGTGAGAAGATACCACAGGTAGGCCCTCGCGTACCACTCCAGGGTCGTCTCATCGGCGTCTTCGGGGCATGTCTTCCGGTGCTCCGAGAGCCAGGGCAACGACACACCGGATGTACGGTTACCCTTAGCCTCGGGGCAGCCGTCGATGAGGGTAGTAACCCTCTCCTGCCAGTTGGTCCTCTCCACTCGCCCGGTCAGTGCATGACCCTCGATTGGCATGGCAGTAATCATCGATCAATCCTTGAGGGTCACCGTCATCTCCCCGCATGGGAGATGGAAAAAATGGGTCTCCGGTCACCACCGGTCAATCAGAGCTGTCAGAGCGGCGTGGACAAGCGTCGGCGGCTGACGCTTGAACTGCAACACGAAACCCAACAGCCGGGCTCTTTTGAAGAACGGCGCATAGCGCTCGTCGTAGTCCATATGCCCATGAACCACGTGCCCCCTCATGCGCAGTGGTTGGAGCATCGGTCAAAAGGTGAACACCAAAAGTTAGGAAATTATTTTCATCAATCCGAAAACTTTTATCAATATTTCATTCATGTTACTTACCTCTTCGTTCTCCCTTTGTCGAATGCGTAGTCAAGCATGGAGTACCGTGGGCCGATGTTGTCTGCAAGAGGTGCCCACCTTAATAAAATTTCATAAACAAAAGCATCATAAGCATAAGCATACATAAACAAAAAATGAATCAAATCATATCAAAAACATATCAACATGCTTCATATCAAAATAAAATCTTAAGCATATTCCTCCAACAACACCTAGTACACATGATGGATCAAATCATATCAACATGCATCATATCAAAAAAAACGTTCAACATGCATCATATCATCATATATTTTTTTTAAAAAATCCTCCAACATGCATCATATCATCATATTTTTGAACAAAAAAAATCCTCCAACATCTTCATATCATCATATCAACATGCATCATAAAACTACAATCAAGTCCTCCCACATATGCATTACATCTTCACACTAATATATGAACTATTGATTAGAGTTCATATTCAATACCACTAGTTACTAAAGAACTAAGAACTAGAACTACAATCAAGCTAAAACAATCTTAGGAGAGAAAAAATCCAATCTAAGTTCAAAAATATGAAGGATTTCAAGCAAATAATGCGTCGAATTGGAAGCAAGTTTGCAAAAATTAATTGGAGGGATCGGATGAGCTTACGTTTCTCTCTTCGGGGCCATCTCGATCCGCAAAAACGGTGAAGATCCGAGGGGGAGAGTGGAGGAGATGAGAGAGGGAGAGAGGGGCGACTTGGGGGAGAAAAGAAGAAACTGCCGACGGGGGGAGGGGGAGGGGTGGGGAGATGGGCAGGGGCGAAATAACTGCTCGGACCCTACCGCCAGGGTGGCTGGCGGTAGGATTAGACAGCCTATCGCCAGGGACCCTGGCGGTAGGGTGCGACGAAGGGGGACGGCGGCCGTTTCCGCGTGCTGACGTGGATTAATACCCTACCGCCAGGGGGCCACCATGGCGATAAGAAATGGGTCAAATCCCGAATTATTTTCGAACCGGGGTCTGATCCTGAATTTGTTTACCAGAAGGGTCAAAACACGAAATTTTGCCGCTAGCCAACGACCGCACCGGGGGCAGGGGACACACACACATGGACATGGTGCACGTGTTTCGCCGAATTGGCCAACATGTATGTAGAGTACGTACGTGATGAGGTGAAGCCCACGGACACGACAGGCGAGTCAGTGATGGAAGAAATGACAGTGGGTTGAAGCAGAGTTGCTCGCTGCATCTGCATCTGCATGAGATACGAGCAACGGAGCATGAGCCCTGAACTCAATTGAAGCCGGCCGTCAACGCCAGGCCCCCCAAACTTGACTTGCAGTGGTACCGTACAGCAGTACAAGACTCGTTAATTTCCAAAGCGGGAATGGAACCAGCAGCAGCAGCACGCACGCACGAACGGACGGACGGACGCTGCCGCTGCCGCTGGCCAAAAAGCGGTGGTTGTGCTACTCCTACAAATCATTGCATTTTCTGCACCGGCGACCGACGTCACAGTCGTCTCTCCTTTCTTTTCTTTTTTGCGGATACAGTCGTCTCTCCTTAAAGCCATCAAGGAAGCACAGCCGGCCTACGTATCAGGTTAGCATTAGTAATACTATCTCACTGATAGATTTCCTGTTAAATGGAAGAAAACTATTTCATGGATAATTTTATTTCCTCCACGGAGGATTGCGCCTATATAACGGTGCTATGTCAGGCATTAACCTCTTATTTTTTTATTCTTTTAGGACAATACAGACGCAAGTGCTCATATGCACGCGCATACACTCACCCCTATGAACGCACACACGCACATCCTACCCCTATGAGCACCTTCAAAAGACTGAGCCGGCATATCATCTTCAATTTTACAAAGTCATCGACGGGATATCACTGTCTCTCTAACCATCCAACCACGGGTTGGTTAATAAATCTTTTAAAATATGGTTCGCTTTTGGCGTATTTGGAAAAAGAATAATCCTTACGATTGTGCCAACTTTCATCTCAAACGGGGTGGCTGACCGCACCCAGATGCCCCGACGGGTTGGCCGGTCATTGACCAGGCGCAAAATTGCTACCCAACGGCAAATCCGGCCTAAACAATCCAACTAACTGGGAACCCCGATATCCAGTCCATATTTAGGGTGGATATGGGACGCTTGGACGCAACCGTGACATAGGATCGGACCCATTGTGGCCCACCCGACCCCACAAATTCAACCCTAGCCGCATTCCACTCCACTCCCCTCCGGACCCAAGCTCCCTTGCGATGATCTCTGGCCTTCTCCGGCATGACAGGAAGGATCCCAGGCCTACACCTCTTGATCTTAGGACCGGGAGCTCATCCCACGTGGCCCCAAGGAGGAGATGGATGTCTACATTGAGCAACGCCGCTCCCGGGAGGAGTCTGCCCGACAGCAGTCCAACTCCATCCGACGGGAATCAATTGCGTCCGTCCAAATGTTGCATGGATCCGACGCGAGGGGCATCGCCGCTGCCTCGCCGAAGGCGATGCGGTCCGTCTGGCGGCCGAACGCCACGGCGGATGCACAACTGTTTGATTGGCGCGCCGAATTGAAGATGCGCAACCGCTACAGAACCATTGCAAATATGGCATGACATGCCAGTCGTGCGAGATAGCGGGCGCGGGAGGCCGCGACAGACGTCGACGAGGCGGAGTCGCACCCTCCGACGCTCGACTCCTTCCGTCACAATCGTGTTGTGGTGGACGTGGCGTCCCCCGACCTTGATGGATCCATCGTCGATCGATCTCACGTCCACCAACGACGTGCAGGCTCCGAGCCCCGCTAGTAAGAGTAGGGCATGGGAGACATCGGCGCCTGAAGTCTCATAAGCTTGTGTGTGCCTCATGTCTTACTCTACTATCCATGGATACAACCAGCGCGTTTGCAGGCGTTTGGGGGCTAAGGGGGTTAAACCGATTTTTGTCTAAAAACACTACCTGCTGAGCCGAATTGCTAGAAAAGACCACCTCCAAAATGAATTGTCAAAAAGGACCAGCTGCACCGTGACAGCAGGTGCGCCAGCTGACACATGGCACTTGCCGCCACACACGCGTCTGTAATTTATTTTGGCGGCAGGTGCATCTGTGATTGAGGCGTGTCGGCTGTGTGGCGGCATCTGTTTGACAATTCGTTTCACAGATGGTCTTTTATGGCAATTCAACTCAACAGGTGGTGTTTTTAGACAAAAATTCGGTTAAACCAAGCCGCCACCTACAATGGTCGTGCCTAAACCATCGTCTCTGAGCGAGACCAAACTCCAATTTCTAGCCAACCTCATGCTTTTCTTAGCCGTTCCTTGTTCTGCATCTACTGTCAGTTTTTCTGAATTTTAGTAGAACCTGTCACCTAATTTCAAACATAGTGATCTAAACGCTCGCTCTTATATTAGTTTACAAAGGGAGTACATAGCAGAGGGTTGAGATTATTCATCAACAACTTTGCCTACATGTTGCAACAAGCACCCCTGAAAAACGCGACAGCAACTGTAATTTTGGCATCCCAAACTTCTCTTCTAGAGCCAGTCGACTCAAGCAGAAAAGCATCATGCCCACTCTCAAACAGTTAGGAAGCCAATTTTTTAACTTCCGATGATACCTCCTCATTCAACACGAGTGGCGTTCGTTACAAAACCTCAGCAAAAACACATCATCATCATCTATTGTAACGTAAAACCACCTAAAAAGGAGAGAGTTATATACACAAACAACATGCCAACTTTGGGAACAAGAATAAATCAGGCAGCAGCAGCAGCAGCAGGAGCAGCAGATTATGTGTGTGTCTCACCAACCAATCCAACTATAAATGAATGTCTCACTCGCTCAAAGTCTCTTCCTCCCTCTCCAGCCCTCACTCTCCTCCTCTGTCTCTCTAATGTACATGTTGGTTATAAAAATGCTTTTACACCATACAGATCAAAATTGTGCAGCGGCAGCGGCAGCAGCATATGCAGCAAGGATGGCTAAGCTCATCATGACCGCAGGATCCGCGATCATGTCGCGGCGACGACCAACAGACACCAATGCCTTCTCTTCTCGTCTTCTCCGGGCAGCACAGCACTCGTCGGGATCGATACTCCACACCTGCCAGCCATGCCAGCTCTCTCACAAGTGCTGAGTTGTCACGCACCGGTCTACAGCTACCCCACCCACCAACGGGCGAATCACCCATTCCTGCCGCCGAGCTACACAAGCTGTAGCAGAGCAGTGCTAGAAAGTAGAAACTAGTTGCAAACTTGATGTGCTGAGTGCTCAGTTACTTCACACGATCTTTGCTCAGTACTAGTTCAGGAAGCATCGTATCGTATCAGAAAGGAATGACGTATGGCAGAGCGATGACGTCGGCCGGGTCGATTTTCATAGCCTCAGCCCACACTTGGGGCACTCCATCGGCCTCCGTCTCCATCTTGGGCTTCTCTGGCTGGGTGCTACATCGACCGAACAGCCAGTCCTGGTCGCCATAATCGTATTCCATGATCTGAGGTGCTTCAGGGATGCTGTATATCTGCCCCAGATACTTGAAATCCGGGTGAGGCGACTTCCTAGCAGGTGCGCCATTCACAGATGATGATGACCCAGGATCCCGAAGCCCTGAAACAACCGCAGGTCGCTGCTGAGCCTCCTTGCTGACATTCACCTTCTCTTCCTTCTTGGGGAGAGGATCTCGAAGCCCTGAAACGACCTGGGGTCGCTGCTGAGCCTCCTTGCTGACATTCACCTTCTCTTCCTTCTTGGGGAGAGGAGGATCTCGAAGCCCTGAAACGACCGGAGGTCGCTGCTGAGCTTCCTTGTTGACATTGACCTTCTCTTCCTTCTTAGGGAGAGGATCTCGAAGCCCTGTATCGACCAAAGGTCGCTGCTGAGCCTCCTTGTTGCCATTGACCTTCTCTTCCTTCTTATTAGGGAGAGGATCTCGAAGCCCTGAATCGAGTGAAGGTCGCTGCTGAGCTTCCTTGTTGCCATTGACCTTCTCTTCCTTCTTAGGGAGCCGTTCAGCCTTTTCGATTTTCATGGCATCTGGCTTCATGGAAGAGGGTGGCGCGGCTACATGAGATGCTGTACCATTCTCCACATGATTGCTGGAGGGGGCTGGTCTCGGCAACTTTGTAGGCCGCATTTCATGATGGTCTGTACAGAGCATCAGAAGTCTTATAACATAAAGCACCATAAAAAGGTATAATGGTGTTCTACAAGACTATGCAATACTGGTAAGTGCAAAATAAAAAGCAAAGCTAGGAACTCACTTTGTAGGTAACCATTCATCTCGTGGTTCTTTCGCTTCTTCAGGTTTTCATCGGCTAGGACAACCTTCGCATCATCAGCTGGAGGAGCTAAGGGAGGGGTTAAGGGCTTCGTGTCAAGACTATCTATCAGACTGTCTATCTGATAATCTATACTGTTTTCTCTTAACTTATCATGCTCTTTGTGATTCTGTTCCTGTTTCTCCTTCTTTGCCTCCTTTTCCTTTTTCTTCTCTCTGTGTTTCTCTTTCCTCTTCTTTTTCTCATGCCGTTCACGTTTTTTGTCCTCTTTCTTTGTATCATCAGATGCCCCATCTCTGACCTTTTCCACCCTTTCAGCTCTTCCAACTGCAATTTTCTCCACGGCAGGGGGTTTAGAATCAACCTGTTTCTGATCAGTTGAAACACAAGGATGCAGCACTCTTCCACCTGGTTCCTTTTCCTTGCCCACAGCTGGGGGCTTAGCACCAACCAGTTTCTGATCAGCTGAAACAGTATTCTGTAGCATTCTCCCACCTGATACCTTTTCCTTGCCCATGGCAGGTGAAACACCTCCAGCATTGGGCTTACTAGCGGAAATGGACAAGCTTTCAGTTGGCCTAACCATCCCATTTGGTCTTCGGATTGTAATGCTTGGGCTTGGGATAGTTGACCTAGGTAGACTCCTATCCATCCCTGTTGATGCGCCAGATGTTGATGGACTCTCAAACCTCTGCATGGATGTTGGTGCGCTGTCCACCGGACGACCAACCTTACCATTTCCCTTGTGCAGAGCATTAGCAGGGCTTCTGAGCAACGGAGAGTTGGTGCCAATTTCTTTCTTTGCAGTCTCTTTATTTGGGCTCTCAGTTCTCTTCTGCACCAGTATGCTAATGTTACTGATACGCTGCCCCGTTCCCTCTTTCTTTGGCACACAATCAGTAGAGTTGGAGAGAGGTCTCGTGACTTTGACTCTTTCCTTCTCCACCATAGGTGTTGTACTAAAGCCATCAGAGCCTCCTTGAGATGAACTGTTGAGGTTGTCGCTGCGTCGAAGCGATGTCCCATTTTTCTGTTGATTGATAGTGATGGTCTGTTGCCCCAAGCCCTCACTTCTCCTTGAAGCATCAATAGAGTGAATACGCATTTTGTTAACTGCGGTCCTGTCATTCTCCAGTGCAGGTGCAGCACTAAAACCTTCACGACTTCGTTCATTTGAGATAGTGAAGTTGTTAACAGCTCGATTCTCCACCACTTTCTGATCTTGTGTCTTTCTAACCAGTTCCTCCCTGAATATAGGATCCTTAATTTCTTCAGATTTCCTGCTGCTCTCTCCAAACTTCTGACCAAGGAGAGCCTCACCATGTCTGTCAGCCCCTTCAGATTCCCTGCTTTTATCTTTGCTCTTGTCCTTTTTCTTGTCTTTGTGCTTCTCTTTGCGATCTTTTTTATCTCTGTGCTTATCTTTACTCCTTTCTTTATCCTTCTTTTCTTTTTTATCTTTGTCCTTCTTGTCCTTCTTATGCTTCTTCTCCTTGTGTTTCTCCTGAAAAAAGATGGTTGATTCCAAGTCAATAAATTTCAAAAGAAGAGGTCAAACATAATAGTTAGCAAATGCTAAGCATGAACATTATGAATCAATATGTTGCAAAGAACAGCCCAAAAAAAGAATCTACGACATATCACTATTATGGGAAGCTGCCATTAGCACAAAGAATTAGAAACTGCAATGAGCAGTGAATATTTACACTACCTAAATGGCATACAGTATTCCAAATTTGTGGAGTTTGTATCTGAAATATTATTTTTAAACTTATGAACTCGCACTACATAACCATTGAATAACACCAGGGAAAACAATCTGCTTCTCTGATTGCAGCTTATACTTATTTTTGCTAACAAGTCTAATGACTTGAATAATTCTGTACAGCTGCAAACCCAGTAATAGTACTACTTTATTTAGTAAGGAAACGAACTAAGTCTAAATCACCCGACATTTGAACATGTGCCATGGAACAGCCTTGTTATGGAGCATAGAGAGTTAAGGTTGTTACATAGGATTGGATATAAGCCAGTACTTTAGGCAAACATTTCAACATATCAGACAGAAATAAGCTAGTTTATTGAGACTATATTCGACAAATCTAACATAACACCTCAGGTAGTCAATAAAGTAGAGCAGCAGTGCTGCAAGTCACTGCCAAAATTCCCTAGGATGCTCTAAGGACATGCTTAAACGCTTGTAAGCATGACAATTTATTGCCATGTTCTATGAGGGCAGGGTTAATTCATGAACATCTGCCATATTTAGTGAAACTTTCTTTGCTTATCACGTTTTAAAAGAGTAAACCATGAAACCCACGAATGTCATTAATAGTTAGTCAGACCCGATCTTGTAAGAAACCATGTATTTGAATGGAGCCTGGGTAGTTTTTCCTCGATGAGCAACATGGAACTACAAAGGGTACATTAAGATAACGCAGATTGCAGGCAAAAACATAATGCGGGCCACATAGGTTCATTAGAGCACACACAATAATCAGATTTATAAACAACATGACAGCTAAAACTAACAAAGACCAGTAAGTCAACATGACAGTTTATTAGGATTGTGCAGAAAATATATTTATATCAGAATAGCATGAGTTCAGTTACCAAAACATATTTAATCCCATGATGTCAGAAGACACCTAAGGGAGGTCCAGATATGATTCTTATACAAAGATGACAGAAAAACTGCTGAAGAGTTCAGGTCACAATAATGAATACATCTGCTCAGCTTTCTAACAGTGGATAATATATCTATAGGATACAGCATCCCTAGTGGATAATCTTTGGCTATGCTACCAGTTTTCATGTATAGGGAAAATATACGATAGAACTAGATGAACTTTTCCTCTATATATGATCATCCATATATTAAGAACAATGTGACAGGCATGCTTTACAGCCAGCCCAGGCCAAAAGGCCCACGAAAATGCTATTGCCCTTTAAACTGCCAAGGTATTTATGTTTTCTATATGCATCATCAACAAACTTGAATACATGTTAACCCATAATAATTTTCCCCTGGAACAGAAGAAAACAGGAAATAAGCAGACAGATGAATCATGAAATGTTATTTTAGTTCGATTTGACAGTCTATCAATCACAGGAACACCAACATATATAAATTATTATATCAAGTGTAGGAATAGATATAGTGGTGGAATGGAACCAGAGCTGTTAAGCGTGTCATTTAACACAGATAAATTGCAACTGAATGGAACAATCCAGCAAACTATTGGCATAATTGGAGCTTCTACAGCACATAATCAGGTGTGGAAGACCAAGCAAATTGTTCCTAAAAAGGCAAGATGCACATAAATACGATCATTTAGCAAGATGCACACACATTAAGAAATCATCATACAAGAATACCAGCCCATCCCAATATCCCATTCCCATCTTTCTCATAAGTTTCATTCTCTAAAAATAGAGGCTCTCTTTTGCACTTATGCTGTATTCCCAGGTTCTGAACCACACCACAATAGATACTACTCCCTCTGTCCCAAAATATAAGAACGTTTTTCATACTACACTAGTATGAAAAACGTTCTTATATTTTGGGACGGAGGGAGTAGTGTTTATTGTAGATACTAATAGTATGATGATTGTTATAGGGGCACACTTGAAAAGGGCTACACTAAAAGAAAAAGATATCATCGAAATCTAACAAGAAATCTACGTTAAAGCATAATCAGTTTCCTAACAGAAGGAGTAACAAGCAATAATAGCCTTCAGATCACAAAAATACTGAATTGTAGTTTCACATAAACAACAACTAACTGCACTGAGATGAATAAAAACCTCTAATTAAATGTTTACAGTACAAATCCTACATCGATCCAATCCACCATCATGTATGGCCTAGACAGCATACATAGGTATCACTTATTTATAACACCTTGCATGAGACCAGCAATTAGGAAATTTTGGTTCATCAGTGTGGTCATAAACTTGCACGGATGGACGACTTTATGCCAATTTACACCAAAAACTGATGGTAACTCCCACCAGGACCAGGACACATACGAGTTGCATAGAGAAATAATATTCTTTGTAAAAGTGTGGTCAACCAGTTTAGTGCACAGCATGAACTTTAACTGTAGTACCGATGATATTTGCAGAAAGTAGTCATGTGACAGGCCAAAGGAAACTCCCAGCAATAGCTTGCGGCGGTAACATCTCTAGAACTTTAGCCGCGCTTTTAGCAGCAGAACGACAAATTAGAAACATTTGCCTCTTTTCCGCCGACCTAAATAACTTTTTGGCCCTAGTAAGCCCCCCGAGTCGCGACATACTAAATCTGCTCTTGCCTATAAAACACTACTTGTGTCAAGCATGCAAGGCCTAAGCGACAATAATGAATGAGTAACGACATAAACCGGCATCCGTCCTCAAACTAAATCTGCTTTTGCCTATAATACACTTCTGAAAAGCATGCAAGACCTAAGCGACAATAATCAATGAGTGACGACATAAACCCGCGTCCGTTCTCCTACTGATCCACCCAACAGAATCCCCCACCTTGCGCACGCAACTATCCGCAAGATCTGCCCTGCCCTGTCAGGTTCAATTTGCCAGAAGCAGCACTCTTTAGGAAACCATTGGTTCAGCCCTACGTTGTACTCTAGCTTCCTGATGACCAATCAGTGGTGGAACAAGCCCCAGGGATAACCCAAGGGACCGAAACGCTGCTGAAATTCATCACGGCACAGCCGTAAGCAACTAGTCCTGACCACAGATAGGTGGGCTAAAGAAAGGTCTGGCTCCCAAGAAATTTCTGCAACCAAGGAAACAGCGGCGGCACACAATGTCCTAGAACCCCCTCCCGTGTGATTTGCGGGGCTAATGGAGCGATGGAGGGAGCAAGAGGGGACGGGATTGGGGTGGTGAGTTGTTTCCACCTTGTCGAGCAGGAGCGAGGCTAGGTGGGCGTCGGGGCGCGCGGTCTTGACATATCCTGGGGGCGGAAACGGGAAGCAGCGAGACATGGCACGGCCGCCTGGGGCCCCGCCCGCCGGATCAGCCGACCGCCAAGACCAGAGCCCTCCTCCGCCTCAATCCCCCAAACAGACCTCCTCCTCCTCCTCCTCCCCTCCTCCCGCTGCGGCGGGCTCACTGTGGCCGGGGGGAGCACGGGGCGGGGGCGGTCATCCCCGCGGGCGCCGGCGCCGGAATCGCGCGGGGATCTGGGGCGGGCGCGGGGATCGGCCCCCACCCGATCGGGAATCGGCCAATCCCCCGGGGCGATCTCCCGCCGCCGCCCGCCCGCCCGCCCGCCCTGTGTTCGTTTTAGTTGTTTTTCTCTCTTTCCGCCGCCCGCTCGGGTGTTTCGCCGCTTTTGTGCGGGTGCCGGGTTGGATTTGGATGGAGGGAGGAAGTAGGGTTGAGGTGGGGAGGGGCGGGGCGGGGCGAGGGGGGGAGGAAGACGAAGGTGGAAACCGATGGGAGGAGACCCGGTGCCCGTATATATAGCCCCACCACCCCCACCCCCACCCCCCTTCGGGACACATCTGGTCTCTGCTTCTTGGGTTGGGTTGGGTTGGGTCCGGGGGTGGGGTGGGGCCCACCTGCCAGACACAACCTATGGTGGGTGGACATGGTCTTTGTGGTGCTTTGCTATTTGCTCCTAGTACTGTTACCAGTACAAGTACATGATTTCTAAAAAAAACTAGATATGCTCCTACATTGTTTTTAGTTTATTATTATGAATGTAGGATTCGAATTATGAATGTAGTGATTGCGATGTATAGTTTCACCTACTAGAGTTTCAAAGTATGATTCGCATTGACGACTCGTGTAGTATGATTTTTTTTACGAGCATGCCTACTTGGCCACTCGTGACGAAGCATGAAGCGATAGTAGGGCCCAATTTGTGTCCTGTCGCCCCACCCCTTCGGGATGCATCTGGTTGGGTTAGGTTCGGTTCGAGGTCGACATGGGCCCACCTGCCATAGTGAACCTATGGTGTACATGGTCTTTCTGGTTTGCTTTTACTCCTATTACTAGAAAAAATTGGTGATGTATTCATTTTCTACTTTAAGTGGGTTTTTTTGGTCTGCATCATTAATTTTGGCTTATCTTGCTTTGGGTTCCCGCAAACCATTAGTTTGCAGATTTTGTCTTTAATCACGACATGAATGACGAATCCACCGGCGTAAGGAAGGACGAGGATTCGAAATATGAATGTAGTGATTGCGATGTATAGTTTCACCTACTACAGTTTCAAAGTATGATTTGCATTGACCACTCGTGTAGTATGATTTTTTTTTACGAGCGTGCCTACTTGACCCCTGGTGATGAAGCATGAAGCGACTGTAGGGCCCAATTTGTGTCCCGTCGCTCCACCTCTTCGGGATGCATCTGGTTGGGTTAGGTTTGGTTCGAGGTCGACATGGGCCCACCTGCCACAATGAACCTATGGTGTACATGGTCTTTCTGGTTTGCTTTTACTCCTATTACTAGAAATGCTTTATTACTATTATTTATCAAGAAAAAATTGATGATGCATTCATTTTCTGCTTTAAGTGGGTTTCTTTTTTGTCTGCATCATTAATTTTTGCTCATCTTGTCTTGCTTTGGGTTCCCGCAAACCATGATTCTAAAAAAAACTAGATGTACTCCTGCAATGTTTTTAGTTTTTTATTATTATTATCAAGAAAACAAGTGGTGATGCATTCATTATTGGTTCTTTTTCGGCTCCATCATTAGTTTTGTCCCATCTCGTCTTGCTCTCGGTTGTCAGCGCCATTAGTTTGTGGATTTTGTTTTTAGTCACGACATGAATGACGAATCCACCGGTGCAAGGAAGGACGAGGATTCGAAGTATGAATGTAGTGATTGCGATGTATAGTTTCACCTACTAGAGTTTCAAAGTATGATTGGCATTGACGACTCGTGTAGTAGGATTTTTTTATGAGCGTGCCTACTTGGCCCCTGGTGACGAAGCATGAAGCGATAGTAGGGCCCAATTTGTGTCCCTTCGCCCCACCCCTTCGGGATGCATGGAGCCCACCTGCCAGAGTGAACCTATGGTGTATATGGTCTTTGTGGTTTGCTTTTACTCCTATTACTAGAAATGCTTTATTACTATTATTTATTAAGAAAAAAATGGTGGTGTATTCATTTTCTGCTTTAAGTGGTTCTTTTGTCTGTGTCATTAATTTCGGCTCATCTTGTTTTGTTTTGGGTTCCCGCAAACCATTATTTCAAGGGTTTTGTTTTTACTCGGGACGTGCATGTTGAATCCTCCAGTGCAAGAAACGACGAGTGACCGAGTTACGATTGTCGTAATCGTAACGTATAGTTCAACCTACTAGACTTCAAAATACAATCCGCATTGACAGCCTAGATAGAGATTTTACAAGTGTGTGCACGTGCCACGTAGTGGAGAACATGACATCATAAGAGGAGCGATTTGCTCATCGCAAAAGCACTAGCATGGGCCAAAGAAGCAACTTGTCTCATGTGGGACGACATTTTTTGGGCTAAGAATCTGGGTTTTAATACAAAGCGGGGATGGAGCATGGTATAGGATGGTCTCGGAGACCATTCGTCGATGGCAGGATGTCGGCTAACATGCTGACCCTAAAGCAAATATTCACCCGACCCTCTTGGATCCTTGACGTCTAGATGTGAAGAGTGGAGAGGAAGAATGAAGTGACTCTAATGTCGTAAAGCTCGTGTCGGTTACTCTGAGTTTGTGGTATCATTGATTTGAAAACATTTTTTTGGCTCGAACATGGATGTCAGAGTTTGAAAGAACATGTGGTGCCCCCATGTGTGATTTTGGTAATTGATGACATTCTCTATAGACTAATGGTTGCCTTGAGTTATATTATTGGGTTTTGTCCATAGGCTTTTCTTGAAGTCTATTTGTTGGTTTCAAGGAGTTTATGTGTTGGCCAAGGTGCTTTTCAAGGAATTATCCAAAGATTGGTCATATGTGAGACTTGAGCTTATTGCAAGCATGTTTTGAAGAAGAAGATTGTGTGAACATTCATGTTTTCCTTCAAATGGACTCCAAGAAAAGCCTATGGACAAAATGGGGCGGGGGCACTCATCCCCGTCGGCAGGCGCCGGAATTGTGCTGGGATCTGGGGCGGGCGCGGGGATCGGACCCTACCCGATCGGGAATCGGCACGAGGCTGCGCCCAATCCCCGGGGGCGATCTCCCGCCGCTCCCCGCCCGCCCGCTCTGTGTTTGTTTTAGTTGTTTTTGTTTCTGCCGCTCGCTCAGGTGTTTCACCGCTTTTGTGCGGAGTGTAGGGTGTCGGGTTGGATTTGGATAGATGGAGGAAGTAGGGTTGAGGTGGGGAGGGTAGGGGAGGGGAGGGGCGAGGGAGGAAGACGAAGGTGGAAACCGATGAGAGGAGACCCGTGTTGGAAATATGCCCTAGAGGCAATAATAAAATGATTATTATAATATTTCCTTGTTCATGATAATTGTCTATTATTCATGCTATAATTGTGTTATCCGGAAATCGTAATACATGTGTGAATACATAGACCACAACATGTCCCTAGTGAGCCTCTAGTTGACTAGCTCGTTGATCAACAGATAGTCATAGTTTCCGGACTATAGACATTGGATGTCATTGATAACGGGATCACATCATTAGGAGAATGATGTGATGGACAAGACTTAATCCTAAGCATAGCACAAGATCGTGTAGTTCGTTTGCTAGAGCTTTTCCAATGTTAAGTATCATTTCCTTAGACCATGAGATCGTGTAACTCCCGGATACCATAGGAGTGCTTTGGGTGTACCAAACGTCACAACATAACTGGGTGACTATAAAGGTATACTACAGGTATCCCCGAAAGTATCTGTTGGGTTGACACGGATCGAGACTGGGATTTGTCACTCCGTATGACGAAGAGGTATCTCTAGGCCCACTCGGTAATGCATCATCATAATGAGCTCAATGTGACCAAGTGGTTGGTCACGGGATCATGCATTACGGTACGAGTAAAGTGACTTGCCGGTAACGAGATTGAACGAGGTATTGGGATACCGACGATTGAATCTCGGGCAAGTAACGTACCGATTGACAAAGGGAATTGTATATGGGATTACTTGAATCCTCGACATCGTGGTTCATTCGATGAGATCATCGTGGAACATGTGGGAGCCAACATGGGTATCCAGATCCCGCTGTTGGTTATTGGCCGGAGAACTGTCTCGGTCATGTCTGCGTGATTCCCGAACCCGTAGGGTCTACACACTTAAGGTTCGGTGACGCTAGGGTTGTAGAGATATTAGTATGCGGTAACCCAAAAGTTGTTCGGAGTCCCGGATGAGATCCCGTACGTCACGAGGAGTTCCGAAATGGTACGGAGGTGAAGAATTGTATATAGGAAGTCCAGTTTCGACCACCGGGAAAGTTTCGGGGGTCACCGATATTGTACCGGGACCACCGGAAGGGTTCCGGGGGTCCATCGGGTGGGGACACCTATCCCGGAGGGCCCCATGGGCTGAAGTGGGAAGGGAACCAGCCCCTGGTGGGCTGGTGCGCCCCCCTTGGGCCTCCCCCTGCGCCTAGGGTTGGAAACCGTAGGGGTGGGGGGCGCCCCACCTGACTTGGGGGGCAAGTCCCCCCCTTTGCCCCCCCTTGAGATTGGATCTCTAGGGGCCGGCGCCCCCCCAGGGCCCCTATATAAAGAGGGGGTAGGGAGGGCTGCGCACCCTAGTCCCTGGCGCCTCCCTCTCCCCCCGCAACACCTCTCCCTCTCGCTGAGCTTGGCGAAGCCCTCCCGAGATTCCCCGCTACTTCCACCACCACGCCGTCGTGCTGCTGGAACTCCATCAACCTCTCCTTCCTCCTTGCTGGATCAAGAAGGAGGAGACATCTTCCCCAACCGTATGTGTGTTGAACGCGGAGGTGCCGTCCGTTCGCCACTAGGATCTTCGGTGATTTGGATCACGACGAGTACGACTTCATCAACCCCGTTCTCTTGAACGCTTCCGCTCGCGGTCTACAAGGGTATGTAGATGCACTCCTCTCTCTCGTTGCTAGATGACTCTATAGATTGATCTTGGTGAAGCATAGAAATTTTTTATTTTCTACAACATTCCCCATCAATGGTATCAGAGCTAGGTCTATGTGTAGTTCCTATGCACGAGTAGAACACAATTTTATTGTGGGCGTAGATTTTATCAAATTACTTGCTACTACTAGTCTTATCTTGTTTCGGCAGCATCGTGGGATGAAGCGGCCCGGACCGACCTTACATGTACGCTTACGTGAGACAGGTTCCACCGACTGACATGCACTAGTTGCATAAGGTGGCTAGTGGGTGTCTGTCTCTCCCACTTTAGTCGAATCGGATTCGATGAAAAGGGTCCTTATGAAGGGTAAATAGAAATTGGCATATCACATTGTGGTTTTGACGTAGGTAAGAAACGTTCTTGTTAGAACCCTATTGCAGCCACGTAAAAACATGCAACAACAATTAGAGGACGTCTAACTTGTTTTTGCAGCATATGCCTTGTGATGTGATATGGCCAAAAGGATGTGATGAATGATATATATGTGATGTATGAGATTGATCATGTTCTTGTAATAGGAATCACGACTTGCATGTCGATGAGTATGACAACCGGCAGGAGCCATAGGAGTTGTCTTAATTATTGTATGACCTGCGTGTCATTGAATAGACGCCATGTAATTACTTTACTTTATTGCTAAACCATTAGCCATAATAGTAGAAGTAATAGTTGGCGAACAACTTCATGGAGACACGATGATGGAGATCATGATGATGGAGATCATGGTGTCATGCCGGTGACGATGATGATCATGGCGCCCCGAAGATGGAGATCAAAAGGAGCAAAATGATATTGGCCATATCATGTCACTATTTGATTGCATGTGATGTTTACCATGTTTTTGCATCTTATTTGCTTAGAACGACGGTAGTAAATAAGATGATCCCTCGTAATAATTTCAAGAAAGTGTTCCCCCTAACTGTGCACCGTTGCGAAAGTTCGTTGTTTCGAAGCACCACGTGATGATCGGGTGTGATAGATTCTAACGTCCACATACAACGAGTGTAAGACAGATTTACACATGCAAAACACTTAGGTTGACTTGACGAGCCTAGCATGTACAGACATGGCCTCGGAACATAAGAGACCGAAAGGTCGAACATGAGTCGTATAGAAGATACGATCAACGTGAAGATGTTCACCGATGATGACTAGTCCGTCTCACATGATGATCGGACACGGTCTAGTTGACTCGAATCATGGATCACTTAGATGACTAGAGGGATGTCTATCTGAGTGGGATTTCATTAAATAATTTGATTAGATGAACTTAATTATCATGAACCTAGTCTAAAAACTTTTGCAATATGTCTTGTAGATCAAATGGCCCACGCTAATGTTGCCCTCAACTTCAACGCGTTCCTAGAGAAAACCAAGCTGAAAGACGATGGCAGCAACTACACGGACTGGGTCCGGAACTTGAGGATCATCCTCATAGCTGACAAAAGAGCATATGTCCTAGATGCACCGCTAGGTGAAGCACCCATTTTCCCCGCAACTCAAGACGTTATGAAAGCCTGGCAGTCGCGTGTTGATGACTACTCCCTCGTTCAGTGCGGCATGCTTTACAACTTAGAACCGGGGCTCCAAAAGCGTTTTGAGCAACACGGAGCATATGAGATGTTCGAAGAGCTGAAAATGGTTTTCCAAGCTCATGCCCGGGTCGAGAGATATGAAGTCTCCGACAAGTTCTATAGTTGTAAGATGGAGGAAAATAGTTCTGTCAGTGAGCACATACTCAAAATGTCTGGGTTGCACAACCGCTTGTCCCAGCTGGACATTAACCTCCCGGACGAGGCGGTCATTGACAGAATCCTTTAGTCGCTCCCACTTAGCTACAAGAGCTTTGTGATGAACTACAATATGCAGGGGATGGTGAAAACTATTCCTGAAGTATTTTCAATGCTGAAATCAGCGGAGGTGGAAATCAAAAAGGAACATCAAGTGTTGATGGTCAATAAAACCACTAGTTTCAAGAAAGGCAAGGGTAAAAAGAACTTCAAGAAGGACGGCAAGGGAGTTGCCGCGCCCGGTAAGCCAGTTGCCGGGAAGAAGCCAAAGCATGGACCCAAACCTGAGACTGAGTGCTTTTATTGCAAGGGAAGCGGACACTGGAAACGGAACTGCCCCAAGTACTTAGCAGACAAGAAGGCCGGCAACACTAAAGGTATATGTGATATACATGTAATTGATGTGTACCTTACCAGTACTCGTAGTAGCTCCTGGGTATTTGATACCAGTGCGGTTGCTCATATTTGTAACTCAAAACAGGAGCTGCGGAATAAATGGAGACTGGCGAAAGACGAGGTGACGATGTGCGTCGGGAATGGTTCCAAAAGGTCGATGTGATCGCCGTTGGCACGCTACCTCTACATTTACCTACAGGATTAGTTTTAAACCTCAATAATTGTTATTTAGTGCCAGCTTTGAGCATGAACATTGTATCTGGATCTCGTTTAATACGAGATAGCTACTCATTTAAATCCAAAAATAATGGTTGTTCTATTTATATGAGATATATGTTTTATGGTCATGCCCCGCTGGTCAATGGTTTATTCTTAATGAATCTCGAACGTGATGTTACACATATTCATAGTGTGAATACCAAAAGATGTAAGATTGATAATGATTGTCCCACATATTTGTGGCACTGCCGCCTTGGTCACATTGGTGTCAAACGCATGAAGAAGCTCCATACAGATGGACTTTTGGAGTCTCTTGATTTCAAATAATTTGACATGTGTGAACCATGCCTCATGGGTAAAATGACCAAGACTCCGTTCTCCGGAACAATGGAGCGAGCAACCAACTTATTGGAAATTATACATACTGATGTGTGCGGTCCAATGAGCATTGAGGCTCGTGGTGGCTATTGTTATGTTCTCACTCTCACTGATGACTTAAGTAGATATGGGTATGTCTACTTGATGAAACACAAGTCTGAGACCTTTGAAAAGTTCAAGGAATTTCAGAATGAGGTAGAGAATCAACATGACTGAAAAATAAAGTTCTTACGATCAGATCATGGAGGAGAATATTTAAGTCACGAATTTGGTACGCACTTAAGGAAATGTGGAATCATTTCACAACTCACGCCGCCTGGAACACCTCAGCGTAACGGTGTGTCCGAACGTCGTAACCGCACTCTATTGGATATGGTGCGATCTATGATGTAACTCACCGATTTACCGCTATCATTTTGGGGATACGCTCTAGAGACAGCTACATTCACTTTAAATAGGGCACCGTCTAAATCCGTTGAGACGACACCGTATGAATTATGGTTTGAGAAGAAACCTAAGCTGTCGTTTCTAAAAGTTTGGGGATGCGATGCTTATGTCAAGAAACTTCAACCTGAAAAGCTCGAACCCAAGTCGGAAAAATGCTTCTTCATAGGATACCCTAAGGAAACCATTGGGTATACCTTCTACCTTAGATCTGAAGGCAAGATCTTTGCTGCCAAGAACGGGTCCTTTCTGGAGAAAGAGTTTCTCTCGAAAGAAATAAGTGGGAGGAAAGTAGAACTCGATGAAGTACTGCCTCTTGAACCGGAAAGTAGCGCAGCTCAGGAAGATGTTCCTGTGGTGCCTGCACCGACTGGAGAGGAAGTTAATGATGATGATCAAGGTACTTCAGATCAAGTTGCTGTTGAACTTCGTAGGTCCACAAGGAGACGTTCCACACCAGAATGGTATGGCAACCCTGTCCTAGAAATCATGTTGTTAGACAACGGTGAACCTTCGAACTATGAAGAAGCGATGGCGGGCCCAGATTCCAACAAATGGCTTGAAGCCATGCGATCCGAGATAGGATCCATGTATGAAAACAAAGTGTGGACTTTGACAGACTTGCCCGATGATCGGCGAGTGATAGAAAACAAATGGATCTTTAAGAAGAAGACGGACACGGATGGTAATGTTACCATCTATAAAGCTCGACTTGTCACTAAGGGTTATCGGCAAGTTCAAGGGGTTGACTACGATGAGACCTTCTCTCCCGTAGCGAAGCTGAAGTCCGTCCGAATCATGTTAGCAATTGCCGGATACTATGATTATGAGATATGGCAAATGGACATCAAAACGGCATTCCTTAACGGCTATCTTAAGGAAGAACTGTATATGATGCAGCCGGAAGGTTTTGTCGATCCTAAGAATGCTAACAAGGTATGCAAGCTCCAGCGATCCATTTATGGGCTGGTGCAAGCATCTCGGAGTTGGAACATTCGCTTTGATGAGATGATCAAAGCGTTTGGGTTCATGTAGACTTATGTAGAAGCCTGCGTTTACAAGAAAGTGAGTGGGAGCTCTGTAGCATTTCTCATATTATATGTAGATGACATACTTTTGATGGGAAATGATATATAACTTTTGGACAACATTAAGGCCTACTTGAATAAGTGTTTTTCAATGAAGGACCTTGGAGAAGCTGCTTACATATTAGGCATCAAGATCTATAGGGATAGATTGAGACGCCTCATAGGTCTTTCACAAAGCACATACCTTGATAAGATATTGAAGAAGTTCAATATGGATCAGTCCAAGAAGGTGTTCTTGCCTGTGTTGCAAGGTGTGAAATTGAACTCGGTTCAATGCCCGACCACGACAGAAGATAGAGAAAAGATGAGTGTCATCCCCTATGCCTCGGCTATAGGGTCTATTATGTATGTCATGCTGTGTACCAGACCTGATGTAAACCTTGCCGTAAGTTTGGTAGGAAGGCACCAAAGTAATCCCGGCATGGAACACTTGACAGCGGTCAAGAATATCCTGAAGTACCTAAAAAGGACTAAGGATATGTTTCTCGTTTATGGAGGTGACGAAGAGCTCGTCGTAAAGGGTTACGTCGACGCTAGCTTTGACACAGATCTGGATGACTCTAAGTCACAAACTGGATACGTGTATATTTTGAATGGTGGGGTCTACATGTGAAGCGGAGTACATGGCAGCCTCGGAGGCAGCGCATGAAGCAATATGGATGAAGGAGTCCATCACCGACCTAGGAGTCATACCCAATGCGTGGGGGCCGATCACTCTCTTCTGTGACAACACTGGAGCTATTGCCCTTGCCAAAGAGCCCAGGTTTCACAAGAAGACCAGGCACATCAAGCGTCGCTTCAACTCCATTCGTGAAAATGTTCAAGATGGAGACATAGATATTTGCAAAGTGCATACAGATCTGAATGTCGCAGATCCGTTGACTAAACCTCTTCCGCGAGCAAAACATGATCAACACCAGAACTCTATGGGTGTTTGACTCATCACAATGTAACTAGATTATTGACTCTAGTCCAAGTGGGAGACTGTTGGAAATATGCCCTAGAGACAATAATAAAATCATTATTATAATATTTCCTTGTTCATGATAATTGTCTATTATTCATGCTATAATTGTGTTATCCGGAAATCGTAATACATGTGTGAATACATAGACCACAACATGTCCCTAGTGAGCCTCTAGTTAACTAGCTCGTTGATCAACAGATAGTCATGGTTTCCTGACTATGGACATTGGATGTTATTGATAACGGGATCACATCATTAGGTGAATGATGTGATGGACAAGACCCAATCCTAAGCATAGCACAAGATCGTGTAGTTCGTTTGCTAGAGCTTTTCGAATGTCAAGTATCATTTCCTTAGACCATGAGATCGTGTAACTCCCGGATACCGTAGGAGTGCTTTGGGTGTACCAAACGTCACAACGTAACTGGGTGACTATAAAGGTATACTACAGGTATCCCCGAAAGTATCTGTTGAGTTGACACGGATCGAGACTGGGATTTGTCACTCCGTATGATGGAGAGGTATCTCTGGGCCCACTCGGTAATGCATCATCATAATGAGCTCAATGTGACCAAGTAGTTGGTCACGGGATCATGCATTACGGTGTGAGTAAAGTGACTTGCCGGTAACGAGATTGAACGAGGTATTGGGATACCGATGATTGAATCTCGGGCAAGTAACGTACCGATTGGCAAAGGGAATTGTATACAGGCTTACTTGAATCCTCGACATTGTGGTTTATTCGATGAGATCATCGTGGAACATGTGGGAGCCAACATGGGTATCCAGATGTTGGGGAACATAGTAATTTCAAAAAAATTCCTACGCACACACAAGATCATGGTGATGCATAGCAACGAGAGGGGAGAGTAATGTCCATGTACCCTCATAGACCGTAAGCGGAAGCGTTATGACAACGCGGTTGATGTAGTCATACGTCTTCACGATCCGACCGATCCAAGTACCGAACGTACGGCACCTCCGAGTTCAGCACACGTTCAGCTCGATGATGATCCCCGGACTCCGATCCAGCAAAATGTCGGGGATGAGTTCCGTCAGCACGACGGCGTGGTGACGATGATGATGTTCTACCGGCGCAGGGCTTCGCCTAAACTCCGCGACGATATGACTGAGGTGGAATATGGTGGAGGGGGGCACCGCACACGGCTAAGGAACGATCACGTAGATCAACTTGTGTGTCATGGGGTGCCCCCTTGCCCCCGTATATAAAGGAGCCAAGGGGGAGGGGGTGGCCGACCAAGGAGGGCGCGCCAAGGGGAGTCATACTCCCATCGGGAGTAGGACTCCTTCTTTCCTAGTCCAACTAGGAGAAGGGGGGAAAGGAGGGGAGTGGAGAAGGAAGGGAGAGGGGGGCCGCGCCCCAAACCCCTTGTCCAATTCGGACTGGGCTTGGGAGGGGCGCGCGCCACCTCCTGGCTCCTTCCCACTAAGGCCCGTTAAGGCCCATTACTCTTCCCCGTATTCCCGTAACTCCCCGGTACTCCGAAAAATACCCAAATCACTCAGAACCTTTCCGATGTCCAAATATAGTCGTCCAATATATCGATCTTTACGTCTCGACCATTTCGAGACTCCTCTTCATGTCCCCGATCGCATCCGGGACTCGGAACTCCTTCGGTACATCAAAACATATAAACTCATAATAAAACTGTTATCGTAACTTTAAGCGTGCAGACCCTACGGGTTCGAGAACTATGTAGACATGACCTAGAACTGTTTCCGGTCAATAACCAATAGCGGAACCTGGATGCTCATATTGGCTCCCACATATTTTACGAAGATCTTTATCGGTCAAACCGCATAACAACATACGTTGTTCCCTTTGTCATCGGTATGTTACTTGCCCGAGATTCGATCGTCGGTATCCAATACCTAGTTCAATCTCGTTACCGGCAAGTCTCTTTACTCGTTACGTAATGCATCATTCCATAACTAACTCATTAGTTACATTGCTTGCAAGGCTTATAGTGATGTGCATTACCGAGAGGGCCCAGAGATACCTCTCCGACAATCGGAGTGACAAAACCTAATTTCGAAATACGCCAACCCAACATGTACCTTTGGAGACACCTGTAGTACTCCTTTATAATCACCCAGTTACGTTGTGACGTTTGGTAGCACCCAAAGTGTTCCTCCGGTAAATGGGAGTTGCATAATCTCATAGTTACAGGAACATGTATAAGTCATGAAGAAAGCAATAGCAATATACTAAACGATCAAGTGCTAGGCTAACGGAATGGATCATGTCAATCACATCATTCTCCTAATGATGTGATCCCATTAATCAAATGACAACACATGTCTATGGTTAGGAAACATAACCATCTTTGATTAATGGGCTAGTCAAGTAGAGGCATACCAGTGACTATATGTTTGTCTATGTATTCACACATGTATCATGTTTCCGGTTAATACAATTCTAGCATGAATAATAAACATTTATCATGATATGAGGAAATAAATAATAACTTTATTATTGCATCTAGGGCATATTTCCTTCAGTCTCCCACTTGCACTAGAGTCAATAATCTAGTTCACATCATCATGTGATTCAACACCAATATTCACATCTGTATGTGATTAATACCCATAGTTCACATCATCATGTGATCAACACCCAAAGGGTTTACTAGAGTCAATAATCTAGTTCACATCGTTATGTGATTAACACCCAAAGAGTACTAAGGTATGATCATGTTTTACTTGTGAGAGAAGTTTAGTCAACGGGTCTGTCATATTCAGAGCCGTATGTATTTTGCAAATATTCTATGTCTAAAATGCTCTGCATGGAGCTACTCTAGCTAATTGCTCCCACTTTCAATATGTATCCAGATTGAGACTCAGAGTCATCTGGATCGGTGTAAAAGCTTGCACTGATGTAACTTTTTACGACGGGCTCTTTTATCACCTCCATAATCGAGAAGTATTTCCTTGGTCCTCACTAAGGATATTCTTGACCGCTGTACAGTGATCTACTATTAGATCAAAATTGTATTCCTTTGCCAAACACAGAGCAAGGTATACAATAGGTCTAGTTCACGGCATAGCATACTTTATAGAACCTATGACTGAGGCATAGGGAATGACTTTTCATTCTCTTTCTATCTTCTGCCGTGGTCGGGCTTTGAGTCTTACTCAATTTCACACCTTGCAGCACAGGCAAGAACTCTTTCTTTGACTGTTCCATTTTGAACTATTTCAAAATCTTGTCAAGGTATGTACTCATTGAAAATCTTATCAAGCGTCTTGATCTATCTCAATAGATCTTGATGCTTAATATGTAAGAAGCTTCACTGAGGTCTTTCTTTGAAAAACTCCTTTCAAACACTCCTTTATGCTTTGCAGAATAATTCTACATTATTTCCGATCAAGAATATGTCATTCACATATACTTATTAGAAATGTTGTAGTGCTCCCACTCACTTTCTTGTAAATACAGGCTTCACCGTAAGTCTGTATAGAACTATATGCTTTGATCAACTTATCAAAGCGTATATTCCAACTCCGAGATGTTGCACCAGTCCATTGATGGATCGCTGGAGCTTGCACAATTTGTTAGCACCTTTAGGATTGACAAAACCTTCCGGTTGCATCATATACAACTCTTCTTTCAAGAATCCATTGAGGAATGCAGTTTTGACATCCATTTGCCAGATTTCATAAAATGTGGCAATTGCTAACATGATTCGGATAGACTTAAGCATCGATACAAGTGAGAAAAATCTCATCGTATTCAACACCTTGAACTTGTAGAAAACCTTTCACAACAAGTCGAGCTTAGTAGATAGTAACACTACTATCAGTGTCCGTCTTCCTCTTGAAGATCCATTATTTAACATGGCTTGCTGATCATCGAGCAAGTCAATCAAAGTCCATACTTTGTTCTCATACATGGATCCCATCTCAGATTTTCTGGCCTCAAGCCATTTCGTGGAATCTGGGCTCATCATCACTTCCACATAGTTCGTAGGTTCATCATGGTCTAGTAACATGACTTCTAGAATAGGATTACCGTACCACATTGGTGCGGATCTTATTCTAGAAGACCTACGAGGTTCGGTAGTAACTTGATCTGAAGCATCATGATCATCATCATTAGCTTCCTCACTAATTGGTGTAGGAATCATAGGAACTGATTTCTGTGATGAACTACTTTCCAATTTGGGCGAAGGTACAATTACCTTATCAAGTTCTACTTTCCTCCCACTCACTTCTTTTGAGAGAAACTCCTTCTCTAGAACGGATCCATCTTAGCAACGAAACTTGCTTTCAGATCTGTGATAGAAGGTGTACCCAATAGTTACCTTTGGGTATTATATGAAGACGCACTTCTTCGATTTGGGTTCGAGCTTATCGGGTTGAAACTTTTTCACCTAAGCATCGCAGCCCCAAACTTTAAGAAATGACAACTTTGGTTTCTTGCCAAACCATAGTTCATAAGGCGTCGTCTCAACAGATTTCGATGGTGCCCTATTGAAAGTGAATGCAACTGTCTCTAATGCATAATCCCAAAACGATAGTGGTAAACCGATAAGAGATATCATAGATTGCACTATATCCAATAAAGTACGGTTATGACATTCGGACACACCATTAAGCTGTGGTGTTCCAGGTGGCATGAGTTTGTGAAACTATTCCACATTGTTTTAATTTAAGACCAAACTCGTAACTCAAATATTCTCCTCCATGATCAGATAGTAGAAACTTTATTTTCTTGTTACGATGATTCTTCACTTCACTCTGAAATTCTTTGAACTTTTCAAATGTTTCAGACTTGTGTTTCATTAAGTAGATATACTCATATCTGCTCAAATCATCTTGTGAAGGTCAGAAAATAACGATACTTGCCACGAGCATCAATACTCATTGGATCGCATACATCGGTATGTATTATTTCCAACAAGTCAGTAGCTCGTTCCATTGTTCCGGAGAACGGAGTTTTAGTCATCTTGCCCAAAAGGCACGGTTCGCAAACATCAAATGATTCATAACCAAGTGATTCCAATAATCCATCTTTATGGAGTTTCTTCATGCGCTTTACACCGATATGACCCAAACGACAGTGCCACAAATAAGTTGCACTATCATTATTAACTTTGCATCTTTTGGCATCAATATTATGAATATGTGTATCATTAAGATCGAGATCCCACTATTTTCATTGGGTGTATGACCATCGAAGGCTTTATTCATGTAAACAGAATAACAATTATTCTCTGACTTTAAATGAATAATCGTATTGCAATAAACATGATGGAATCATATTCATGCTCAACGCAAACGCCAAATAACATTTATTTAGGTTCAACACTAATCCCGAAAGTATAGGGAGTGTGCGATGATGATCATATCAATCTTGGAACTACTTCCAACACTCATCGTCACTTCCCCTTCCACTAGTCTCTGTTTATTCTGTAACTCCTGTTTCGAGTTACTAATGTTAGCAACCGAACAAGTATCAAATACGCAGGGGCTACTATAAACACTAGTAAGGCACACATCAACAACCTGTATATCAAATATACCCTTGTTCAATTTGCCATCCTTTTTATCCACCAAATATTCAGGGTATTTCCGTTTCCAGTGACCATTTCCTTTGAAGTGTAAGCACTCAGTTTCAGGCTTTGGTTCAGCTTTGGGCTTCTTTGTGGGAGTGACAACTTTTTTGTCATTCTAGTTGAAGTTCCCTTTCTTTCCCTTCGCCCTTTACTTGAAACTAGTGATCTTGTCAACCATCAACACTTGATGCTCTTTCTTGATTTCTACCTTTGTCGAATTCAACATCACGAAGAGCTCGGGAATCGTTTTCGTCATCCCTTGCATACTATAGTTCATCACAAATTTCTACTAACTTGGTGATGGTGACTAGAGAACTCTGTCAATCACTATCTTATCTGGAAGATTAACTCCCACTTGATTCAAGTGATTGTAGTACCCAGACAATCTGAGCACATGCTCACTAGTTGAGCGATTCTCCTCCATCTTTTAGCCATAGAACTTTTTGGAGACTTCATATCTCTCAAGTCAGGTATTTGCTTGAAATATTAACTTCAACTCCTGGAACATCTCATATGGTCCATGACGTTCAAAACGTCTTTGAAGTCCCGATTCTAAACCGTTAAGCATGGTGCACTAAACTATCAAGTAGTCATCATATTGAGCTAGCCAAACGTTCATAACGTCTGCATCTGCTCCTGCAATAGGTCTGTCACCTAGCGGTGCATTAAGGACATAATTCTTCTGTGCAGCAATGAGGATAAACCTCAGATCACGGATCCAATCCGCATCATTGCTACTAACATATTTCAACACAATTTTCTCTAGGAACATATCAAAATAAACATATGAAAGCAACAACGCAAGCTATTGATCTACAACATAATTTGCAAAATACTACCAGGACTAAGTTCATGATAAATTAAAGTTTAATTAATCATATTACTTAAGATCTCCCACTTAGATAGACATCCCTCTAATCCTCTAAGTGATTACGTGATCCATATCAACTACACCATGTCCGATCGTCACGTGAGATGGAGTAGTTTCAACAGTGAACATCAATATGTTGATCATATCTTTTACTATATGATTCACGCTCGACCTTTCAGTCTCCGTGTTCCGAGGCCATATCTGTTATATGCTAGGCTCGTCAAGTTTAACCTGAGTATTCCGCGTGTGCAACTATTTTGCACCCGTTGTATTTGAACGTAGAGCCTATCACACCCGATCATCACGTGGTGTCTCAGCACGAAGAACTTTCGCAATGGTGCATACTCAGGGAGAACACTTCTTGATAATTTAGTGAGAGATCATCTTAAAATGCTACCGTCAATCAAAGCAAGATAAGATGCATAAAGGATAAACATCACATGCAATCAATATAAGTGATATGGTATGGCCATCATCATCTTGTGCTTGTGATCTCCATCTCCAAAGCACCGTCGTGATCACCATCGTCACCGGCGCGACACCTTAATCTCCATCGTAGCATCATTGTCGTTACGCCATCTATTGCTTCTACGACTATCGCTATCGCTTAGTGATAAAGTAAAGCAATTACAGGGCATTTGCATTTCATACAATAAAGCGACAACCATATGGCTCCTGCCAGTTGCCGATAACTTCGGTTACAAAACATGATCATCTCATACAATAAAATATAGCATCACGTCTTGACCATATCACATCACAACATGCCCTGCAAAAACAAGTTAGACGTCCTCTACTTTGTTGTTGCAAATTATACGTGGCTGCTACGGGCTTAGCAAGAACCGTTCTTACCTACGCATCAAAACCACAATGATAGTTCGTCAAGTTAATGCTGTTTTAATCTTCGCAAGGACCGGGCGTAGCCACACTCGATTCAGCTAAAGTGAGAGAGACAGACACCCACCATTCACCTTTAAGCATCAGTACTCGTAACGGTGAAACCAGTCTCGCGTAAGCGTACGCGTAATGTCGGTCCGGGCCGCTTCATCTCACAATACCGCTGAGCCAAAGTATGACATGCTGGTAAGCAGTATGTCTTGTATCGCCCACAACTCACTTGTGTTCTACTCGTGCGTATAACATCAATGCATAAAACCTAGGCTCGGATGCCACTGTTGGGGAATGTAGTAATTTCAAAAAATTTCCTACGCACACGCAAGATCATGGTGATGCATAGCAACGAGAGGGGAGAGTAATGTCCACGTACCCTCGTAGACCGTAAGCGGAAGCGTTATGACAACGCGGTTGATGTAGTCGTACGTCTTCACGATCCGACTGATCCAAGTACCGAACGTACGGCACCTCCGAGTTCAGCACACGTTCAGCTCGATGACGATCCCCGGACTCCGATCCAGCAAAGTGTCGGGGATGAGTTCCGTCAGCACGACGGCGTGGTGACGATGATGATGTTCTACCGGCGCAGGGCTTCGCCTAAACTCCGCGACGATATGACTGAGGTGGAATATGGTGGAGGGGGGCACCGCACATGGCTAAGGAATGATCACGTAGATCAACTTGTGTGTCATGGGGTGCCCCCTTGCCCCCGTATATAAAGGAGCCAAGGGGGAGGGGGTGGCCGGCCAAGGAGGGGCGCGCCAAGGGGAGTCCTACTCCCACCGGGAGTAGGACTCCTTCTTTCCTAGTCCAACTAGGAGAAGGGGGGAAAGGAGGGGAGTGGAGAAGGAAGGGAGAGGGGGGCCGCGCCCCAAACCCCTTGTCCAATTCGGACTGGGCTTGGGAGGGGCGCGCGCCACCTCCTCGCTCCTTCCCACTAAGGCCCGTTAAGGCCCAATACTCTTCCCCGTATTCCCGTAACTCCCCGGTACTCCGAAAAATACCCGAATCACTCGGAACCTTTCCGATGTCCGAATATAGTCGTCCAATATATCGATCTTTACGTCTCGGCCATTTCGAGACTCCTCGTCATGTCCCCGATCTCATCCGGGACTCCGAACTCCTTCGGTACATCAAAACATATCAATTCATAATAAAACTGTTATCGTAACTTTAAGCGTGCGGACCCTACGAGTTCGAGAACTATGTAGACATGACCTAGAACTGTTTCCGGTCAATAACCAATAGCGGAACCTGGATGCTCATATTGGCTCCGACATATTCTACGAAGATCTTTATCGGTCAAACTGCATAACAACATACGTTGTTCCCTTTGTCATCGGTATGTTACTTGCCCGAGATTCGATCGTCGGTATCCAATACCTAGTTCAATCTCATTACCAGCAAGTCTCTTTACTCGTTACGTAATGCATCATTCCGTAACTAACTCATTAGCTATATTGCTTGCAAGGCTTATAGTGATGTGCATTACCGAGAGGGCCGAGAGATACCTCTCCGACAATCGGAGTGACAAAACCTAATCTCGAAATACGCCAACCCAACATGTACCTTTGGAGACACCTGTAGTACTCCTTTATAATCACCCAGTTACGTTGTGACGTTTGGTAGCACCCAAAGTGTTCCTCCGGTAAACAGGAGTTGCATAATCTCATAGTTACAGGAACATGTATAAGTCATGAAGAAAGCAATAGCAATATACTAAACGATCAAGTGCTAGGCTAACGGAATGGGTCATGTCAATCACATCATTCTTCTAATGATGTGATCCCATTAATCAAATGACAACACATGTCTATGGTTAGGAAACATAACCATCTTTGATTAATGAGCTAGTCAAGTAGAGGCATACTAGTGACTATATGTTTCTCTATGTATTCACACATGTATCATGTTTCCGGTTAATACAATTCTAGCATGAATAATAAACATTTATCATGATATGAGGAAATAAATAATAACTTTATTATTGCCTCTCGGGCAGATTTCCTTCACCAGATCATGCTGTTGGTTATTGGCCGGAGAACTGTCTCGGTCATGTCTGCGTGATTCCCGAACCCGTAGGGTCTACACACTTAAGGTTCGGTGACGCTAGGGTTGTAGAGATATTAGTATGCGGTAACCCGAAAGTTGTTCGGAGTCCCGGATGAGATCCCGAACGTCACGAGGAGTTCCGGAGTTGTCTGGAGGTGAAGAATGTATATAGGAAGTCCAGTTTCGACCATCTGGAAAGTTTCGGGGGTCACCGGTATTGTATTGGGACCACCGGAAGGGTCCCGGGGGTCCACCGGGTGGGGCCTCCTATCCCGGAGGGCCCCATGGGTTGAAGTGGGAAGGGAACCAGCCCCTGGTGGGCTGGTGCGCCCCCCCTTGGGCCTCCCCCTGCGCCTAGGGTTGGAAACCCTAGGGGTGGGGGGCGCCCCACTTGACTTGGGGGCAAGTCCCCCCCTTTGCCCCCCCTTGAGATTGGATCTCTAGGGGGCGGCGCCCCCCCAGGGCCCCTATATAAAGAGGGGGGAGGGAGGGCTGCGCACCCTAGTCCCTGAGGCCTCCCTCTCCCCCCGCAACACCTCTCCCTCTCCCTGAGCTTGGCGAAGCCCTGCCGAGATTCCCCGCTACTTCCACCACCACGAAGTCATGCTGCTGGATCTCCATAAACCTCTCCTTCCCCCTTGCTGGATCAAGAAGGAGGAGACATCTTCCCCAACCATATGTGTGTTGAATGCGGAGGTGCCGTCCGTTCGACACTAGGATCTTCGGTGATTTGGATCACGACGAGTATGACTCCATCAACCCCGTTCTCTTGAACGCTTCCGCTCGCGATCTACAAGGGTATGTAGATGCACTCCTCTCTCTCGTTGCTAGATGACTCCATAGATTGATCTTGGTGAAGCGTAGAAATTTTTTAATTTTTGCAACATTCCCCATCAACCCGTTGCCCGTATATATAGCCCCACCACCCCCACCCCCACCCCCCTTCGGGACACATCTGGTCTGCTTGGGTTGGGTTGGGTCCAGGGTCGGCTCCGGGGGGTGGGGTGGGGCCAACCCGCCAGACAGAACCTATGGTGGACATAGTCTTTGTGGTGCATTGCTATTTGCTCCTAGTACTAGTAGAAGTACATGAATCTAAAAAAATAGATGTACTCCTACATTGTTTTTAGTTTATTATTATCATTATTATCAAGAAAACAAGTGGTGATGCATTCATTATTGTTTTTTTCTGGCTCCATCATTAGTTTTGTCCCATCTCGTCTTGCTCTCGGTTGTCGGCACCATTAGTTTGCGGATTTTGTTTTTAGTCATGACATGAATGACGAATCCACTGGCACAAGAAAGGATGAGGATTCGAATTATGAATGTAGTGATTGTGATGTGTAGTTTCACCTACTAGAGTTTCAAAGTAGGATTCCCATTGACGACTCATGTAGTACAATTTTTTTACGAGCGTGTCTACTTGGCCTCTGGTGATGAAGCATGAAGCGATAGCAGGGCCCAATTTGTGTCCCGTCGGCACACCCCTTCAAGATGCATCTGGTTGGGTTAGGTTTGGTTCGAGGTCCGCTCCGACATGGGGCCCACCTGCCAGAGTGAACCTATGGTGTACATGGTCTTTGTGGTTTGCTTTTACTCCTATTGCTAGAAATGATTTATTACTATTATTTATAAAGAAAAAATTGGTGATGTATTCATTTTCTGCTTTAAGTGGGTTTTTTGTCTGCATCATTAATTTCGGCTCATCTTGTCTTGTTTTGGGTTCCCAGAAACCATTATTTCAAGGGTTTTGTTTTTACTCGGGACGTGCCTGTTGAATCCTCCAGTGCAAGAAAGGACGAGTGACCGAGTTATGATTGTCGTAATCGTAACGTATAGTTCAACCTACCAGAGTTCGAAGTGCAATCCGCATTGACAGCCTAGATAGAGGTTTTACAAGCGTGTGCACGTGCCACGCGGTGGAGAACATGACAGCATAAGCGGGGTGATTTGCTCAGCGCAAAGCACTATCATGGGCCAAAGAAGCAACTTGCCTCATGTGGGACGACATTTTTTGGGCCAAGAACCTGGGTTTTAGTACAAAGCGGGGATGGAACATGGTATATGATGGTCTCGGAGACCATTCGTCGGTGGCAGGATGTCGGCTAACATGCTGACCCTAAAGCAAATATTCACCCGAACCTCTTGGATCCTTGACGTCTAGATGTGAAGAGTGGAGAGGAAGAATGAAGTGACTCTAATATCGTAAAGCTCATGTCGGTTACTCTGAGTTTGTGGTATCATTGATTCGAAAACATTTTTTTGGCTCAAACATGGATGTCAGAGTTTGAAAGAACATGTGGTGCGCCCATGTGTGATTTTGGTAATTGATGACATTCTCTATAGACTAATGGTTGCCTTGAGTTATATTCTTGGGTTTTGTCCATAGGCTTTTCTTGGAGTCTATTTGTTGGTTTCAAGGAGTTTATGTGTCGGCCAAGGTGCTTTTCAAGAAATTATCCAAAGATTGGTCATATGTGGGACTTGAGCTTATCGCAAGCATTTCTTGAAGAAGAAGATTGTGTGAATATTCATGTTTTCCTTCAAATAGACTTCAAGAAAAGCCTATGGACAAAATGGGGTGGGGGCATCTGGGGCGGTCGCGCGGATCGGACCCCACCCGATCGGGAATCGGCGCGGGGTCGTGCCCAATCCCCTGGGGCGATCTCCTGCCGCTCCCCACCCGCCTACTCTGTGTTTGTTTTAGTTGTTTTGTTTCCGCCGCTCGCTCGGGTGTTTCGCCGCTTTTGTGCGGGCAGTGCCGGGTTTGATTTGGATGGAGGAAGTAGGGTTGAGGTGGGGATTGGAGGAGCGAGGGAGGAAGACGAAGGTGGAAACCGATGAGAGGAGACCCGGTGCCCTTATATATAGCCCCACCACCCCTCCTTTGGGACACATCTGGTTGGGTTGGGTTGGGTTGGGCCCGGGGTCGGCTCCGGGGTGGGTGGGGCCCACATGCCAGACCGAGCCTATGGTTTGCTATTTGTACTCCTACTCCTACTCCTAGTACAAGTACGACTTTTTTCGCGAAATACAAGTACTACACTATTATTACCTTTATTATTTATTATTATATCATATCAAGAAAATATGTGGTGATGCATTCCTTTTCGTGTTGTTTCATTGTTGGTTTGTCTTGATAATTCTAGATTGCTAGGCTCATGCTTTTAAGTCAGTTTTGATTATTTTTTTGTCCACACCATTAGTTTTTTTTTTGCTTTGGGTTCCGACAATATCATATTGATGATATTTTTGTGTTTTATTAGTCGAGACATGGGTGCCGAATCCACCAGTGCAATAAAGAATGGTGATCTGAATCATGAGTGTTGTAATCGTACCGTATAGTTACACCTACTAAAACCCGAAGTATTGTCTGCATTAACAACCCATGAAGAATTCTTATGTGTGTGTACTTGGCACGCTGTGGCGGAGCATGACAACATATGAGGGGTTGATTACTTAGACCAGATCCCTGGATTAGACCGAAGAAGCAACTTCTCACCCGTGCGCCAAAATCTACTTGATTTAGTGGGCCAAATACTTTGGTTTTAGTGTGAGGACACGAGAAGCAACCCAGGACGGTTCCCGAGACCATCCGGTAGTGGTGGCAACCAAGAAACTCGGCTGGCCCAAGGCTCTCGAACTCTCGATGTCTAGATGGTAAGAGTAAAGCGGGAGACTGGAGGTGGTGCTAGCTACCATCGTAATGCTCATGTCGGTTGCTTTGGGTCTGCGCTGCTATTGAATTCGGATAATTTCTTCAGACTCGCACCATGGATGTCAGAGTTTGTGCCAGAAAGGTCTGAGGTTCTGAATAAATTACAAGATAACATCACCCGATATGTGTTGTAATAGTAGGGTACACCATGTATCTACCAATGTTCAATTTTTAGACCGCATTTACACACGCACACGGTCCCATATGATTAAAACTTTACGGGTTATGAGTGTTTGTAGCGTGTTTTCGGACACGTTGACTCGGGACCTATGTATATAGTGATGGAGGGCAGTCGAAGTAGGGTTGAGTTGGAGGGAAGAAGAAGGAGAACGGGGGAGAGGAAATCGGGACCCGTACATATAGTACCTTCCTACCCTGACCACACCTCCCCTTCGAGACACAAATGATTGGGTTAGGTTGGGTTCAGGGTCGGCTCCGGCATGGTCATGGGGCCCACCTACAAGAGCAAACCTACGATGGACATGGTGTTGGGGTTTTCTATTACTCCTACTAGAAGTACATTTGAAAGGATCGACATGGTTGACTAGAGGGGGGCGAATAGGCAACTAACATTTTTTAGCTTTTCTTGACCAAATTAAACTTAGCATCAAAATAGGTTGTCTAGATGTGCAACTAGGTGAACAACCTATATGATGCAACAACAACAAGCACACAAGCAAGCAAAGGATACAACACAATATAAGCTTTCACAAGTAAAGGTGAGAGATAACCAAGAGTGGAGTCAGTCGAGACGAGGATGTGTTACCAAAGTTCCTTCCCTTTGAGAGGAAGTACGTCTCCGTTGGAGCGATGTGGAGGCACAATGCTTCCCAAGAAGCCACTAGGGCTACCGTATTCTCTTCATGCCCTCACACAATGCGAGATGCCGTGGTTCCACTATTGGTGCCCTTGAAGGCGGCGACCGAACCTTTACAAACAAGGTTGGGGCTATCTCCACAACTTAATTGGAGGCTCCCAACGACACCATGAAGCTTCACCGCGATGGAATATGGCTCCGAGGTGACCTCAACCGTCTAGGGTGCTCAAACACCCAGGAGTAACAAGATCCGAAAGGGATTAGTGGGGGGAATCAAATTTCTCTTGGTGGAAGTATAGATCGGGGCCTTCTCAACCAATCCCTAGAAAATCAACAAGTTTGATTGGCTAGGGAGAGAGATCGGGCAAAAATGGAGCTTTGAGCAACAATGGAGCTTGGGAAGAGAAGAGATGGTCAACTTGGGGAAGAAGACCACCTTTATATAGGGGGGGGGGGAATCCACCCGTTATCCACTTCATTAGCCCGCGACCTGCGGTACTACCGCACAGACTCGCAGTACTACTGCAAGGCCTTGCGGTACTACCGCTCGACGGTGCGGTACTACCGCTCCCGCGGCAGAGACCAGATGAGGCCATGTTGCGTTAAAGCAATGAATAGTAGAACCGCCGGACCGGTACTATCGCAAGGCAGGGTTCGACTAGGCTGAGAAGGCACCGACTAATAAAATTACATCAGTGGCTACTTCCGCTAAGTTTCGGTTTGGGCAAAAATCCGGCACGGTGCTACTGGGAGCGTTACTACCGCGTAGGGCGCGAACAAAAAAATTTACTTCTGCGCCTACTTCCGCACACGTCAGTGTTCTGGGCTAGAGGCCACGGTACTACCGCTCCTGAGGAGCGGTACTACCGCTTCCCTGGACGGTACTACCGTGGGCCACTACGGTACTACTGCTCCCTTGAGCAGTACTACCGCACGCCATAGAACTATAGCACTTGGAGGCCTTCATTTTGTAAAGACACAGATAAACAGACGGTGCTCCAAAGAAGCAAAGGAAAGGTGGTGCAAAGGAACAGACGTGTACGTGTTGATTCCACCCTAACCTCTCCGAAGCGGACTGATGTCTACTACACGACCTTCTTCTTGTAGACGTTGTTGGGCCTCCAAGTGCAGAGGTTTGTAGGACAGTAGAAAATTTCCCTCAAGTGGATGACCTAAGGTTTATCAATCCATGGGAGGCGTAGGATGAAGATGGTCTCTCTCAAGTAACCCTGCAACCAAATAACAAAGAGTCTCTTGTGTCCCCAACACACCCAATACAATGGTAAATTGTATAGGTGCACTAGTTCGGCGAAGAGATGGTAATACAAGTGCAATGTAGAAGGTAGATATGGGTATTTGTAATCTGAAAATATAAAAACAGCAAGGTAACAAGTAATAAAAGTGAGCATAAACGGTATCGCAATGCTAGGAAACAAGGCCTAAGGTTCATACTTTCACTAGTGCAAGTTCTCTCAACAATAATAACATAACTGGATCACATAACAATCCCTCAACATGCAACAAAGAATCACTCCAAAGCCACTAATAGCGGAGAACAAACAAAGAGATTATGGTAGGGTACAAAACCACCTCAAAGTTATCCTTTTTGATCTATCTATTCAAGAGTCCGAAGTAAAATAACATGAAGCTATTCTTTCCGTTCGATCTATCATAGAGTTCATACTAGAATAACACCTTAAGACACAAATCAACCAAAACCTAATGTCACCTAGATACTCCATTGTCACCTCAAGTATCCGTGGGCATGATTATACGATATGCATCACACAATCTCAGATTCATCTATTCAACCAACACAAAGTACTTCAAAGAGTGCCCCAAAGTTTCTACCGGAGATTCAAGACGAAAACGTGTGCCAACCCCTATGCATAAGTTCACAAGGTCACTGAACCCGCAAGTTGATCACCAAAACGTACATCAAGTAGATCACGTGAATATCCCATTGTCACCATAGATAAGCACATGCAAGACATACATCAAGTGTTCTCAAATCCTTAAAGACTCAATCCGATAAGATAACTTCAAAGGGAAAACTCAATCCATTACAAGAGAGTAGAGGGGTAGAAACATCATAAGATCCAACTATAATAGCAAACCTCGTGATACATCAAGATCGTGCCGAATCAAGAACACGAGAGAGAGAGAGAGAGATCAAACACATAGCTACTGGTACATACCCTCAGCCCCGAGGGTGAACTACTCCCTCCTCGTCATAGAGAGCGCTGGGATGATGAAGATGGCCACCGGTGAGGGATCCCCCCTCCGGCAGGGTGCCGGAACAGGGTCCCGATTGGTTTTTGGTGGCTATAGAGGCTTGCGGCGACGGAACTCCTGATCTAGGTTTTTTTCTGGAGGTTTCAGTATTTATAGGAATTTTTGGCGTATGTCTCACGTCAGGGGGGGGGGGTCTCCGGGCTGTCCACGAGGCAGGGGGCGCGCCCTACCCCCTAGGGCGCGCCCTCCACCCTCGTGGGCATCCCGGGACTCCTCTGGCCCAACTCTTGCACTCCTGGGGCTTCTTTTGCTCCATAAAATTCGTCAAAAATTGGCACGTCAATTGGACTCCGTTTGGTATTCCTTTTTTGTAAAACTCAAAAACAAGGAAAAAACAACAACTAGCACTGGGCTCTAGGTTAATAGGTTAGTCCCAAAAATTATATAAAAGTGTTTAGTAAAGCCCATAAACATCCAAAACAAGTAATATAATAGCATGGAACAATAAAAAAATTATAGATACGTTGGAGACGTATCAAGCATCCCCAAGCTTAATTCCTGCTCGTCCTCGAGTAGGTAAATGATAAAAACAGAATTTTTGATGTGGAATGCTACCTAGCATATTTCTCAATGTAATTTTCTTTATTGTGGCATGAATGTTCAGATCCAAATGATTCAAGATAAAAGTTCATATTGACATGAAAACAATAATACTTCAAGCATACTAACAAAGTAATCATGTCTTCTCAAAATAACATGGCCAAAGAAAGCTATCAATACAAAATCATATAGTCTGGCTATGCTCTATCTTCATCACACAAAGTATTTAATCATGCACAACCCCGATGACAAGCCAAGCAATTGTTTCATACTTTTGATGTTCTCAAACTTTTTCAACTTTCACGCAATACATGAGCGTGAGCCATGGACATAACACTATATGTGGAATAGAATGGTGGTTGTTGTCGTGGAATTGTCACGTCATATGTCCTAGTGAAAGGACTTAGTCGTGGAGCCATCGCAACTAGGAAGCTTGAAGGGGTTAATTAGGACAAGAGACACGAGAGGTTTATACTTGTTCGGCCCCTTACGATGAAGGTAAGGCCTACATCTAGTTGGGTTTGTATTGCTTGATGTTTCGATGACCAGGGAGCGAGATACGCTATGCCTAGTTCTCGATGAGTTGTTTCTTACCCTAAGCCGCCAGCGGGTCGCCCCCTTATATATACGGGTCGGCGCCCTGCGGCTTACAGAGTCCCGGCCGGCTCATAAACAGTGTCCGGCTCGGTGACTAGTTAAATCTACCTTATGATACAAGTCATGCCATTATGGTGATTTACTACGACGGGCCTCAAGTCGCTGGTGGGCTTTAGACCCTTTATTGAACCGCCATCTTCGTGCTTGGTCTTGGGCTTCTTTATGATGAATCTTCTTTGCGTAACCCGGCCCCTCCTGGGCGGCTTACACAAATAGTTATATCCCCAACATTAGGCCCCAGATTGAGTTGAACCGGTTCATGTCAATCTTAACATACCTTAAGAAATAAACCTTCAGCCTTCTGCCTGTGCAAAAGGTTTTTAACCCGCCATGACGTTATCTTCTGGATCCGCGTTAGCCCGTCGTGACATCATCTTTACTTAAATTCATATTTTACTCCGCCATATCCTCCAACGGATCTTTCCTTTTACTCATAACCCCTTATCATTTTTCACAGGCCGACGACAACTTCTGGATGGTCAAATATGACCATGAGGCGGCCAAACAAGCCAGAGCGGCAAAAAGAGCCGAAAGGAAAGCCGCCAAAACAGGAACTTCAAGGAAGAAGAAGCCAAGCACTTCAGATTTATTCAAATTGGACGACACTTCTGATGATGAAGAAGAGGTAATTCTTAACTCTCCTGACTCTTTTGTCATTATTTTAGTGACATTCTATCCTTTCAGGAGGATACTGGGAATAGCCAAGCGATTGATGAAGAGGTAACTATAATCTCCTCCGACTCGGAGCCTTTGCCAAAGAAAAAATCCGAAGGGTGACCCGGAAAGTAAGATTTTCACATCCTCTAGCTTATTAAGATCCTCAATTTCTTTTGAAGCAACAACAGTTTGAAAGCCGGAGGCAGACCTGGAACAGCAAGGATGTAGAGCTCTCCTCCGGCTTACCTGACGTAACCAGGAAGCGTCGTACTGAGGTTATCTCTGATTTGCATTCTGTTTTACCTTTGGTGGGTTTAATTCACCAACCTCTCAATTCATCTGACTCCAATTATCAGGATACCTCTCCTTCCTCCGGTGAGTCTATGCAGTCTAACATGCCGTCTTTCAAAACTGCCCCCGGGTAACATATTTTTGTTTACCTTATGCTTTACCTTACCCATGCTTTTGTACTCATCCTTCTGCCTTTGTCCACAGCGTGCAAGTGAAGCCCAGTAAGAGGGCAAAAAAGAGTAAGTCATCCCGAGACCCGGTCGTGACTGAACCGGAGCTTGGCACGACTGCTCGTAATAGTTCTACCCATCAGCCGCCGCCTGAACTAGCCTATGACATTCCAGCACCAACCTCTGACCCACCCGCCAAAAATATTCTCAATAGCTCTGATAACCCGGAAGCTCCTAGCCCGGCCAAGACAATTAATCCGGACGTTGAGATTCTGAAGACTCACTTTGTTGAGCCAGGGCGACCCACTATCCTTGCCAAATGCTCTGGTAAGGAGGAACTTCTGGAACGCCGAAAGGCCAAGCTAGACATTGCTGACTATACTCATTTAAGTATTGGAGATATAGTCTCTGGCTATCTCAATTAAGTACATAGCAGCCATGACCTGTAAATTGACATGGTGGAGCAAATACAGCAAAAATCTGAGGTATGACTTATGCTACTTTTCTGAATCATACTTACTGTATCAGCCCCCAAGTCTATTGCTTATGAATAAATATGATGTAGACTTAGAAAACTGCTTAGCACCGCTTTGTCCGGTTTTAGAAAGAAGACACTTAACCCGGTTGTAACATGATACTTTAAACTTGCGATACATATTAGCCCCAAGTGTCAAGCATCTTTGCTTGCAAAGTGCTTGAGACTTAATTTCCATGACCGGCATTGTAAGTTAAAAGTCTTCAGCACACATTAGCCCCCAAGTGTCAAGTATCTTTGCTTGCAAAGTGCTTGGGACTTAATGTTATCTTACCATGATTCTGATTATAACCCGACATTAATGCAGGTCACCATAAGTCAACTTCAGTCAGAGATTGCTGACCTGAAGAGCCGCCTGGCAGCTCAAGAACTTGAAATTCAAAAGGCCAACTCCAAATTTGAATTTAGTATCTCTAAACAAGAGAAGTTGAAGAAAAATTTTGAGGCGGAGAAGAAAATCTGGGCTGATGAAAAGGCTTCACTGGTGACCCGGGTTGAGACCGCAGAGGCATTACTTGCAGAAGCAATAGCGGAGCTGTCCGTCTTAAAGCACCAGATATCTCAAATGGTCTCAGCAATCTTTGGTAAGTTACTCATATAGACTTCAAACTTTGCAAACCTCCTTTCAATGTTTACTTCAATTGTCAGCTTCGGCTCACCTTATGTTTAATAACGCAGGCCCTAGGAGCACAAACCTCAAGCAGAACATGTTGATCAAGCTGAAGGCTGTTTATACTCTTGTGGAACAGCTCTATACCGAGTCACAACGTGCTTTGGTCGTTGTATCTTTATCAAATGACGTTCCTCACCTCCTGCAAGACGTGCTGAAACGGCTTGCTTCACTACCTCAATGGGTCCAAGATCTAAGGCGGGCATCCGCAAGAGCCGGGGCCATAGCCACGTTGAGCCGGGCGAAAGCATGGATTCCAGAGCTAGACCCGGCCAACCTCGCTCTTGGATACCCGAGTCTGAAAGAAGATGGGACCGTATTTGATGAACATGATTTCATCGCCTGTGTCAAAGATATATACCCCGTGGCTACTCTCATTGGGAACGATACAGACCTTACCAAGTATCAGCCGGGCTATGACAGCGAGAACCGGAGAATCCCAACACCTCCCTATGATGACGTCAGCCTGATCCCTCCAACTCGTAAGCATACCTTTGCCCCTGAAGTGGACCCAGCCGGTTTAATAGATGATGAAGCCGAGTTTGAAGCCTTGAGTGGCATTGACTGGGCCTCGTCAACCTTCCAGGACAGGGCAGCCGACGGAGAGGCGGAGAAGGATAACCTGGAATCTTCAAGCCCACCAAAGGAGTGAACCACCAGGTGTTTATGACTTTGCGGAAACAATGCTTTATTATTCGAACTCGGGGAGTCTTGTAATAGGGTAGAAAAAACCTCTCAATTTTCGTCATGCCTTCGCACATGTTTATGGCACTTAATAGTTCTGTAAGCCGTCATTGCTATATACTTCGAACTTATGTTGATCTTTTATTTCCTTGATGTTAACTTTGCTTGCCTTATCCTGCATATGAAACGAGCAAAACTTCCCTTGGTGGTTTATCGCATCGGGGGTCACATAAGGTACTGATAACCCAAAGTGCGAACCAAAACATCATATGAAGGCCGGGTTATGATTATATTTGTTAAACATAATCACAATAGTATACCTGCGATCCTTTTGGTAATCTTGCCTGCTTATACGACCTACACCATGCGGGTAAATTCAACTCCTGAAAGTTGGAACATATAATGTTCACCTGTTACTTAACAACCTGGGGTGATCAATATTAAGCCGGAAGAGCCAAAAAAAAACATCTCATAGTGCTTTCAAGAAGGTCTCAAGATAGTCAGATAACTATGCTTATAAAATATAATGGATAATAAATAAAGGCTTCTAATTCGAATACGATCAGTAAACCATTCCAAAGGGGTTAAGCTAAGATTCAGATACGATCATATAGCCCCCAGTGGCTTTGGCGATGCCGATCAAGTGGGTATCGACAGCTATGTTCTCTTTGGTTCGAATATGACCTATGTTTGAACAGGAAGCCCCCAAGTGACCATAAGAGTTGTTTAATGACGCTGATTCGAATACGATCCACGTCAGACCCAAAGGGGTTAAGCTATGATTCAAATATGATCAAGAAGCCCCCAAGTGGGTTTGGCAGTATGTCGATCAAGTGAGTATCGACAGCTATGTTCTCTTTGGTTCGAATACGACTTATGTTTGAACAGGAAGCCCCCAAGTGATCATGGCTAGATTCAGATATTATCATAAGCCGGACCAAAGGGAAAGCCAGATTCAGATATGATCCACTCCCTGTTGGTTGTTTCCACCACCTGATAAAGAAGACATATAGACTTTTAAGGGTAAAAAAGGACAGAGGTCCTGCTTTATTGCTTTATATAATATATACATTGTCAAAATATATACATCTTGAGAGCCAGTGGCTCAAGTATAGTAAGGCCGAAGATGGGCGATATTCCATGGCCGGCGGGTCTCCTCCTCCGACTTACGTGAGTCTTTGTGCTCTCGAACATCGATGAGGTAGTATGACCCGTTGTTCAGATTCTTGCTGACCACAAAGGGTCCTTCCCAAGGAGGGGATAGCTTGTGCATATCAGACTGATCCTGGATGAGCCGGAGCACTAAGTCGCCTTCCTGAAAGGTTCTGCTTCTAACCCGGCGGCTGTGATAGCGGCGCATGTCATGCTGGTAAATCACCGAGCGAGCTATTGCCAAGTCTCGCTCCTCATCCAACAAGTCAAGTGCATCCTGACGAGCTTTTCCGTTATTAGCCTCAACGTAACCCGCCACGCGGGGTGAATCGTGCCAGATGTCACTTGGCAGGACTGCCTCTGCTCCATATACCATGAAGAAAGGTGTGTAACCCGTAGATCTGTCAGGCGTAGTGTTGATGCTCCACAGTACAGAGGGTAACTCCTCAACCCAACAACCCGGAGTCCGCTGTAAGGGGACCAAGAGCCGTGGTTTGATACCCTTCAGGATCTCCTGATTAGCTCTTTCTGCTTGACAATTGGATTGAGGATGAGCAACAGCCGAAACATCAAGCCGGATATGTTCTCATTGACAGAACTCTTCGATGGCACCCTTGGAGAGATTAGTGCCATTATCGGTTATGATGTTGTGTGGAAAACCAAAACGAAAGATCACCTTTTTGATGAACTGAACCGCCATGGCTGCATCGCACTTACTGACCGGCTCTGCCTCAACCCACTTTGTAAACTTATCCACTACCACCAGGAGGTGTGTTTTTATCCTTAGACCTCTTGAAAGGTCCAACCATGTCAAGCCCCCAGACTGCGAACGGCCAAGTAATTGGAATCATCCTCAACCCTTGAGCCGGCACATGAGCTCGTCGTGAGAATTTTTGACATCCGTCACATTTACTGACTAGATCCTCTGCATCAGCATGAGCCGTCAGCCAATAGAAACCATGACGGAAAGCCTTGGCCACACGAGATTTTGAGCCAGCATGATGACCACAATCTCCTTCATGGATCTCACAAAGTATCTCCTGACCCTCCGCAGGCGACACACAACGTTGAAATGCCCCAGTGACACTGAGGTGATGTAACTCGCCATGAACAATCGTCATAGATTTGGACCGCCTGACGATTTGTCTCGCCAAGGTCTCATCCTCAGGCAACTCTCCCCGGGTCATATAGGCCAAATATGGCACTGTCCAATCTGGGATGACGTGAAGGGCAGCCACCAGCTGCGCCTCCGGGTCTAGCACTACTAGCTCTTACTCTGTAGGTACCTTGACAAAAGGATTATGAAAAACATCGAGAAAGATGTTAGGTAGCACCGGCTTACGCTGAGATCCCAACCGACTTAACGCATCAGTCGCCTCATTCTTCCTTCGATCAATGTGCTCCACTTGATAACCTTTGAAGTACCCAGCCACAACATCTACTTCACGACGGTAAGCCGCCATAAGGGGATCCTTGGAGTCCCACTTGCATGACACCTGTTGAGCCACGAGATCAGAGTCGCCCAAGCACCTTACCCGGCTCAAGTTCATCTCTTTGGCCATCCGGAGACCGTGGAGCAAGGCCTCGTACTCAGCTGCATTGTTAGTACAAGGAAACATAAGCCGGAGCACATAACAAAATTTGTCACCTCGAGGGGAAGTTAAAACAACTCCAGCCCCTAAGCCTTCTAACTGCCTGCACCCATCAAAGTGAATAGTCCAATATGTATTATCTGGCTTCTCCTCAGGCGCCTGCAACTCTGTCCAATCATTGATAAAGTCCACCAAGGCTTGAGATTTAATAGCAGTACATGGCATATACTTCAAACCATGAGGCCCAAGCACAGTAGCCCACTTGGCGATTCATCTTGTGGCCTCCCTGTTCTGAATAATGTCTCCCAAGGGCGCAGAACTTACCGCCGTTATAGGATGACTTTGGAAGTACTGCTTCAGCTTCCGGTTTGCCATGAACACTCCGTAGACAAGTTTCTGCCAATGTGGATATCTTTGTTTAGACTCAATGAGCACCTCACTGATGTAGTAAACCGGCCGTTGAACCGGATGCTCCTTGCCTGCCTCCTTACGCTCCACCACGATGGCGACACTAACGGCTCGTGAGTTAGCAGCCACATATAACAGCAACGACTCTCTATCAATGGGAGCCGCAAGGACCGGTGGCTCAGACAACTGTCTCTTTAAATCTTCAAAGGCCGTATTAGCAGCATCACTCCAGACAAAGGTGTCTGTTTTCTTAATCATCTGATACAGCGGTAGGGCCTTCTCACCTAACCGGCTTACGAACCGGCTTAAAGCAGCAACACGACCTGCCAGTCGCTGAACATCATTGATGCACGCCAGTTTAGCCAGAGAGGTAATTGCCTTGATCTTCTCCGGATTAGCTTCAATGCCTCTGTTTGAGACCAAGAAACCCAAGAGCTTGCCTGCAGGTACACCGAATACACACTTGTCCGGGTTAAGCATCATCTTATAAACCCGGAGATTATCAAAGGTCTCTTTCAGGTCGGATATCAAGGTTTCCTTCTCTCTGGACTTCACCATGATGTCATCCACATAAGCATGAACATTGCGCCCAATTTGATCGTGGAGACAGTTCTGTACACATTGCTGATAAGTCGCCTGAGCACTCTTGAGCCCAAATGGCATAGATACATAACAGAAGGCTCCAAACGGAGTGATGAAAGCCGTCTTCTCCTGGTCCTTAACTGCCATTTTGATCTGATGATAACCAGAGTAAGCATCCAAATAGCTCAAACGCTCGCAACCCGCCGTAGCATCAATGATTTGATCAATACGGGGGAGAGCAAAGGGATCAGCCGGACAAGCCTTATTTAAGTCCGTGTAATCCACACACATCCGCCATGTGCCGTTCTTCTTGAGCACGAGCACCGGGTTAGCTAACCACTCCAGGTGAAAAACTTCAACAATAAACCCAGCCGCTAAGAGCCGGGCGACTTCCTCTCCAATGGCTTTCCGCCTCTCTTCGTTGAACCGTCGAAGAAGCTGCCTGACCGGCTTATACTTCGGATCAATATTGAGAGTGTGCTCAGCGAGTTCTCTCGGTACACCCAGCATGTCAGAAGGTTTCCATGCAAAGATGTCCCGGTTCTCATGGATGAACTCGATGAGCGTGCTTTCCTATTTAGGATCCAAATTGGCACTGATACTGAACTGCTTAGATGAATCACCTGGATTGAAATCCACAAGCTTGGTTTCAGCAGCCGACTTAAACTTCATTGTCGGGTCATGCTCGGTGGTTGGCTTCTTTAGAGAGGTCATATCTGCCGGGTCAATGTTGTTTTGATAAAACTTCAGTTCCTCTGCTGCACAAACAGACTCAGCATAAGCCGCGTCGCCCTCCTCACATTCCAGGGCTACTTTCAACTTCCATGCACGGTGATGGTGCCCTTGTGACCCGGCATCTTAAGTTGCAGGTAAACATAGCACGGCCGTGCCATGAACTTGGCATAAGTCGGCCGTCCAAACAGAGCATAATATGGACTCCTGATTTTGACCACCTCAAAGGTTAATTTCTCAGCTCTGGAATCATACTCATCTCCAAAGGCCACTTCCAGTTCAATCTTACCAACTGGGTAAGCCGACTTACCAGGGACCACTCCATGAAAAACAGTGTTGGACGTCTTCAAATTCTTATGAGTTAACCCCATGCGTCGAAAGGTCTCTTAATAGAGGATATTGATACTGCTACCCCCATCCATGAGTACCTTAGTGAATTTATATCCACCAACCTGAGGCGCTACCACCAAGGCTAACTGACCCGGATTATCAACCGGAGGGGGTGATCTTCCCTGCTCCATACAATGGGTTGTTCTGGCCACGTTTGCACAAGCTAGTGGTGAACACATGATACTGCCCACTATTCAGCTGCTTCGAATGGCTTTGATAACCCGACTGTTGCTGTTGTTGCTCCCCTTGACCAGACTGCTGCTGATTATAACCTCCTTGATGTCCCTGAAAGCCGGAACTTGAACCGCCGCCGGGGCCATGGAAACCGACAGCTCCTAAGTCGTCGCCCGACCCATGATTGCCATCAAACGCGTTGGAATTCTTGAAGGCCTTCATGATCGCAATCTTTCCATAAGTGAGTGGCGGGTCATTCTCGGGTGCCGTGTCTCGGGCACGGCTCATTGAGTAGCTGCTCAAGAGATGGGCCTGACCCGCCAGATCGAGGGGGCGGTTTGCCCTTACGTCTCTGATTGTTACCCTGTGCATTGGCGTTGGCTACAAACTCCGGGTTACCCTCGGCCTTACGCTTGTTGCCTCCTTGATTCATTAGGTTATGTTGTTGTCCCTTTCCCTTGCCGTTCTTCTTTCCCTCCCCTGTCTTTTCCTCATCAGACGCGGGATCCTTGGTACTATCAGAGTCGGTGTATTTGACTAAAGCTGCCATCAGCTTACCCATATCGTTGCAATCATGCTTAAGGCGCCCCAGTTTCTGTCTCAGCGGCTCAAAGCGGCAGTTCTTTTCCAACATAAGGACTGCAAAGCCAGCATCCATCTTGTTAGACGAATGTATTATCTCCTTGACCCGACGTACCCAGTGAGTCGTGGATTCACCCTCTTCCTGCTTACAATTTTTCAAATCCACATTCGACATAGATTGCTTGCAAGTGTCCTTGAAGTTCTGGATGAAACGGGCCTTTAGCTCTGCCCACGAATTAATGGAATTGGGTGGCAAGCCCTTTAACCAGGACCGGGCCGTTCCATCTAACATCATGGTGAAGTATTTAGCCATTGCCGCGTCGCTGACCTCTAACAGCTCCATGGCCATCTCATAACTTTCGATCCATGCCCCGGGCTGTAAATCGGCCGTGTAATTCGGCACCTTTCGAGGTCCCTTAAAGTCCTTGGGTAGGCGTACATTACGCAGAGCCGGCACCAAACAAGGAACACCGTCGGTTCTAGTAGCTACTCCCGTCTCAACGGAAGTCATCAGATATTCTGGGAAATCTTGATGAGCCGTCTATTGAGCCGCTAGCTAAGTCGCCCGCTCGTTCTCCTGACGTATCCGATCTTGTACCGGGTTATAGCAACCGGGCTGGTTTCGGCGCTGGGTGATGCTTGACAAAGCTTCTGACTCCATGTGCCTGCTGTAACTTGGACTCCGGTTTTGACAAGGCAGTGCCAACCAAGGCGGAGGAGTCGAATGAATCCTATCCCGGCTATAAGAATAAGTCTCTTGCTGAGCCAGGGCCGTCTGGACAAGTTCCCTGATCCTCCGGGTCTCCACCGCTGTCGGATCATCACCGTCCACTGGGAGAGCCGCCAAACGTGCCGATGCTGCGATTAAGTTCTCCATGGGGTTGGAGAAGTGACCCGGCGGTATTGGTACGTAATGGGGCGGCGCCATGTTCCCATGAGGAGGTGCCATCTCCCGAGGCTGAGCCGGCCCTCCTGTTCCGGCTGTCATAAACTGATTTGCATCTGGCGGGTTACTTGGGCCGGCTCCGGGTGTAGTGAAAAGATTCTGAGGGTCGTAAGTCGGAGGCAAACGGGATTGAGTTTTCTAGTGCCTCCGTCTCATCACCTCATTAGATGCGTTTAGGTTCATCATAAGCTGGAAAGCCTCTGACTGGAGCTGCTGCGCCCGTGCATCCAAAGCCGCCCGTTCCGTGGCTAACCTGGTGTCCTCAGCTGCTAAGGCCTCCTTGGCCCGAGCTATTTCCTCCCGCACCCGTGCCACCTCCGCGTCATGCTCATCTTTGTTTGCAGGAATAATCGTGGCGGTTAACAGGGCCGTAAGCTTATCCATGAGATCTATCAGCACCTGAGCCGGCGGGCGCACAGGGCCTCCTGCCCTGGCCGCTCCTATTCCGGACGTTATTGCAGCAGCGGCTGTAGAATTTTGGTCGGGTTGAGTCCCAGCCATGAAGACTCCTGCCCAGCTTGGCGGCTCATAGGAGTCAAGAATACTGGAGCCATCGGAACAGCCCCCAAGCACGCCATCCTGCACTTGATACAGTGAATCTGTTGAACTGGCGGACGAATCACCGTCAGAGAGGACGGCCGTCTCACCACCATCTTCAGATCCTTCAGAAAGTTCTTCTTCGTGGACGCAACCCACAAAGACACGCTTCATGTCGGGTTGAACTCGGGCGGGGCTCACACGCTGAGCCGTCTCGACGAGGTCGGTGCAGTTGTCCGGCTCAGGGCCCGACTCTCCAATCCGGCCGATGAAGACGTGGATCCCGCCAAAGGGGACCCGGTACCCGTACTCAATTGAGCCGGCAGTCGGGACCCCAGCCTTCGTCGTCGATGTAGATCTTGCCGCGATGACTCTTGGTCATCCGGCCCACTGTGTATCCCTTAAGCCCTTCGAAGTTGCCCTTCAAGAACTCAAATCCACCGTGCGTTGGCCCCACGGTGGGCGGCAACTGTCATGGAATTGTCACATCAGATGTCCTAGTGAAAGGACTTAGTCGTGGAGCCATCGCAACTAGGAAGCTTGAAGGGGTTAATTAGGACAAGAGACACGAGAGGTTTATACTAGTTCGGCCCCTTACGATGAAGGTAAGGCCTACGTCTAGATGGGTTGGTATTGCTTGATGTTTCGATGACCAGGGAGCGAGATACGCTATGCCCAGTTCTCGATGAGTTGTTTCTTACCCTAAGCCGCCAGCGGGTCACCCCCTTACTTACACGGGTCGGCGCCCTGCGGCTTACAGAGTCCCGGCCGGCTCATAAACAGTGTCCGGCTCGGTGACTAGTTAAATCTATCTTATGATACAAGTCATGCCATTATGGAGATTTACTACGACGGGCCTCAAGTCGCTGGTGGGCTTTAGACCCTTTATTGAACCGCCATCTTCGTGCTTGGTCTTGGGCTTCTTTCTTATGAGTCTTCTTTGCGTAACCCGACCCCTCCTGGGCGGCTTACACAAATAGTTATATCCCCAACAGTTGTGGAGAAGACAAAAATGAGAAGATAGTCTCACATCAACTAGGCGTATCAATGGGCTATGCAGATGCCCATTAATAGATATCAATGTGAGTGAGTAGGGATTGCCATGCAACGGATGCACTAGAGCTATAAATAAATGCTCAACAAAAGAAAACTAGTGGGTGTGCATCCAACTTGCTTGCTCATGAAGACCTAGGGCATTTTGAGGAAGCCCATCATTGGAATATACAAGCCAAGTTCTATAATGTAAAATTCCCACTAGTATATGAAAGTGACAACATAGGAGACTCTCTATCATGAAGATCATGGTGCTACTTTGAAGCACAAGTGTGGAAAAATGATAGTAACATTGTCCCTTCTCTCATTTTCTCTCATTTTTTGGGCTTCTTTGGCCTATTTTTGTTTATTCGGGCTTCTTTGGCCTCTTTTATTTTTCATAAAGTCCGGAGTCTCATCCCGACTTGTGGGGGAATCATAGTCTCCATCATCCTTTCCTCACTTGGGACAATGCTCTAATAATGAAGATCATCACACTTTTATTTACTTACAACTCAAGAATTACAACTCAATACTTAGAACAAAATATGACTCTATGTGGATGCCTCCGCGGTGTACCGGGATATGCAATGAATAAAGAGTGACATGTATGAAAGAATTATAAAGGTGGCTTTGCCACAAATACGATGTCAAGTACATGATCATGCAAAAGCAATATGACAATGATGGAGTGTGTCATAATAAACGGAACGGTGGAAAGTTGCATGGCAATATATCTCGGAATGGCTATGGAAATGCCATAATAGGTAGGTATGGTGGCTGTTTTGAGGAAGGTATATGGTGGGTGTATGGTACCGACGAAAGTTGCGCGGCACAAGAGAGGCTAGCAATGGTGGAAGGGTGAGCGTGCGTATAATCCATGGACTCAACATTAGTCATAAAGAACTCACATACTTATTGCAAAAATCTATTAGCTATTGAAAAAAGTACTACGCGCATGCTCCTAGGGGGATAGATTGGTAGGAAAAGACCATCGCTCATCCCCGACCGCCACTCATAAGGAAGACAATCAATAAATAAATCATGCTCCGACTTCAACACATAACGGTTCACCATACGTGCATGCTACGGGAATTAACACAAGTATCTCTTAAATTTACAATTACTCAACTAGCATGACTCTAATATTACCACCCTCATATCTCAAAACAATTATCAAGTATCAAATTGATCATAGTATTCAATGCACTTGATATGATAGTTTTTATTATACCCAACTTGGGTGCCCATCATATTAGGACTAATTTTATAACCAAAGAAAATTACCATGCTGTTCTATAAGACTCTCAAAATAATATAAGTGAAGCATGAGAGATCAATAATTTCTACAAAATAAAACCACCACCGTGCTTTAAAAAGGTATAAGTGAAGCACTAGAGCAAATGACAAACTACTCCAAAAGATATAAGTGAAGCACACAGAGTATTCTAATAATTGTGCAACTATGTGAAGACTCTCTAACATTTAAGAATTTCAGATCTTGGTATTTTATTCAAACAGCAAGCAAAATAAAACAAAATGACATTTCAAGGATAGCACACATCATGTGAAGAAGCAAAAACTTATTTTCAACCGATACTAACCGATAATTGTTGAAGAAGAAAGGTGGGATGCCAACCAGGGCATCCCCAAGCTTAGATGCTTGAGACTTCTTGGAGTGTTATCTTAGGGTGCCTTGGGCATCCCCAAGCTTGAGCTTTTATGTCTCCTTAATTCCTCTCATATCACGGTTTTTCTAAATCTCAAAAACTTCATCCACACAAAACTCAACAAGAACTCGTGAGATAAGTTAGTATAAACCAATGCAAAAACCTTATCATTTTCTACTGTAACAAATTACTAAAATTATTATTCAACAATGCATACTAAATGTCTCTGCACATTTAATACTCCTATCCTCAAATAGAATCATTAAACAAGCAAACATATGCAAACAATGCAAACATAACAGCAATCTACCAAAACAGTATAGTCTGTAAAGAATGCAAGATTCATCATACTTCCCTAACTCCAAAAATTATGCGAAAAATACTAAACTGTACAAGATTTATCAGAGCTAAGTATCCAAAGAGTTTCAATATTATATCATTCTCTGACTTTTCTAGGGAATTTTTGCAACAGCGGTAAACTTTCTGTTTTGAAACAGCAACATGTATACTTGCAAAATAAGCATGGTAAAGGCTATCCTTGACATTTTTATTGAAAATATAGATGCAAAACATTATTATAAATAACAGCAAGAAAATACTAACAAAAGAAAATGATGCTCCAATAAAAACACATATCATGTGGTGAATAAAAATATAGCTCCAAGTAAAGTTACCGATGAACGAAGATGAAAGAGGGGATGCCTTCCGGGGCATACCCAAGCTTAGGCTCTTGGTTGTCCTTGGATATTACATTGGGGTTCCTTGGGAATCCCCAATCTTAGGCTATTGCCACTCCTTATTGCATAGTCCATCGAATCTTTACCCAAAACTTGAAAACTTCACAACACAAAACTCAACAGAAAATCTCATGAGCTCCGTTAGTACAAGAAAACAAACCACCACTTTAATGTACTGTAATGAACTCACTCTTTATTTATATTGGTGTTAAACCTACTGTATTCCAACTTCTCTATGGTTCATACCCTCCGATACTACTCATAGATTCATCAAAATAAGCAAACAACACAATGAAAACAGAATCTGTCAAAAACAGAACAGTCTGTAGTAATCTGTGTCAAACGTATACTTCTGGAACTCCAAAAATTCTTAAATAAATTGGTGGACCTGAGGAATTTGTCTATTAATCATCTGCAAAAATAATAAACCTAAAATCACTCTCCAGTAAAAAATGGCAGCTAATCTTGTGAGCGCAAAAGTTTCTGTTTTTTACAGCAAGATCACAAAGACTTCACCCAAGTCTGCCCAAAGGTTCTATTTGGCACAAACACTAATTAAAACATAAAACCACATCTAACAAGAGGCTAGATGAATTATTTATTACTAAATAGGAACAAAAATCAAGGAACAAAAATAAAATTGGGTTGCCTCCCAACAAGCGCTATCGTTTAACGCCCCTAGCTAGGCATGATGATTTCAATGATGCTCACATAAAAGATAAGGATTGAAACATAAAGAGAGCATCATGAAGAATATTACTAGAATATTTAAGTCTAACCCACTTCCTATGCATAGGGATTTTGTGAGCAAACAACTTATGGGAACAATAATCAACTAGCATAGGAAGGCAAAACAAGCATAACTTTAAAAATTTAAGCACATAGAGAGGAAACTTGATATTATTGCAATTCCTACAAGCATATGTTCCTCCCTCATAATAATTTTCAGTAGCATCATGAATGAATTCAACAATATAACCAGCACATAAAGCATTCTTTTCATGATCTACTTGCATAGATATTTTACTACTCTCCACATAAGAAAATTTCTTCTCATGAATAGTAGTGGGAACAAACTCAACAAAATAATTATTATGTGAAACATAATCCAATTGAAAGTTAAAATCAAGATGACAAGTTTCGTGGTTATCATTATTCTTTATAGCATATGTGTCATCACAATAATCATCATAAATAGGAGGCATGCTTTCATCATAATAAATTTGCTCATCAAAACTTGGGGGACAAAAAATATCATATTCATCAAACATAGCATCCCCAAGCTTGTGGCTTTGCATATCATTAGCATCATGGGTATTCAAATAATTCATACAAACAACATTGCAAGCATGCTCCTCATTCAAAGATTTAGTGCCAAACATTTTATAGACTTCTTCTTCTAGCACTTGAGCACAATTTTCCTTACCATCATTCTCACGAAAGATATTAAAAAGACGAAGCGTATGAGACAAACTCAATTCCATTTTTTTGTAGTTTTCTTTTATAGACTAAACTAGTGATAAAACAAGAAACAAAAAGATTCGATTGCAAGATCTAAAGATATACCTTCAAGCACTCACCTCCTCGGCAACGGCGTCAGAAAAGAGCTTGATGTCTACTACACAACCTTCTTCTTGTAGACGTTGTTGGGCCTCCAAGTGCAGAGGTTTGTAGGACAGTATCAAATTTCCCTCAAGTGGATGACCTAAGGTTTATCAATCTGTGGGAGGTGTAGGATGAAGATGGTATCTCTCAAACAACCCTGCAACCAAATAACAACGAGTCTCTTGTGTCCCCAACACACCCAATACAATGGTAAATTGTATAGGTGCACTAGTTCGGCAAAGAGATGGTGATACAAGTGCAATATGGATGGTAGATAAAGGTATTTGTGATATGATATTATAAAAACAGCAAGGTAGCAAGTGATAAAAGTGAGCGTAAACGGTATTGCAATGATAGGAAGCAAGGCCTAGGGTTCATACTTTCACTAGTGCAAGTTCTCTCAACAATAATAACATAACTGGATCATATAACTATCCCTCAACATGCAACAAAGAGTCACTCCAAAGTAACTAATAGCGGAGAACAAACGAAGAGATTATGGTAGGGTACAAAACCACCTCAAAGTTATCCTTTCTGATCGATCTATTCAAGAGTCCGTAGTAAAATAACATGAAGCTATTCTTTCCGTTCGATCTATCATAGAGTTCATACTAGAATAACACCTTAAGACACAAATCAACCAAAACCCTAATGTCACCTAGATACTCCAATGTCACCTCAAGTATCCATGGGTATGATTATACGATATGCATCACACAATCTCATATTCATCTATTCAACCAACACAAAGAACTTCAAAGAGTGCCCCAAAGTTTCTACCGGAGAGTCAAGACGAAAACATGTGCCAACCCCTATGCATAAGTTCACAAGGTCACTGAACCCGCAAGTTGATCACCAAAACATACATCAAGTAGATCACGTGAATATCCCATTGTCACCATAGTTAAGCACATGCAAGACATACATCAAGTGTTCTCAAATCATTAAAGACTCAATCCGATCAGATACTTCAAAGGGAAAACTCAATCCATAACAAGATAGTAGAGGGGGAGAAACATCATACGATCCAACTATAATAGCACAGCTCGCGATACATCAAGATCGTGCCAAATCAAGAACACGAGAGACAGAGAAATCAAACACATAGCTACTGGTACATACCCTTAGCCCCGAGGGTGAACTACTCCCTCCTCGTCATGGAGAGCGCCGGGATGATGAAGATGGCCACGGGTAAGGGATCCCCCCTCCGGCAGGGTGCCGGAACAGGGTTCCGATTGGTTTTTGGTGGCTACAGAGGCTTGCAGCGGCGAAACTCCTGATCTAGGTTTTTTTGGAGGTTTCAGTATTTATCGGAATTTTTGGCGTAGGTCTCGCGTAAGGGGGGGTCTCTGGGCTGTCCACGAGGCAGGGGCGCGCCCTACCCCCTAGGGCGCACCCTCCACCCTTGTGGGCAGTCCGGGACTCTTCTGGCCCAACCCTTGCACTCCTGGGGCTTCTTTTGGTCCATAAAAATTCGTCAAAAATTAGCACGTCAATTGGACTCCATTTGGTATTCCTTTTCTGTAGAACTCAAAAACAAGGAAAAAACAGAAACTGGCACTGGGCTCTAGGTTAATAGGTTAGTCCCAAAAATGATATATAAGTGTTTAGTAAAGCCCATAAACATCCAAAACAGGTAATATAATAGCATGGAACAATCAAAAATTATAGATACGTTGGAGACATATCAATAACCAAAAAATATGCCCTCATGAGCTCTAGCCTCAAATTTAGACAAATGGACACCTTTCTTCAGAATGAAATAGTTACAACCGAACACCCGGAAGTACTTGAGGTTGGGCTTGTTACGGGTAAGTATCTCATATGGAGTCTTGTTCAAGCCTTTGTGGAGATAGAGCCGATTGGATGCATGACAAACGGTCTTCATGGCTTCGTCCCAAAAGGTTTAGGGAGACTTGCACTCCACCATCATGGTCCTTGCCACGTCCATCAACATCCGGTTCTTCCTCTCCGCTACACCATTTTGTTGAGGGGTGTAAGGTGCAGAATATTGATGCTTGATCCCCTCATCACTAAGAAACTCATCCAAGGTGTAGTTCTTGAACTCAGTGTCGTTGTCACTTCTGATTGTCAAGATCTTTGCATTGTGTTGACGTTGAGCTTCATTTGCAAAGTCGTTGACAGTTTGTTGAGTATCACTCTTCCTCTTGAAGAAATATACCCAAGTGTATCTTGAATATTCATCCACGATCACCAAGCAATACTTTCTACCCCCAAGACTATCAAAGGATGGAGGCCCAAAGAGATCCAAGTGAAGGAGCTCCAAGGGCCTCTTCGAGTAGATGATAGTCGTGGGAGGGTGAGCCTTCTCATGTAGCTTTCCTTAGATACAAGCACTGCAAGCACGATCTTTGGCAAAACTAACATTTGTTAGTCCATGGAGATGGTCCCCCTTGAGAAGACTTTGCAAAGATCTCATATTGACGTGGGCTAAACGGCGATGCCAAAGCCATCCCACGTAAACTTTAGCCATTAGGCATGTCGCGGTCTTAGTGGGTCGCTCCGAAAAGTTAATCAAATAAAGACCATTCTCGACATGCCCAACAAAGGCTACTTTAAGAGTCTTGCTCCACAAGAGGGCCACAGAATCGACATCAAAGAAAGTGGCAAAGCCCATGAGTGCAAGTTAACGAACGGACTATGCAAGGGACTCAACAAGCATGACTTTCTTGATCGTGAGATCATGAGAAATGACAACCTTGCCAAGCCGCAATACCTTAGAAGATGAAGCATCACCCCATCCAACATTGGTGGGCATAGATGAAACTTTATGCACGTCCACCACCAAGTCCTTGCTTCCATTCGTATGATTTGTGGCTCCAATATCGATCAACCATGATCCCCCACCGGAAGCAAACACCTACAAGAGATCAATGCTTGGTTTTAGGTACCCATTTTGTAATGGGTCATTTGATGATAGCAACAAGGGTCTTAGGAACCCAAATAGACCATTTGATGTACTCATATGAAGAACCAACAAATTTGGCGTAAACATGCCCATCACTAGCACGGCATAACACATAAGAAGGGTTAAAATCGCCGGTTTTATTGGAAGGAGTAGCATTGCCCTTCTTGACATTGCCACCCTTCATGTTCTTCTTCTTCTCCTTAGGAGTACCCTCTCCCTCCTTCACAAAGGTTTGCTTAAGAGGAGGAGGTTGCATGGTCTTGTCATTCTTCTTCTTCTTGGACTTGGGTGCATACCCAATCCCCTACTTGGCCAGAACTTCCTTTTGATTGCTCAAAAGTTCGTTGAGGTTCCTCTCCTTGTATGTACGACACAAGGCCTTTCTCAAGTTGCTCCTTCAACTTGGCATTCTCCTCCACAAGATGCACATGCTTACAACACGGGTTAGTAGCATTTGCATTATCAATTAAAACCATATGAGGAAACATGGCTTTCTCCTTGGTTAGCTTCACTTGGAGTTGATCATGAGACTCTTTGAGGCTTGCATGAGCACCCTTCAAGGCCTTGTGAGCCTTGTCAAGTATGTCAAATTTCTCCTTGATTCTAGCATGCTCAACCCCAGCTTTCTCGGAATTGAGCACACGACATACAACAAGAGCATGGTCAAGATGTTTCTTTAACTTAGCATGATAATTGTTGTGTGACTCCTCAAGAGCCAAACGATGACCACGCTCTTCCTCAAGCGCATTAGAGAGATCCGATATCTCATCGGCATAGTCACGACTATGCTCTTCCATCTTAGAGATGGTTTCTTCGTGAGCCTCGATCATGTCATTGGCTTCACCAAGTTGTTCCAAGAGAGCAACAAAGTGATTCTTGGATTTACCCATGAGCTTACTCATAAAAGACTCAAATTCATTTTCTTCCTCCTTCGACCCCTCACTTTCATCAATGCAATCCGTCAAGGAAGGATAACTAGTGATGGTGGTTTTGATGTTGGGGGTTACCTTGTCGGTGGCTTTAGCCATGAGGCACTTGGCGGTGATGTTCTCATTGGTTGATTCGAAGAGGGACACCCGTGGAGTTGTTCAATGGCAATGGAGGCCATGTCAACCATCTCATTGATATGTCTCCAACATATCTATAATTTTTGACATCAATGTATCTAGCATTCCACATTAAAAATTCTCTTTTTATCATTTACCTACTCGAGCACGAGCAGGAATTAAGCTTGGGGATGCTTGATACGTCTCCAACGTCTCTATAATTTTTTATTGTTCCATGCTATTATATTACCCCTTTTGGATGTTTATGGGCTTTATTTTACACATTTATATCATTTTTGGGACTAACCTACTAACCGGAGGCCCAGCCCATATTGCTGTTTTTTTGCCTATTTCAGTATTTCGAAGAAAAGAAATATCAAACGGAGTCCAAACGGAATGAAACCTTCGGGGGCGTGATTTTTGGAACTAACGTGATCCGGAGAGCTTGGAGTGCAAGTCAAGAAGCTGCCGAGGAAGCCACGAGATAGGAGGCCGCGCCCCCTGTCTCGTGGGCCCCTCGGGCGGCCACCGACGTACTTCTTCCTCCTATATATACCTACGTACCCCGAAAACATCCAGGAGCACCACGAAACACAATTTCCACCGCCGTAACCTTTTGTATCCGCGAGATCCCATCTTGGAGCCTTCGCCGGCACTCTGTCGGAGGGGGAATCGGCCATGGAGGGCTTCTACATCAACATCCTTGCCCCTCCGATGAGTTGTGAGTAGTTTACCACAGACCTACGGGTCCATACTTATTAGCTATATGGCTTCTTCTCTCTTTTTGGATCTCAATACAATGTTCTCCCCCTCTCTTGTGGAGATCTATTCGATGTAAACTCTTTTTGCGGTGTGTTTGTCGAGATCCGATGAATTGTGGGTTTATGATCAAGTTTATCTATGAATAATATTTGAATATTCTCTAAATTCTTTTATGTATGATTGAGTTATCTTTGCAAGTCTCTTCGAATTATCAGTTTGGTTTGGCCTACTAGATTGATCTTTCTTGCCATGGGAGAAGTGCTTAGCTTTGGGTTCAATCTTGCGGTGTTCTTACCCAGTGACAGAAAGGGTTGCAAGACACGTATTGTATTGTTGCCATCGAGGATAACAAGATGGGGTTTATATCATATTGCATGAGTTTATCCCTTTACATCATGTCATCTTGCTTAATGCGTTACTCTGTTCTTATGAACTTAATACTCTAGATGCAGGCAGGAGTCGGTCGATGTGTGGAGTAATAGTAGTAGATGCAGGCAGGAGTCGGTCTACTTGTTATGGACGTGATGCCTATATACATGATCATGCCTAGATAATCTCATAACTATGCGCTTTTCTATAAATTGCTCGACAGTAATTTGTTCACCCACCGTAATACTTATGCTATCTTGAGAGAAGCCTCTAGTGAAACCTATGGCCCCCGGGTCTATCTCTTATCATATTTGCTTTCAATCTACTTTTATTTGCATCTTTACTTTTTGCATCTATATTATAAAATTCCAAAAATATATTTATCTTATCTTACTATCTTTATTAGATCTCACTTTCGCAAGTGGCCGTGAAGGGATTGACAACCCCTTTATTGTGTTGTTGCAAGTTCTCAGTTTGTTTGTGTAGGTGCATGGGACTTTTGAGGAGCCTCCTACTGGATTGATACCTTGGTTCTCAAAACTGAGGGAAATACTTACGCTACACTTGCTGCATCACCCTCTCCTCTTCGGGGAAAACCAACGCTAGCTCAAGACGTAGCAAGAAGGATTTCTGGCGCCGTTGCCGGGAAGGTCTTCGCTCAAGTCAAGACATACCAAGTACCCATCACAAACCCATCTCCCTCGCATTTACATTATTTGCCATTTGCCTCTCGTTTTCCTCTCCCCCACTTCACCCTTGCCGTTTTATTCGCCCTCTCTTTCCCAATCTCCTCCTCTCTTTTTTGCTTGCCTTCTTTTGTGTGCTTGTTTGCTTGTTTGACCTTATGGCCGCGCCTAAGGGTCCTGACCACCTTCTCAGAAGGATGGAAGAGATTGAATCAAATATTAGAAGCTTTATGAATTTGCAATTTGAGCATAATAATTTCTTTAGAAAAGAGCTTAAGGAACAAAAAAGTTTTTTGGGGTTTATAAACAAAGAGCTTGATGATATGAATAAAGAATTCTATGGTGTTAACGCTCAAATTACCCGGCTTGAAAATGCTATAGCCAAAATTTCTGATAAGCAAGCCACCTTAGTCAATAAGATGTCCGCTAAACCAGAAAAATTACGTGAAAATAATGATGAGGATCTTAAAGTTATTAATGCGTCTCCTATTAGATCTATGTTTTGCAATATGAATTTTGATGATTTTGGGACTGATGATGAATCAACTTTGCCTAGAAGGCGTCCCAAGAATTCGGAGTCTTTAGATCTTAATGCTAAATTTGGTAAAAGTGAGATTGGAGAATCCTCAACTTCTAATAACATTGAATCTACTATCTCGGATTTCAAGGAATTTGATTATGATAATTGCTCTTTAAAAGGTTGTATTTTCTTGTTGCAATCTGCTGTTAATTCTTCTTATGCTTATAGTCAAAACAAAGCTTTTACCAAACATATTGTTGATGCCTTGATGCAATCTTATGATGAAAAACTTAATTTGGAAGTTTCTATACCTAGAAAACTTAATGATGAGTGGGAACCTACTATAAAAATTAGAATTAAAGATTATGAGTGTTTTGCTTTGTGTGATTTGGGTGCTAGTGTTTCCACGATTCCGAAAACTTTATGTGATATTCTAGGTTTCCATGATCTTGAAGATTGCTCTTTAAATTTGCACCTTGCGGATTCCACCATTAAAAAGCCTATGGGGAGGATCAATGATGTTCTGATTGTTGCAAATAGAAATTTGGTACCTGTAGATTTTATCGTTCTTGATATAGATTGCAATCTTTCTTGCCCTATTATTCTTGGTAGACCTTTCCTTAGAACGATTGGTGCGATTATTGATATGAAGGAAGGGAACATTAGATTTCAATTTCCCTTAAAGAAAGGCATGGAGCACTTTCCAAGAAATAAAGTCAAATTACCTTATGAATCTATCATGCGTGCTACTTATGAATTTAGTGCCAAAGATGGCACTACTTAGATCTATCTTCGCTTTTATGCCTAGCTAGGGGCGTTAAACGATAGCGCTAGTTGGGAGGCAACCCAATTTTTCTTTATGTTCTTTGTTTTTGTTCCTGTTTAGTGTTAAATTTTGTTTCTACTTTCTGTTTAGATGTGTTTTCATGTTTTATTTAGTGTTTGTGCCAAGTAGAACCTATAGGATAAACTACGATGATAGTTGATTTGATTCTGCTGAAAAACAGAAACTTTGCGCTCACGAGAAAAAAATCAATAAATCACAGAAACGAGATTTTGCATTGATTCTTTTTGCTGCTGATCAATAAACAAATTTTCAAGTACTTCCTATTTTTGTAGGATTTTTAGAGTTCCATAAGTTTGCGTTAGTTACAGATTGCTACAGACTGTTCTGTTTTTGACAGATTCTGTTTTTCGTGTGTTGTTTGCTTATTTCAATGCATCTATGGCTAGTAAATTAGTTTATAAACCATAATGAAGTTGGAATACAGTAGGTTTAACACCAAAATAAATAAAGAATAAGTTCATTGCAGTACCTTATGTGGTGATTTTGTTTTCTTTCACTAACGGAGCTTATAAGATTTCCTGTTGAGTTTTGTGTTGTGAAGTTTTCAAGTTTTGGGTAAAGCTTTTATGGACTATGGAATAAAGGGTGGCAAGAGCCTAAGCTTGGGGATGCCCAAGGCACCCCAAGATATTCAAGAATATACAAAAGCCTAAGCTTGGGGATGCCCCGGGAAGGCATCCCCTCTTTCATCTTCGTTCATTGGTAACTTTACTTGGAGCTATATTTTTATTCGCCACATGATATGTGTTTTACTTGGAGCATCGTGTATTATATTAGTCTTTGGTTTTTAGTTTGCCACAATCATCCTTGCTGTACACACCTTTTGGGAGAATCCTATTTTATTAGAATTTGCTAGAATACTCTATGTGCTTCACTTATATCTTTTGAGCTTGATAGTTTTTGCTCTAGTGCTTCACTTATATCTTTTAGAGCACGGTGGTATCTTAATTTTGAAGAAATTGCTAGTCTCTTGTGCTTCACTTATATTATTTTGAGAGTCTTTTAGAACAGCATGGTTTTATCATAAAGTTGGTCCTAGAATGATGAGCATCCAAGTTGGGTATAATAAAAACTATCATAGAAAGTGAATTGGATGCTATGATCAATTTGATGCTTGATAATTGTTTTGAGATATGGAGGTAGTGATATTAAAGTCATGCTAGTTGGGTGATTTTGAATTTAAAGAATGCTTGTGTTGAAGTTAGCAAGTCCCGTAGCATGCAATATGGTTAAAGTTGTGTAACAAATTTGAAACATGAAGTGTACCTGGCTTGTGCATCCTTGTGAGTGGCGGTCGGGGACGAGCGATGGTCTTTTCCTACCAATCTATCCCCCTAGGAGCATGCGCGTAGTACTTGGTTTTTGATGACTTCTAAATTTTTACAATAAGTATATGAGTTCTCTTGACTAATGTTGAGTCCATGGATTATACACACTTTTACCTTTCCGCCATTGCTAGCCTCTTCGATACCGTGCATTGCCCTTTCTCACCTTGAGAGTTGGTGCAAATTTCGCTGGTGCATCCAAACCCCGTGATACGATACGCTCTATCACACATAAACCTCCTTGTATCTTCCTCAAAACAGCCACCATACCTACCTATTATGGCATTTGCATAGCCATTCCGAGATATATTGCCATGCAACTTTCCACCATTCCGTTTATCATCATCATGACATACATTACTTTTGTCATATAGCCATTGCATGATCATGTAGTTGACATCATATTTGTGGCAAAGCCACCATGCATTATTTTTCATACATGTCACTCTTGATTCATTGCACCATCCCGGTACACCGCCGGAGGCATTCATATAGAGTCATATCTTGTTCTAGTTTCGAGTTGTAATTCATATGTTGTAATCAATGGAAGTGTGATGATCTTCATTTTTAGAGCATTTCCCAAAGGGAAAAAATAAGAAAGGCCAAAAAAAAGAAAGGCCCAAGAAAAAAAAAGAAAAAAATATAAATAAAAAGGGCAATGCTACTATCTCTTTTTCCACACTTGTGCTTCAAAGTAGCACCTTGTTCTTCATGTAGTGAGTCTCATATATTGTGCTTCAAAGTAGCACCATGTTTTTCATATAGTGAGTCTCATAAGTTGTCTTTTTCATACTAGTGGGAATTTTTCATTATAGAGCTTGGCTTGTATATTCTTACGATGGGCTTCCTCAAATGCCCTAGGTCTTCGTGAGCAAGCAAGTTGGATGCACACCCACTAGTTTTCTTTTGTTAAGCATTTATTTATAGCTCTAGTGCATCCATTGCATGGCAATCCCGACTCCTCATGTTGACATCAATTGATGGGCATCTCCATAGGCCGTTGATTATCCTCGTCAATGTGAGACTTTCTCTTTTTTTGTCTTCTCCACACAATCCCCATCATCATATTCTATTCCACCCATAGTGCTATATCCATGGCTCACGCTCATGTATTGTGTGAAGGTTGAAAAAGTTTGAGATTATTTAAGTATTAAACAATTGCTTGGCTTTTCATCGGGGGTATAGAAGTTGGGAACATCTTTGTGTGACAAAAATGAAGCATAGCCTAATTATATGATTTTGTAGGGATGAACTTTCTTTTACCATGTTATTTTGAGAAGACATGATTACTTTGATTAGTATGCTTGAAGTGTTACTATTTCTTTTATCAATATGAACTTTTATTTTGTATTCATTTGGATCTGAACATTCATGCCACATTAAAGAAAATTACATTGAGAATTATGCTAGGTAGCATTCCACATCAAAAATTCTCTTTTTATCATTTACCTACTCGAGGACGAGCAGGAATTAAGCTTGGGGATGCTTGATACGTATCAAATGTATCTATAATTTTTTATTGTTCCATGCTATTATATTACCCCTTTTGGATGTTTATGGGCTTTATTTTACACATTTATATCATTTTTGGGACTAACCTACTAACCGGAGGCCCAGCCCATATTGCTGTTTTTTTGCCTATTTCAGTATTTCGAAGAAAAGAAATATCAAACGGAGTCCAAACGGAATGAAACCTTCGAGAGCGTGATTTTTGGAACTAACGTGATCCGGAGAGCTTGGAGTGCAAGTCAAGGAGCTGCCGAGGAAGCCACGAGATAGGAGGCCGCGCCCCCTGTCTTGTGGGCCCCTCGGGCGGCCACCGACGTACTTCTTCCTCCTATATATACCTACGTACCCCGAAAACATCCAGGAGCACCACGAAACACAATTTCCACCGCCGTAACCTTTTGTATCCGCGAGATCCCATCTTGGAGCCTTCGCCAGCACTCTGCCGGAGGGGGAATCGGCCATGGAGGGCTTCTACATCAACATCCTTGCCCCTCCGATGAGTTGTGAGTAGTTTACCACAGACCTACGGGTCCATACTTATTAGCTATATGTCTTCTTCTCTCTTTTTGGATCTCAATACAATGTTCTCCCCCTCTCTTGTGGAGATCTATTCGATGTAAACTCTTTTTGCGGTGTGTTTGTCGAGATCCGATGAATTGTGGGTTTATGATCAAGTTTATCTATGAATAATATTTGAATATTCTCTAAATTCTTTTATGTATGATTGAGTTATCTTTGCAAGTCTCTTCGAATTATCAGTTTGGTTTGGCCTACTAGATTGATCTTTCTTGCCATGGGAGAAGTGCTTAGCTTTGGGTTCAATCTTGCGGTGTTCTTACCCAGTGACAGAAAGGGTTGCAAGACACGTATTGTATTGTTGCCATCGAGGATAACAAGATGGGGTTTATATCATATTGCATGAGTTTATCCCTTTACATCATGTCATCTTGCTTAATGCGTTACTCTGTTCTTATGAACTTAATACTCTAGATGCAGGCAGGAGTCGGTCGATGTGTGGAGTAATAGTAGTAGATGCAGGCAGGAGTCGGTCTACTTGTTATGGACGTGATGCCTATATACATGATCATGCCTAGATAATCTCATAACTATGCGCTTTTCTATAAATTGCTCGACAGTAATTTGTTCACCCACCGTAATACTTATGCTATCTTGAGAGAAGCCTCTAGTGAAACCTATGGCCCCCGGGTCTATCTCTTATCATATTTGCTTTCAATCTACTTTTATTTGCATCTTTACTTTTTGCATCTATATCATAAAATAGCAAAAATATATTTATCTTATCTTACTATCTTTATTAGATCTCATTTCGCAAGTGGCCATGAAGGGATTGACAACCCCTTTATTGCGTTGGTTGCGATTTCTCAGTTTGTTTGTGTAGGTGCATGGGACTTTTGAGGAGCCTCCTACTGGATTGATACCTTGGTTCTCAAAACTGAGGGAAACACTTATGCTACACTTGTTGTATCACCCTCTCCTCTTCGGGGAAAACCAACGCTAGCTCAAGATGTAGCACTCATCATCATCATCATCATCATTGTACTCTTCTTGTGCCACCAACCCCTTGGGAGGAGTCTTCTTGGTGAAGTTGTTCTTGTTGGGGAAGGACTTGGCCTTGTCTTTTCGGATAAGCTTGCCTCCATTGTCTTCCATCTTCTCGTACGGGCATTCCACAACAAAGTGGCTCACATTGCCACAATTATAGCATGTCCTCACACGTTGTTTGCCCTTGGTGCCACTTGAGTTGTTCTTGTTGAAGTTGGGTCTTATGTTCTTCTTGCTCCAAAATTGCTGTGACGCAAGAGCCATGTGCTCATGATAAGCATACTTGGTATCTTCGGGGCAACATTTCTCTTCTTTCTCTTCACTCTCTTCTTCCATACTAGCCTTGGCCTTCAAAGCAAGGTTGGGCTTCTTTGATTGTTGAGAATGCAACACCGCATTGTCGGCGGTCTTGTCCAAGATCCTCATAGCAACAAACTCATCCAACACTTCACTTGAGGACAAGGCGTGAAAGTCCGACCTTTGACGGATGACGGATGACGGATGACATGGCCTTGTGGTAAGGTATCATGGCCTTGAGAAACTTGCGCTTGATCCAATTTTCATCTGCATCCTTTCTCCCATGATCTTGGAGTGAGACCGCAAGAGTGGTTAATCTCCGGTAAAGCTCACGAGCTTCTTCATCTTCATTCATAGCAAACTCATCAGCTTCATCTTGTACCACTTCAAAGTTGGAGCGTTGAATGCTAGCACTTCCCTTGTAAAATGGAAACAACATGTTGCCATGCTTCCTTGGCCACGGTGAAAGGCCGGAGGTGTGCAATATCTTCGGGAGGGATAGCTTCATGGAGAATGAAAAGAGCGGACTCGTTGGATTGATGATCCACGGCTTCTCTAGGAGTGAAGTTGCTTGGGTCGTGCGGGTAGAAACCTTGCTCAATAATTCTCCAAAGATTAGTAGAATTATGATTTAAATGACGTTTAAAGTGATACACCCAAGAAGCAAAATCCTCATTTTTCACAAGCTTAGGAGGAGGACCAACATGATTCATATGAGTGGAGGGAACCGGTCCTCCATAAGTAAGTGGAGGTTCAACATGGGCAAAGATGCCACTCCCACTTCTACCACTAGGCAGAGGAGCATGCTCGTTACTAGCTTCCCCCTTTTTGGAGTTAGCATCCATCACCTTGTTCGGTGGATAATTTAAGTTCATGAAGAAACTCCTTAAACATCCCTTTAACCTCGGCCGTAATGGAGGTTTTCAATGTGTCCATAGCCACATTGAACTCCTCACGAGAGACCGAGGATCCTGCATTGGCCGCGGACAAAGTGGGATTCACACTGGGGTGACCCTCCACTTCGCCCGTGGTGTCAACCATACTCTTCGGACGGCAAAGTCCTTAAAAAGAGATGAAGCTCTGATACCAATTGAAAGGATCGATATGGTTGACTAGATGGGGGTGAATAGGCAACTAACAATTTTTAGCTTTTCTTAACCAAATTAAACTTAGCATCAAAGTAGGTTGTCTAGATGTGCAACTAGGTGAACAACCTATATGATGCAACAACAACAAGCATACAAGCAAGCAAAGGATACAACACAATATAAGCTTGCACAAGTAAAGGTGAGAGATAACCAGGAGTGGAGTCGGTGGAGGCGAGGATGTGTTACATAAGTTCTTTCGCTTTGAGAGGAAGTACGTCTCCGTTGGAGCACTGTGGAGGCACAATGCTCCCCAAGAAGCCACTAGGGACACCGTATTCTCCTCACGCCCTCACACAATGCGAGATGCCGTGATTCCACTATAGGTGCCCTTGAAGATGGTGACCGAACCTTTACAAACAAGGTTGGGGCTATCTCCACAACTTAATTGGAGGCTCCCAATGGCACCACGAAGCTTCACCATGATGGAATATGGCTCCGAGGTGACCTCAACCGTCTAGGGTGCTCAAACACCCAACAGTAACAAGATCCAAAAGGGATTAGTGGGTGCACCGACTAATAAAATTACATGCGTGGCTACTTCTGCTGAGTTTCGGTCTGTGCAAAAATCCAGCACGTTACTACCGCACGCTGGGAGCGTTACTACCGCGTAGGGCGCGGACGAAAAAATTACTTCCGCGCCTACTTCCGCGCACGTCAGTTTTCTGGGCTAGAGGCCACGGTACTACCGCTCCTGAGGAGCGGTACTACCGCTTCCCTGGCTGGTACTACCATGGGCCACTGCGGTACTACTTCTCCCTTGAGCAGTACTACCGCACGCCATAGAACTAGAACACTTGGAGGCCTTCATTTTGTAAAGACACGGATAAACAGATGGTGCTCCAAAGAAGCAAAGGAAAGGTGGTGCAAAGGAACAGACGTGTACGTATTGATTCCACCCTAACCTTTCCGAAGCGGACCCCTTCTTAATAGTACAGCTTTCCTACGACTCAAATCCACCGAAAAGAAACGTAGAGAAACACCGTCTTCATTAGGCTCTGAGGGGCACTGAATCGTCTTGTGCCTAGACATGAGATATCTGAAATGCTCAATGCACATGATTAGTCCGCAAATGCATTGTCATCAATCACCAAAACAACATAGGGAGAAATATGCCCTTACAACATTATTATTATTATTGTTTAATAAGAAAACAAGTGGTGATGCATTCTTTTTTTTATTGTTGTTCTGTTGGGATTATTCTAGTTTGTTAGGCTCATGCTTTAAACTTTTTTTGTTTACATCATTAGTTTTGTCCCATCTTGTCTTGCTTTGGTTCTCGGTGCCATTAATTCACATGGTTATTTTTACTCATGACATAGTTATTGAATCCACCAGTGCAAGAAAGGATGGGTATCTGAATTGTGAGTGTCATAATTGTAACGTATAATTTCACCTACCAGAGTTCAAAGTACGATCTGCATTGACATTCTAGATAGAGGTTTTACGAATATGTGTACCTTACACACGGTGGAATGATATGACAACATAGGAGGGCCGATCTGCACAGCCCAAATGAAAGTTCATTAGCCCCGAAGTAGGGTTGAGGTGGGGTGGGGAGGGGAGGGCCGAGGGTGGAAGACGAAGGAGGAAATCTATGAGAGGAGACCCGGTGCCAGTATATATATATCGCACCCCACCCCACCCCTTGGGACACATCTGGTCTGGTTAGGTTGGGTCCGGGGTCGACTCGGGGAGTGGGTGGGGCCCACCTGCCAGAGAAAACCTACGGTGGACATGCTCTTATGGTTTGCTATTACTCCTACTACAAGTGCATTTTTCTTTTTTGTGAAATTACTACAAGTACATTGTTGTTACTATTACTTTTATTATTTATATCAAGAAAACAAGTGGTGATGCATTCGTTTTTATTTTGTTTCATTGTTGGTGTGCCGGGATAATTCCAGATTGTTAGGCTCATGCTTTAAGTGAGTTCTGATTATTTTTTTTTGTCTGCATCTTAAGTTTGGTCTTGCTATGTGTTTCCGGCAATATCACATTGTGGATTTTTAATTTTTTTATTCAAGACATGGATGCCAAATCCACTAATGCAATAAAGAATGGTGATCTGAATGGTGAGTGTTGTAATCGTAGAGTATAGTTTCACCTAATAGAGCCCGAAGTATGATCTGCATAAATGACACATGAAGAATTTCCACGAGTGTGTGTATTTCACGTTGTGGCAGAACATGACAACATATGAGGGGTTGATTGCTTAGACCAGAACCCTAAAATAGCCCAAAGAAGCAAATTCTCACCTGTGGGCCAGCATCTACTTGATTTAGTGGGCCAAATACTTCGGTTTTAGTGTGGGGCAGATGAGAAGCGACCCAGTATGGTTACCAAGACCATCTGCCGGTGGTGGCACATGGGTTGCCATGGCGACCTTGAAGCTCGGCTCGCCCGAGGCTCTCGAACCCTCGATGTCTATATGGGAAGAGTAAAGCAGCATACTGGAAGTGGTGATAATGTCATAATTCTCATGTCGATTGCTTTGGGTCCACGCCACTATTGAATTCAGATAATTTGTTTAGACTCGCAACATGGATGTCAGAGTTGATGCCAGAAAGGTCCAAGGTTCTGAATAAAGTACAAGATAACATCACCCGATATGTGTTGTAATAGTAAGATACAACATGTATCTACCAATGTTAAAAAATTTAGACCGCGTTTATACACTTGCGTGATCCCATATGATTAAAACTTTACGAACTATGAGTGTTTGCAGCGTGTTTTCGGATACGTTGATTGGGGACCTATATATAGATGGAGGGCAGTTGAAGTAGGGTTGAGGAGGAGGGAGGAAGAAGGATAAGGGGTGAGAGGAAAATCAAGACCCGTACATATAGTCCCTTCCTACCCCCACCACACATCCCCTTCGGGACACATATGATTGAGTTAGGTTGGGTTCAGGGTCGGCTCTGGCGTGGGCATCGGGACCACCTGCAAGAGCAAACCTCTGATGGACATGGTGTTGGGATTTTCTGTTGCTATTGTTATTGTTTAATATCAAGAAAACAGGTGGGATGCATTCATTTTTTCCAATTCATTGTTGTTCTATTGGGATTATTCTAGTTTGTAAATCTCATGCTTTAAACTTTTTTTGTCTACATCATTAGTTTTCTCCCATCTCGTCTTGCTTTTGTTCTCGGTGCCATTAATTCACAGGATTGTTTTTACTCATGTCATAGTTTATTGAATCACCGGTGCAAGAACGGACGGGTATCTGAATTATGAGTGTCGTAATTGTAGAGTATAATTTCACCTACCAGAGTCTGAAGTACGATATGCATTGGCTTCTAGATAGAGGTTTTACGGGTCTACGTACTTGGCACACGGTGGCATTACATGACAACATAGGAGGATTGCACGACCAAAATGAAAGTGTGTTCGCCCCCCTAAGTGTTCGACCCAAACCTCTCCGGACATCGCGTGCGCAAGGGCCTCCTAGCTCCCGTGCAGATGGGGTCGAGTGTTAAACCCTCTGATACCCCGTGCGCACAAGTTCCCCGTGCCCACTAGGCCTACGGTTTAGCGCTCGAGATCTCATGTTTAGTGAGGTTACTAGTTGCCTTTGGAGATATCTACGAAATCCATTAAGATTGGTTTCACTGTCTAAACAAAATATGCTCAAGATAGATTTTGTTGGAGGATCTCAAAGATTGACATATTTGGGCTTATATGGATCAAGGACACTTGGGAGAACAATTCAAGTTATGGTTTCAAGAAAAAATAATCGTGACCTCATGTGTTGTGTTTTAGTGGACCATGTCTTGAAGCAGGCAACTAGAGTGAATACTTCATTGTGCCTCTCAAGAGATTCTGATGGAGCATTTAGAAGAACAAGTGGTGACCAATATGATATTCATGGTGAGACTTGACATGGTCATGAAAGAGTGTTTGTTGATATAGTATTGAAGCAATAAAGTGAAATGAAATGTTCATTGTGGCTTTCAAGAAACAAATATGGATCATGAGGTAAAGATGTTGGTTGACCAAGTTGAAGCTCAAAGATTGTATCTAGATGGCCAACACACAAACACAGATATTGTACCGTGTGGGATCAAGTGGTCTAGTGGTGTGGTAAGTAATTGTGAATTGAGCTTTGTGAACTAACCCATGCTATGTCTTTGTTATGTTCATGTGGGTTAGGTTTTCTCATGAGCTTGCATCGAAAATATATTTTAAGCATCCAGAGGTTAGTTCACAAAGCTCTGAGGTGATGGTCATCTAGTTCAAAAGATGAGCATCCAGAGGTTATATTTGAAGCTTGTGATCCACATCGTGATAGCATACATGTGAAGACATGCTTTAGTGATGGCTTCCCTCATTACAGTATGGGGAAGCAATTCACGGATCTTCACCAAGTGACTGTGGTAAAAAAATGATTCCAACTTGAGGCAAGCATTAGCATCATCATAAAACTCAAGAAGGAGGAAACCGAAGAGAGAAGACCGATTGCTCATATGTATAGCCCGTCGCCCCCACCTCCCCTTTGCAACACATCTGTTGGGTTGGGTTCAGGTGGGACCCATGTGGCAGACAAACCTATGGTGGGCATCAAGCCATGATCTTGTGCTTTGCTATTACTCATTTACTCCTACTACAAGTTTATTATCAGTATTACTATCAAGAAAACAAGTGGTGATGCATTCATTTTTGTTCTATCTGAGTGTTGTTGTGCTGGGATTATTCCAGTGTGTTAGCCTCATTCTTAGTTTTTTTTCATTTTGTCGCCTCATTAGTTTCGTCTCGTCTTGCTCTGGGCTTCTAATGCACCATTAGTTTGAGGATTTTGTTTTTATTCATGATGTGGATGTCGAATCCACCGATGCAACAAAGGACAAGTGTCCGAATTATGAGAGTCATAATTGTAGCGTATAGTTCAACCTACCAGAGTTCAAAGTATGATCCACATTGACGGTCTAGATAGGGGTTTTATGAGCATGTCAATTTGCACGCGGTGGCGGAACATGACAACTAGGAGGGGCGATTTTCTCAGCCCAAAGCAATAGCACGGGCCGAAGAAGCAACTTGTCTCGTGTGGGCCGACATTTTTTGGGGCCAAATACCTCGGTTTTAGTAAGGATCGGGAGAGGGAACGCGGTATAAGATGGTCCCCGAGACCAATCCGTCGGTGGCAACACGTGGACTAACATGGTTACCCTGAAGCCCATTTTTCGCTCTTGGATCCTCGATGTCTAGATGTGCAGTGTGGCGGTGGAATGAAAGTGATCCTAATGTCATAAAATTCATGTTGATCACTCTGAGTTGGTGGTTCTATTGAGTCAGTAAAATTATTTTGGCATGCAACATGGATGTCAGAGTTGGTGCTGGAAAGGCCAAGGTTCGAATTGTTGTGGGCGGCATTGCTTGACACGGTGCCATAATTGCAACGTGCAACCTTTATCTACCAATGTTCAAAATCCGACACCACATTTACACACGCGCGATCTCATATGGTAAAGAATTTCCAACGTGTATGCTTGTAGCACATGTGCGGATATCTTGAAGCGAAACACAGTGTTTTTGTGCCGTAGTATGTATGTAGCACTGAGTTTTTCTAGACAGTAAGAGCGAGCTAGAAAATATATAGTGGTAGTACATAATGCGATAAACTCGCAGTTGCCTGGGGAAAAAAATGTAGGAGTAGTAGCATATAAATACTCTCCCACAACGCTCGGCTAGCACAACTCCTCATGCACGCATCTGTTAATGGGAAACGCGTGAGCGGTACTATTTGGTAGTAGATGTTTTCCTTTTATTTGTTTATTACTATTTATTTATTTGTTAGGGTTTACTTGGTATATATTGTATGGATGTTTATTGATCATGTGCCGCTCTTATTATTTGGAACGGTTTTGGGTGTTGCGTGCACCGGCTCCTCAGAGTGAGGAAGCAAGAAGTAGTAGTACTAGTAGTGGTAGCTGTTGATAATTTATTGTTGGCTTGTTATCTTGGCTAATCATAATGAGAGCGGTCCAAATCAGGTTACTAGTAGAAACGGAAGCTTCTGGTGGCGGCAGCAGCTGGCCTGGCGTGGCGACACGACGAGCGAGCGAGCTTCACTCACGCTCGACGCCACTCGCTCGCACGCGTTGGGCGCCTTATTAACCTGGTCCTACTCGAACTTAGATTTATTCTGTTGTTTGTTTCGTTATTAGGCATAAAGTGTAGTAGTACCACATTCTCCGGTCACTTCTTCTCTCTTGTAAATATCTTTTGGGTGCTTTTGTAAATATTTTCATTAACTAATTAATCAGAATATACTACTGTACTACTACTTTCGGGAATATTCTAGTATTAGTTTTTTTGTCGCAAGAGAGGGAAAACGGTTTCAACCCGTACGAGATACCAAACGGGCAGTGTCACGAAACGCAATAGATATGCTGTATAGCGACGTGAGGGCGGGATATGGGTGCGGATGGAGATGGATTGGCACGAGCAGTAGCACTCAGCCGCGTTGAACACATGCCCGCCCAGAGACCAGAGGCAGGGTGAGTAGGGTCCATCATGTATAACGGACAGACACCAAAGAGATGATGATGATGATGATCATGGTCGTCGACTCGTCGTCGTACCGACTAGTATCTCGTTTCTTTCCCGTGAGAGTTTGCTTGGCAGTACGGTCAGTGGACAGTGCCGGTGCCCAACTTCACGCTCTACTTCTCTCTCTCAAAAAAAAAAACTTCACGCTGTACTCCTACTATTTCCCTACCCCTTTTTTTCCTGCGGGAGAACATACTGTAGTAGTACACCTGTCGCACCCGGACGAGAAATTAATAATGTGATACTACTAGTAGTAAATAATCTCTTCTTTTGTTGGCTGGGAAAAACAGGAGAGGAATCGTGGCATTCGTATTCGCAAACAAGAAAAAAGAAAAAAAAAGAGGTATCGTGGCATTCGCTGCTGTTACTTTTACGCCCGTGTCAGTGACATTCACTGCCGAGTTACACGGTCGCCAGGGGTGCGCCCGCTCATCTCATCAATGGTGGTAGCGACAGCAGCTCTAGCTTTACTTTCCTGCAGGAGCGGCTGGCTTCCATACCGGGTGTGACCAACCTTGGATGGCCTGGCCAGGTCAGGTCAATTCAGACAGGACAAGGCCAGGCCAGCTAGGAAACAGCCTTGCTTTGCTTACACTCTCTTTTCTTTCTTTCTTCTTTGAACAATAGAGCTTTTTTTTTTTTGGAAGGCGAGACGCCGGCGGCTCCCTGAAGATGGAATAAAGGTCTCCCCGCCTAGCCCCCGTTTCGGCGGTGCATCTAGCATCGTTGGTGGGCGTGTGAAGGTGTGTTTCCGGTGGATCTACCTTTGGTGGATTTGCTCGGATCTCGTCGTTGTTCGTCTACGTTCGTGTGTCTTCGGGTTGAATCCTTCGAACCTACGTTATTCTTCATCGGCGGCGGTTGCTGTTCTGGTGCGCTGGTCCTATGGGGCCTTAGCACGACGACTTTCCGACTGTCTACTATAACAAGTTGTGCCCGACTCCGGCGATGGAGGGGTGATGACGGCGGCGCACCTTCGGCTCGCTTCAGTGCTTGTAGTCGTCGCTAGGTGGTCTACAGATCTGGATGTAATTTTTATTTCTGGTGTTCGTTGTACTGCAATGATTGAAGATGAATAGATTGGAAATTTTTTCGCAAAAAAAAAAAACAATAGAGCTTTTTTCTTTTTCGGACTATGTTAGTTTAGGATTCTTTTTTTGCGGGAAATGTCAGTTTAGGATTTAGGAAAAGAATTACTCCCAAATATAAGACGTTCTTTTTGACACTTTCAAGTGTCAAAAACGGAGTAGTACAACTTAAGCAATCTGTACAACATTTCGTAGTACCATTGTTTTGAAACCTAGGTGAGACCTATTATGTTTGCTTGATCAGTGCCGCGCGGACCAAGAAAGAAAGCAAGGACGAAAACGGTACTGAAGCACCGCCACGCAACCTCCGGCCCTGTTCCTTGAGGCTACATTACATCGTTGTCAGAACCGACCTTTACTACTCCGCTCTCTCCTTTTCTTTCCACCGTGGTCACGTCCGGCCGGCAGGCGCCCACGCCCTGCACGCCTACACCCCCTCGTACTACATCAAGCTAGTAATAGTAGTGTACGTCGTCACGTCGCCACTTCACTTCAATGCCCTTGCCTTGCCTTTACTCCGTGCATCCAACATTCCAGCCCAACCAGTGTCAGCTCCTGGTACGCCACCACGACCACCACATCAAGGCCATAAAAACTTCACCATCAGAAACAACATCACAAGGGATATCATCATAAAGAAACCAAATGCAGACATCAAAGAATCACATGTGTGGTAGGAATGGCCATATGACTTGAATCTTCATCACTCACTCACTCACACACTCGTCGATATTATAAAATATATATCGAGAAAAACCACGGTCGTTCGTACAAAACTGTTTGTTTGTATGTACAGAGTAACAGAGTCTCAAATACGATGATGACCTGATGTCAACCTACTACGAATATGTATGTACATGTTTGTTGTCTGCTGCTGTCGTCGCCTCGCCTCGCCGCCCCGCGCGGCTTATTGTCCGAGTCTAGCACTCGTATAAAAAATAACTCCGGATGATGATGATGATAATGATGATCTGCTGCTGCTCTTGTCAAACCCGGGGGATCATCATCATTGTTCAGCCGTCGGTCAGAAGAAATTGACCTGCCGGATGGGCGCCGGCGCCAGCGACCGCTTCTCCATCAGGTTGGGCTGCAGAGGGAACAGCCCGAACGGAGAAGAGCCCGGGAATCCTCCCCCTCCCCCTCCTCCCCCAGCAGCTGGCAGCGCGGTGGCTTGGCTGAGCAAAGCACCCCAAACAAAACGGAAGCAATCATGAGTGAGCGGGGAATGGAATCTGGTCTGGTTTTGGGAGAGTTCGTACTACGCATTTGTGGAATTAGATATGTGAGCTGCGTACCTGTCAGCAATGTACGCCTGCTGCCAGGATGGCATGGCCGGGGCTTCCCCCAACGGCCGATGCGATGATGACATGAGTGGCCACAGCCCTGTTTTCATCAAAAAAACAAACAACCCACGTCTCTGAGCAACACGGAACCATGATTGATTCTATCATAGCAATGATTACAAAGCATATAAACATATCAGGAAAGTTTGATTAGTTTAGTCAAGTGTATATATCTGACTTTGGCGGTTTCTTATAATGGGAAATCAAACAGATTCATTACTAGATCCGAATTTCCGCTTCATATTGTTTACGCTTTTATCCGCGTGAAGTGGTTCACAAATATCCGATAGATGATGATGCACTTGGTTGTGGTATGCGATGCACATATTTGTATGCAGTAGAAAACAGTTCCAAATCAAGATTTAATAACAGAGGAAAACCATGTACCTGGCTGTACAGGAGGATTCCCATAACCTGGGTATAGAAGATTTTCCTGCATGTTAGGACAACCAAAAGTTTAGCTTAAACACTAGATTTTCACTCGGATATGTAACTCCCATGTCACAAAGAGCAACTCTCACCTCTTGTCTATTTTCTGGAACATGCTTACCAAGATCTACAAGAAAGGGAAACAATATAGAACATAAGTCAGAGGAAACAACACATTAAGCACATGTGTTTTTTTTTTAACTTTGAAAAGATAAATCTGTCGCATGAATGCATTTAAGCTGTTTCAACATCAATTTGCTTATATCTCACAGCATGCTAGAACATGGGTTAGTCCAGCATAATATCTTATCCCGTTTTGCTGTACAGAAACTCTGAAGCCAGTAATCATCATGTTCTGACTAGTATAACACATTTGTTTCCAGCTAATACAATACGGTTTCAACTATTAACACCCAAGAGCAACACTACAGGAGTGCAGTTTAAGGTATTCCTTCCAAGTTTCATGTGCAGGTTCAATATGACCGATTACTGTTTTCGAACAATGGTACACACAAGATAATATTCAACAGGAGTGAAATGTTTTGGTACCTGATACAGAGCTTGGCTTTAGGCTGAGAGTTAGATCAAGGTCATCAGATTCTTTACCAAAACACCAAAGGTCCAGTTCCAACCTTGGTGGTGTTGCTCCTACAAAAGGAAGTGGGAGCTCGATCAGAAAAACCTTAAATGTATTAGATTTTCGTATCAACTTCCTAGCAAATGAACTGTGATTACAGAACTCACTAGGCTCATTCCTCTTTGAGTAGGAAGCATCATGGAGAGGTCTTGGTACCCACTTGCGCACCTAGACCACTCAAAAGTCTAAGGTACAGAGAAAAGCAAAGCAAAGTACCCGTAGACAACTCAATGTGGAAATTATTACATTAAAGAATGGATGTTGTAGTGCTTGCTCAGCAGTTGGCCTTCTTCGTGGATCCCAGGAGCAAAGTTGCTATAAAAATGACGAGAAAACAGTAGCAGGTTAATGAGGAAAATTATCACCACATAAATAACATCAAGGACAAAAGCTGGATTATTCACAGCATTCAAACTCATTGCTATCACAATCTATGTAACAATGCAATATAGATTACAGAGAAACATCATGACAGAAGTCTTAGTGCTGATACTTATACGCCAGGTGTAAGTAGAATGAACGGACATCAACTGGGGCATCTACAATTTTACACGCGCAAAGGACAACTTTGCTCCAAGACCAGAAAAAAAAAACAGTGGTTCTTTGCCGTACCTTGATCAAGTCTAAAGCTTCCAGGGAAGCATTAGGAATAAGCTCCCACAGATTTCTTGGCGGAATCTTTGGAACAGATGATAAGTATTAGTGCCACAAAAGCATTTCATCCAATGAATGTAGACAGAACTCATTTTCACCTGAAAAAACTGGAAGCTACTTGAACGAGGCAGGTTCATTCCCTCTGGCCAGAGGGAGTAATCTGGGGTCCCAAGCACAGCGCATATCTTGTATACCTGATCTGTCTCACTATGATAAAATAAAATATTAGAAAGGCAGAGCGATAGAGGTCAGTGTAATATAAAGAGAGATACAAGTAATCTGGTCTAGATTTATGCTATGAAAAGTAGAGATCAATACATACGTTTCACCAGGGAAAAGTGGAGACAGTGTAAAAAGCTCAGCCAGAATTGCACCAATGGCCCACATGTCTGTGAAAGAGCACATTTATTTATTAATGACAATATCATTCAGGCATAAAGGCTCATAAGGGGAAGCTATAATGACACAATAAGATTAAAATATGAGGAAATATGGCAAGGTGTCATTTATTTCTCGTATTAGATGGGAGTTACTATGTGTTAGGCAATTAGAAAACAAGATAGAATAAACAAAATATAAGCAGTAAGCACAAATTAAAAGAAAATAATTTACAATATAACGGAATCCTTTTTATGCATAGAATCTTAAACCAATGAGAGAATCATCACCTATAGAAGGTGTGTAAGCTGAAGCTTGCAGCAGCACCTCTGGAGCCCGGTACCTTGAACATGACAGGTAAGGTTAAGGTAAATACCCAATAGAGTAACATGGCCTTTTCATACAGAAACTCACCATCTGGTAGAGACATAATCTGTGTAAGGAGGACTGGAGCATACTTCTCTTGCCAACCCAAAGTCAGCAATTTTAACAATTCCGTTTGTCACCAGAAGATTTTCTGAAAGAACAGAATTCCCCTTAGATTAGTCATTTTACTGGTACAGAGGGAGCATCATTCAAACAGAATTTACTCCACCAAATTACCAGGTTTCAGGTCACGATGAAAATATCCATTATTATGCATGTACACAAGGCCTTGCAGTATTTGGAGCATAAACTTCCGTATCTCCTCTTCAGAGAAAGGAGCACTCCTTTCTCTTATAACATCGTATAAATTACAGTCCTGGAAGGGAGAAATCAGTTACATTTGAGTACCACAAGATGTTCAAGAGAGCATAGGAAGTTTAAAAACTCAAAAGGCTCCAGCCGACGTAAGATGAATTTCTCACAGACAAATTAAGAAATGTGAACCCAAGTAAATACACACTACAAGACTAGTGATTATCCCTGAGACACATGTAGGTAGTCATAACACTTGGTACAAACATCAAAAAGAAGATAACAGACCGCATGTAGGAATTGCTATTAATGTTTTGCTTCCATAAGTTAAACAGTAAAACCGATGCCAAGAATAACATAATACCATGTGTTCAAAAATGAAGAACAACTCGTGATTTTCCATCGTCACCTCCTTCAATTGCACTATGTTGGGGTGATTTAGTTTCTGGAGGGCCTGCACAAGGATGGTTCTCCATTAACACAAAATGCAAAACAGTGCTGTTTGATCAGATACGATGATATACCCATCACTGAAGAATATTACCTTTACTTCTCGCAGACTGATGCACTCTTCCCAGTGGTAAAACTTTCTCTTCATCTTTTTAACAGCAACCTGAATGTAGTAAAAAATAAATTAAAATTGCTAATCTCTGATGGTTACAAGCATAAAAGTCACAGGATAGACAAAGGGAAGAAAAATGAGGCTAATATAAAAGTTACAAGAAAGCAGAGTCCTTTGACAAGAATGCACTTACAATTTCATTTGTTTCTATATTGTAAGCCCTAAAAACGTTTCCACAAGTCCCATCACCAATCTCCCTTATTACTTTATACCTGCAAAAATTCAGAAGCCTCGTCAAAAACTAGTTCATCCGCCAGAAAATATACAATGGGCAAAAAATAACTATAGCTCACCTTTCCATGGTCGTTAACTTCACTGACAGAGGCTTCAGCAGGAATCACTGAACAGTAACAAAACCGAGCACTGTTGAACCCGCACCACCTTTGAAGCTCATGACGGTAGTAGGTTCGCTAGTACAGGGTTGCATAAGAAGAAGAAAGGTCCAGACGGGGGTGTCAGAGCATGAATGGTTATGCATCATTATTTGCACAACTGACATGCTTGTTGCGGCTTCAGTAAAACTCAGCAACGCATCATCCAATGCATCGGCGTGGACACGCTGAAGCCATCTTCAGATCCCCCCAGAACGTTCATCGAAAAATCTGCAAGAGGTAAAAGAGATTTTGCCTCAGTATCTGACTCTCAAGAGTGCAGACAAAATTGCATCCCCTTATGAACAGATGCAGCCAAGAAAGTAAAGTAAATCGAGCACACAAATAAAGATGCGTTCTAATGGCGGCAGTTTATCCTTTTTGGAGCCAAACAGAGTTTCTCTCTTCTGTTAGATATATCATCAATCACCAACAGACTTGACAGAAGCGACTAACCATTTCCCAACCAACGAAACACGTGATGGACGCAGCAAAATAAAAGGTGGAACAGTGGCCACACTATCGGACAAAAGCGAAACGGATCCTCGAAAAACAAATCGAACCACGCACTCAATCAGAACAAAATCAACAAAATAATGGCGGAGATGACTTCCGCGCGAAGGCCGAAGGGTACTACAAATCCACCACGCGCCATGAACAGTCGTTCTGGCGCAGCGGGGCCAGAGATCTACTCTGGAAGGTTCGAGGAGGAGGATGCGAATTAGGTGCCAACCAACGCATTTAAAACAGGCAGAGCCGCGGAAGGATGATGGTACAGACGGGGAGGGGTGTTAGCCCCTCCGCAATTTGCGCCGGAATCGGTTGAATCGCGGCGGAATCCCCAAACCGAAGGCCGCCTCAGACGAGGCGAACGCTAACAAACCCGTAGTAGATCAGGAACAGCGATTGAACGCCGCGGGATCGCAACCGAAACGCCCTGGCGCGGACGCCACATTCTCCCATTCCGCACGCCACCTCGAGGATTGCAACCGGGAAGGAAAAACAAAATAAAATCCCCAACTCGGCCTCAAAACCGATCTGAAGAGCGCCGGGCAGAGATGTTAATTAATAATAATCAAACCGAAACGCAACCACACTGGCCCGCCTCGGACGAGAGGAATCGCGGCGGAAACCCCTGAAAAATTCGCGCAATCCCCCCCGCACGAGCCGCAAACTCTATTCGCGTCGGACGACGATTCGGGGCGGAGGAAGGGCGCCCGCGCTGCCTGGCGGGGGCCTCGTAAATCACGGAGGAAGACGGGAGGGGAGGGGGGAGGAATTCACCATGATCGGCGGCAGCATTTGCGGGGGGGCCGCGGCGGAGGGAGCCTCCCGT
>NC_041389.1:706486769-706491621 GCF_002162155.2 Triticum dicoccoides | reverse complement strand
GGGCGAGGCTTGGGAGGGAAGGAAGGAGGAGGGGCGATAAACTTGGGGAGCGAGGTGGGGGAACGAAACGAGGGGAGGAGGAAAAAAAAGGGGGGAGAGGAAGATATCGCGACGCGGCAGTGCGAGCCGGGGGGCGACGCGCGGGAGATGACCCTTTTGCCCTCGGATGGCGCGGGGAATCACGGGCGGAGCCGGCGGGGCTAGTGGCGGGGGGCGGGCCGAGCGGATAAGCGCGCCGGGGGTAAGAGGGTCATTTCGGGGTGGGGCCCGTGCGTGCGCCCGCCCGCTAGGTGCACCAACCAACCGGCCAGCCGTGGACGCCCAAGGGGAAAAAGGGCAGCGAGCGAGCGAGCGAGCCGGTTTGAAAATGTCGTCCCGTGCCGTGCCGTCGCGCTTCGGCGTCGTGCGATTGACGACCCCGCCGTGGATTACGCGGCCTCTTGTTTATTGCGGGAGTGAATGCACGCGCGCGCGATCCGTGGGGAACTTTCATTTCATTCGGTTTGGTTCGGTTTGATTCGATTTTATGATTCCAATTCCACGGAATATGATCCAATGTACAGCTCATAAAAGGAGAAAAAAAATAAACTCGTCCATTTAAAGGTAGATACTACTCCTACATAATATCTACACTCGTGCTTACTCAAAAAGAAGAAAAAATAGAGATTCTCACGTCTTTTGGGAGGTGTGCACCATGGTTGTCATGTGTGTTTTCCCAAGAACGCGGATGGCCAAGGTAGGGTGTCATATGATCTCCATCGACGTGCCGCCGTTTGGGCGTCGCATGCGCACAGATTTGTTTTGTTTGTACGGGCGAGAAGGCCGTACAATGCAAGTTGCTTAGGAACGGGGCGTCATGATATGAATCGATTCTTTCACTATAGGATACTTCCTCCGTCCAGAAATACTTGTTATAGAAATGACTAAAAATGAATGTATCTAACACTAAAATACATCTAGATACGTCCATTTATCCGATAAGTATTTCCGGACGGAGGGAGTACATAATACATAATTATTTCAACTTCCAACTTTTGCGGTGTCCTTTAAACAAAACCACCTCCTCTTGTTAGAAGATGCACGGTGTTTGACTTGCCCAACAGATTGTGGCACCACTGCACTGCACGAGCGAGGGTTCTTAGGGCATCTCTAGCCGCGCCCCCAACAGGCCTTCTCCAGACGATTTTGCCGCGCCGGCGCCAAAAAAAGGCCCTAGTCGCGCCCCCAGAAGCCCGTTTTTCGCCGGCTCGGGCAAAAACTGGTGCCGGCGGACCCAGGCCGAACCCGGCGCCCTGGGGGGCGCTTGGGGAGCCGGCACAAGCGAAAAAGGCGCGTGGGCCCGCCCTGGAGGGGACCCGAGGGCCTTTTCCCGCCGTTTCTTGACGCTTTTCCCTCGCATCTCTCCCGCTCGCCCGCCTTCCTCCCGCCATTCTCTCCCTTTCTCCCACCAAACCCCCTCCCGCTCGCCGCGAAGAAGTACGCCATGCCGCCGAAGAAGTACGCCATGCCGCGCGCGGCGGCAACCGCGACTGGCGCCGTGGCCCAGCCGAAGCAGAGGAAGCCGAGGGCGCCGCCATCGAAGCCACCGGGCATGTCGAACGCCGAGTGGAGGGTGGAAGTTCAGCGGCGCGAAGCAGTCACCGCCGACAGGCGGAACAGGGCCATAGCCAAGAAGGCCCGCGACAACGCGGCGCGCGCGGCGGCGTCTTCCTCATCGGTCGACCAGGCGGGGATGAATCCACCCGTCGTCAGCCATGCCCAGTACGCGCCCTGGGGACAGCAAGGCGCTGGATCTCCATGGGGTTCATCGTCGCCCGGCTACGCCGACGGCGACGCGCACGGTGGGTTCAACCCAAACGTGACCTTCCCTCATGGTCACCCCGCTACGCGCACGCCCTCGCCCGCCTTCGTCGGCGTGCAGTACCCTCCATACAACTACTCGCCGCCCGCCGCCTACGCGTCCACACCGACGCCCCATCTCTACCGTGGACCGCTACCCTTCTCGCACCTCGGCGACGCCGACGACACGGGAGCCGACATGGACGACATCAGGAGTCCATCGAGCATTGCCTTGCCGACGCCCAGGCCCGGGCCGTCCTACGCGAAGAGAAGACCGAGGCACGGTGGTCGTCGCTAATGAAGAACAACGCCATCAAGCTCGACCTGCTCCGGATGAACGTCGCCGCGAAGAAGAGGAACACCGACATGGCTTTTCTGATGGGCGGGGCGGACATGCTCCAGAGTAACAACGAGAAGCTCAAGGCGTGGTACCTGGTGCAGCGCGGCCTCATCCTGAACGAGCTGCCGACGGCAACGCCGACGCCGCCGCCGACGCCCACGACCACACGAACGCCAAGCCCGAACGACGCCTCTACATCGCTGCCCAGCAGTGCCGAAGCCGCGCCGACGCAGCCCAGCACCGAAGCAGCTCCGACACCGACGAGCCCTCGCACGCCGACTCCGCCAACGCCTGGAGCCAACCCCGCGCGAGTGAATCGTTGCGCACGCGAACTTGCGGCGGCGGCGCTCTGTTTTTTGTAACGCCAGACTACGTCCGATCACCGGATTTGCGGCGTCTATTGAGAGCGGGAACGACCAAGTTTAAATTTTCCGCATCCTGGGGCCGGCGCGTGGGGGCGTGACTGGGAGTTAGGTCGCCCCCAGGGACCGAACTAGCGCCGACAATGCCCCCAGGCCGCTCTATTTAGGCGCCTGGGGGGCGAACGGCTGGAGATGCCCTTATATCGCACGAGCGAGGGTTCTTATATCGGCAGGGGAGTTTCGCTCTTGGTGTTCTCGAAATAATCTCGCCGGTTGCACGCTTTGCTTTCTAGGCTGTTCGCTTGCTCTGCGATTTCACATCAGGACCGTATATATGCTCTGCGTGAAGAAATTTACTACTGCTGTTTCGTCAACCGTTGGATTATAACAGGCAGACAAGAGGTGCAAGGAGAACCACAATATGCCACGGCATGTTCCGTCGCCAAAGGGAGCTCTGCACAAGGACAGTAGCACATAAGATAAGGTGATATAGTGTTTTGTCGAAGCTTAAGACAGAAACGTCTTGGTGGTGTAGTTGGTTATCACGTTAGTCTCACACACTAAAGGTCCCCAGTTCGAACCTGGGCTCAGACATCTACTTTTATTTTGCCTTTTTTTCTTCCCTTTTCTGCCTTTTTTTTTCAAATTTTGTGTTGGTTTGTATATTTTAAATATAAATAGAATATATTTCTTCCAACTTCCAGCATATTTTGCTTCACGTTTCTAACATTCGAACCTAGGCTTGGACATTGTTCCTCCTGTTTTTGGGCATCCATTTCCTTTCCCTTTTTTCGTAAATTTCCTATCATTCCGTTGTGTATGTGTATGCATAATTTCCAATAGTCAACTTTTTTTTTACTTCCATTAGATTTTGCTCAACATTCAATAGATTGCTAAGGCTTTTCCGTTTTATTTTCAATTTTCAGATTTGTGTTGGTTTGTATATTTAATGTATAGATATATTTATTTCAACTTCCAGCATATTTTGCTTCACATTTCTAACATTGAAAATGAGGCTTGGGCATTTATTTCATTTTCCTTATTTTCTGTAAATCTCGTACCATTTTGTTTTTTATGTGTACCATCGCGGGCTGCCGCGCTCACACCCAAAGCCAGCATGACCTTGGAATCTACAGCCAGATTGAACACGGGCGAAAGTCTTCAGCCTCGGTCCAATGGGACCAACACGCCGGAGGGAAAGGAAGGATGGCCATCACTTCATCATGCCGACGACAACACAACTCTGAAGTCCATGGCCAGAACAAGAGCCACCTTGCCATGGTGAAATCCACTAGCGGCATCCTCCAACATCACATCGCAGCACCCAATAGCAAGAACAAGAGTCACCTTGCCATGGCGGAGTCGGGATCAAGGGACAAAATCTCACCCAGTCGGTCATCACCTCCGTTGCGAAGACCACGCCTAAAGAAACATATGCCCATCGAGTCGATGGATCTGGGAGAAGACAACGCCGGAAGCTTGTCGATGCCGCCACAAGGGACCTTGCCAAGATGGGGAACATTAACATCGAAAGATTTTGACACTTCCTTGTAATTTTTTATGTGAGTGAGATGTTCACATTAACCTATGCAGGGCTATTAAATTGTGTCCATAGTTATTCCATTTTTTGATAGAAAACTTCTATTTGGAAAACCTTGAACACTCATAATATTTTTTTAGAAAACTGTAATTCTGAAACCGCGGGGCATTTGACTTGTCCATGCTTCCCGACCTGAACTTGTCTGTGCTTCTCGGTGAGCTTGGACAACCCAAGCTCATGCTCACCGAGGTCCGCACAAGCATCGATGTCGGCAAAGAAAAATGAGGTGACCGATAGACTCTGCCTCTCCACATAAAAAACATCCACTCTCCTGTCAACAACATTCTTCAGAAGTTACATGATAGCATAATGGAGCTTGTCCAAAAAGGACACCTGGTACGTACATACATGAGTACCTGATATGACTGTCCCCCCTCTCCGCACCAAAAATATTTTTTTGAACAATCACCGGGGGGAGAGGATCCCCACCTGAATATATTACTCAAAGACCCAAAGGACAAGTTACATCAATGGTTACAGCGAGAGGAGAGGTATAGGCGCCAAGACACGGCCGCCTCCCTTGTAACAGGGTGCTTAAATCTGAAGGCCCATAGCGTAAAAAACGAGATGATGTTACGGAGAGTATCGGTGGCTGAGTGAAGCTCATTGCGGAAGACACGAGCGTTCCTGGAGTCCCACATCTTCCAGAGGATGGCGAGGGTGATGGTGGGCCAAATGTTGATGTCGAGGCTCACCGGCATAGGAGTATCC
>NC_041389.1:706470900-706485711 GCF_002162155.2 Triticum dicoccoides | reverse complement strand
AGGTTCAATTGTACAATTATATACATTTGCTATTCTTCCTTGTAATATTTGGTGTGCGTGGGATATTCACATTAACCTATGCAGGACTATTAAATTGCGTCCATAGCATTTACTTTTCATAGAAATTTGTTATTTGGAAAACCTTAAATACACATAATATTTTTTAGAAAACTACAATTCTGAAACCGCAGGGCATTGACTTAAACATCACCTGTATCGAGCTCCAATATATAGCAAGCACATCCACACTATCCAGTATAAACACATCTATGGACAGAGCTAGATGAGGACATGGGTGATTCATAACCCACAAGTGTAGGGGATCGCAACAGCTTTCGAGGGTGAAGTACAACCCAAATTTATTAATTCGACACAAGGGGAGCCAAAGAATATTCTTGAGTATTAGCAGTTGAGTTGTCAATTCAACCACACCTGGATAACTTAGTATCTGCAGCAAAGAGTTTAGTAGCAAAAGTGGTACGATAATAAAGGTAACGGTAGCAACAGTAAAGATAAATGTTTTTGGGTTTTTGTAGTAGTTGTAACAGTAGCAACGGAAAAGTAAATAATCGAAGAACAATATATGAAAAGCTCGTAGGCAATGGATCAGTGATGGATAATTATGCTGGATGTGATTCCTTGATACGTCTCCAACGTATCTATAATTTTTTATTATTCCATGCTATTATATTACCCCTTTTGGATATTTATGGGCTTTATTCTACATATTTATATCATTTTGGGACTAACCTACTAACTGGAGGCCCAACCCGTATTGCTGTTTTTTTGCCTATTTCAGTATTTCGAAGAAAAGGAATATCAAACGGAGTTCAAACGGAATGAAACCTTCGGGAGCGTGATTTTTGGAACGAACAAGATCCGGAGAGCTTGGAGTGCAAGTCAAGAAGCTCCCGAGGACCCCACGAGATAGGGGGCCGCCCCCCCCCCCCTGTAGGGCACGCCCCCCTGTCTCGTGGGACCCTCGGGCGTCCACCGACGTACTTCTTCCTCCTATATATACCTACGGACCCCGAAAACATCCAGGAGCACCACGAAACACAATTTCCACCACCGTAACCTTCTGTATCCATGAGATCCCATCTTGGAGCCTTCGCTGGCACTCTGCCGGAGGGGGAATCGACCACGGACGGCCTCTACATCAACATCCTTGCCCCTCCGATGAGTTGTGAGTAGTTTACCACATACCTACAGGTCCATAGTTATTAGCTAGATGGCTTCTTCTCTCTTTTTGGATCTCAATACAATGTTCTCCCCCTCTCTTGTGGAGATCTATTCGATGTAATCTCTTTTTGCGGTGTGTTTGTCGAGATCCGATGAATTGTGGGTTTATGATCAGATTTATCTATGGATAATAATTAAATCTTCTCTGAATTTATTTATGTATGATTGAGTTATCTTTTCAAGTCTCTTCGAATTATCAGTTTGGTTTGGCCTACTAGATTGATCTTTATTGCCATGCTAGAAGTGCTTAGCTTTGGGTTCAATCTTGTGGTGTTCTTACCCAGTGACAGAAAGGGTTGCAAGACACGTATTGTATTGTTGTCATCGAGGATAACAAGATGGGGTTTATATCATATTGCATGAGTTTATCCCTCTATATCATGTCATCTTGCTTAATGTGTTGCTCTGTTCTTATGAACTCAATACTCTAGATGCAGGCAGGAGTCGGTCGATGTGTGGAGTAATAGTAGTAGATGCAGGCAGGAGTCGGTCTACTTGTTATGGACGTGATGCCTATATACATGATCATGCCTATATAATCTCATAACTATGCGCTTTTCTATCAATTGCTCGACAGTAATTTGTTCACGCACCGTAATACTTATGCTATCTCGAGAGAAGCCTCTAGTGAAACCTATGGCCCCCGGGTCTATCTCTTATCATATTTGCTTTCAATCTACGTTATTTGCATCTTTACTTTTTGCATCTATATTATAAAATACCAAAAATATATTTATGTTATCATACTATCTCTATCAGATCTCACTTTCGCAAGTGGCCGTGAAGGGATTGACAACCCCTTTATTGCGTTGGTTGCGAGTTCTCAGTTTGTTTGTGTAGGTGTGTGGGACTTTTGAGGAGCCTCCTACTGGATTGATACCTTGGTTCTCAAAACTGAGGGAAATACTTACGCTACACTTGCTGCATCACCCTCTCCTCTTCGGGGAAAACCAACTTTAGCTCAAGACGTAGCAAGAAGGATTTCTGGCGCCGTTGCCGGGGAGGTATTCGCTCAAGTCAAGACATACCAAGTACCCATCACAAACCCATCTCCCTCGCATTTACATTATTTGCCTCTCGTTTTCCTCTCCCCCACTTCACCCTTGCTGTTTTATTCGCCCTCTCTTTCCCAATCTCCTCTCTCTTTTCGCTTCCCGTTTCTTTGCTTGCTTGTGTGTTGGATTACTTGTTGCCATGGCGTAAGATAATACCAAATTGTGTGATTTAGGTGCTAGTGTTTCCACAATTTCGAAAACTTTATGTGATATTCTAGGTTTCCATGATCTTGAAGATTGCTCTTTAAATTTGCACCTTGCGGATTCCACCATTAAAAAGCCTATGGGAAGGATCAATGATGTTCTTATTGTTGCAAATAGAAATTTGGTGCCCGTAGATTTTATCGTTCTTGATATAGATTGCAATCTTTCTTGCCCTATTATTCTTGGTAGACCTTTCCTTAGAACGATTGGTGCGATTATTGATATGAAGGAAGGGAACATTAGATTCCAATTTCCCTTAACGAAAGGCATGGAGCACTTTCCAAGAAAGAAAGTCAAATTACCTTATGAATCTATCATGCGTGCTACTTATGAATTTAGTGCCAAAGATGGCACTACTTAGATCTATCTTCGCTTTTATGCCTAGCTAGGGGCGTTAAACGATAGAGCTAGTTGGGAGGCAACCCAATTTTTCTTTATGTTTTTTGTTTTTGTTCCTGTTTAGTAATAAATCTTGCATCTACTCTCTGTTTAGATGTGTTTTTATCTTTTAGTTAGTGTTTGTGCTAAGTAGAACCTATAGGATAAACTATGATGATAGTTGATTTGATTCTGCTGAAAAACAGAAACTTTGTGCTCACGAGAAAAAAATTCAATAAATCACAGAAACGTGATTTTGCATTGATTCTTTTTGCTGCTGATCAATAAACAAATTTTCCAGTACGTCCTATTTTGGTAGGAGTTTTAGAGTTCCAGAAGTTTGCGTTAGTTACAGATTGCTACAGACTGTTCTGTTTTTGACAGATTCTGTTTTTCGTGTGTTGTTTGCTTATTTCAATGCATCTATGGCTAGTAAATTAGTTTATAAACCATAAGGAAGTTGGGATACAGTAGGTTTAACACCAAAATAAATAAAGAATGAGTTCATGGCAGTACCTTATGTGGTGTTTTTGTTTTCTTTCACTAATGGAGCTTATAAGATTTCCTGTTGAGTTTTGTGTTGTGAAGTTTTCAAGTTTTGGGTAAAGCTTTTATGGACTATGGAATAAGGAGTGGCAAGATCCTAAGCTTGGGGATGCCCAAGGCACCCCAAGATATTCAAGAATAGCCAAAAGCCTAAACTTGGGGATGCCCCAGGAAGGCATCCCCTCTTTCGTCTTCGTTCATTGGTAACTTTACTTGGAGCTATATTTTTATTCGCTACATGATATGTGTTTTGCTTGGATCGTCGTGTATTATATTAGTATTTGCTTTTTAGTTTACCACAATCATCCTTGCTGTACACACCTTTTGGGAGAAGCCTATTTGATTAGAATTTGCTAGAATACTCTATGTGCTTCACTTATATCTTTTGAGCTTGATAGTTTATGCTCTAGTGCTTCACTTATATCTTTTAGAGCACGGCGGTGGCTTAATTTTGAAGAAAGTGCTAGTCTATCATGCTTCACTTATATTATTTTGAGAGTCTTTTAGAACAGCATGGTATTTGCTATGGTTACAAAGTTGGTCTTAGAATGATGAGCATCCAAGTTGGGTGTAATAAAAACTATCATAGAAAAAGAATTGGATGCTATGATCAACTTGATGCTTGATAATTGTTTTGAGATATAAAGGTAGTAATGTTAGGGTCATGCTAGTGGGTAATTATGAAATTGAGAAATACTTTTGTTGAAGTTGACAAGTCCCGTAGCATGCACGTATGGTAAAAGTTGTGTGACAAATTTGTTGCATGAGGTGCTCTTTTGAGTGTCTTCCTTATGAGTGGCAGTCGGGGACGAGCGATGGAATTTTTCCTACCAATCTATCCCTCTTGGGGCATGCGTAGTAGTACTTTGCTTCGAGGACGAAGTAGACTTTTGCAATAAGTATATGAGTTCTTTTTTGACTAATGTGAGTCCATGGACATATGCACACTTATCCTTTTACTTTGTTAGTCTTTATTATTACCGCGCAACTCTCGCCTGTATTGAACCCTTTATTTACCTTCCTCAAAACAGCCACCATACCTACCTATTATGGAATTTCCATAGCCATTCCGAGATATATTGCCATGCAACTTTCCACTGTTCCGTTTATTATGACACATTCCATCATTGTCATATTGCTCTTTGCATGATCATGTAGTTGACATTGTATTTGTGGCAAGGCCACCTTCATAATTTTCATACATGTCGCTCTTGATTCATTGGATATCTCGGTACACCGTCGGAGGCATTCATATAGAGTCATATCTTGTTCTAGCTTTGAGTTGTAATTCTTGAGTTGTAAATCCATAAAAGTGTGATGATATTCATTATTAGAGCATTGTCCTAATGAGGAAAGGATGATGAAGGCTATGATTCCCCCACAAGTCGGGATGAGACTTCGGACTTTACAAAAAGAAAAAAAGAAAAGAAAAAATTGAGAAAGGCCAAAAAGAAAAAAAAGAGGCCAAATAGAAAAAAGAAAAAAGAAAAAAAAGAAAAATAATAATAAAATGAGAGAAAAAGAGAGAAGGGACAATGCTACTATCTCTTTTTCCACACTTGTGCTTCAAAATAGCACCATGATCTTCATGATAGAGAGTCTCATATGTTGTCACTTTCATATACTAGTAGGAATTTTTCATTATAGAACTTGGCTTGTATATTCCAATGATGGGCTTCCTCAAAGTGCCCTAGGTCTTCGTGAGCAAGCAAGTTGGATGCACACCCACTTAGTTTCTTTCGTTGAGCTTTCATATATTTATAGCTCTAGTGCATCCGTTGCATGGCAATCCCTACTCACTCACATTGATATCTATTAATGGGAATCTCCTTATAGTCTGTTAGTACGCCTAGTTGATGTGAGACTATCTTCTCCCTCTTTTTGTCCTTACAACCACCATACACCACCATAGTGTTATGTCCATGGCTTACGCTCATGTATTGCGTAAGATTTAAAAAAGCTGAAGCGCGTTAAAAAGTATGAACCAATTGCTCGGCTCGTCATCGGGGTTGTACATGATGTGAGTATTTTGTGTAATGGAAATGAAGCATGGCCTAACTATATGATTTTGTAGGGATAAGCTTTCTTTGGCTATGCTATTTTGATAGGACATGATTATTTGTTAGTATGCTTTGAAGCATTATTATTTTTATGTTTTATAAGCTTTTATCTTGAATCATTTGGATCTGAACATTCATGCCACAATAAAGAAAATTACATTATGAATTACGCTAGGTAGCATTCCACATCAAAAATTTCTTTTTTATCATTTACCTACTCGAGGATGAGCAGGAAAGCTTGGGGATGCTTGATACGTCTCCAACGTATCTATAATTTTTGATTGTTCCATGCTATTATATTACCCCTTTTGGATGTTTATGAGCTTTATTCTACACATTTATATCATTTTTGGGACTAACCTACTAACCGGAGGCCCATCCCGTATTGCTGTTTTTTTTTGCATATTTCAGTATTTCGAAGAAAAGGAATATCAAACGGAGTCCAAATGGAATGAAACCTTCGGGAGCGTGATTTTTGGAACAAACAAGATCCGGAGAGCTTGGAGTGCAAGTCAAGAAGCTCCCGAGGACCCCACGAGATAGGGGGCCGCCCCCCTGTAGGGCGCGCCCCCCTGTCTCGTGGGACCCTCGGGCGTCCACCGATGTACTTCTTCCTCCTATATATACCTATGGACCCCGAAAACATCCAGGAGCACCACGAAACTTCCACCACAGTAACCTTCTGTATCCGCGAGATCCCATCTTGGAGCCTTCTCTAGCACTCTGCCGGAGGGGGAATCGACCATGGAGGGCCTCTACATCAACATCCTTGCCCCTCCGATGAGTTGTGAGTAGTTTACTACAGACCTACGGGTCCATAGTTATTAGCTAGATGGCTTCTTCTCTCTTTTTGGATCTCAATACAATGTTCTCCCCCTCTCTTGTGGAGATCTATTCGATGTAATCTCTTTTTGCGGTGTGTTTGTCGAGATCCGATGAATTGTGGGTTTATGATCAGATTTATCTATGGATAATAGTTGAATCTTCTCTGAATTCTTTTATGTATGATTGAGTTATCTTTGCAAGTCTCTTCGAATTATCAGTTTGGTTTGGCCTACTAGATTGATCTTTCTTGCCATGGTAGAAGTGCTTAGCTTTGGGTTCAATCTTGCGGTGTTCTTACCCAGTGACAGAAAGGGTTGCAAGACATGTATTGTATTGTTGCCATCGAGGATAACAAGATGGGGTTTATATCATATTGCATGAGTTTATCCCTCTACATCATGTCATCTTGCTTAATGCGTTGCTCTGGTCTTATGAACTTAATACTCTAGATGCAGGCAGGAGTCGGTCGATGTGTGGAGTAATAGTAGTAGATGCAGGCAGGAGTCGGTCTACTTGTTATGGACGTGATGCCTATATACATGATAATGCCTAGATAATCTCATAACTATGCGCTTTTCTATCAATTGCTCGACAGTAATTTGTTCATCCACCGTAATACTTATGCTATCTTGAGAGAAGCCTCTAGTGAAACCTATGGCCCCGGGACTATCTCTTATCATATTTGCTTTCAGTCTACTTTATTTCCATCTTTACTTTTTTGCATCTATATTATAATATACCAAAAATATATTTATGTTATCATACTATCTCTATCAGATCTCACTTCCGCAAGTGGCCGTGAAGAGATTGACAACCCCTTTATTGCGTTGGTTGCGAGTTCTCAGTTTGTTTGTGTAGGTGCGTGGGACTTTTGAGGAGCCTCCTACTGGATTGATACCTTGGTTCTCAAAACTGAGGGAAATACTTACGCTACACTTGCTGCATCACCCTCTCCTCTTTGGGGAAAACCAACGCTAGCTCAAGACGTAGCATTCCTCATGCAATAGTTATAACATAGGGTGATATAGAACTAGCTCCAATTCATCAATGTAATGTAGGCATGTATTCCGTAAATAGTCATACGTGCTTATGGAAAAGAACTTGCATGACATCTTTTGTCCTACCCTCCCGTGGCAGCGGGGTCCTAGCAGAAACTAAGGGATATTAAGGCCTCCTTTTAATAGAGAACCGGACCAAAGCATTAACACATAGTGAATACATGAACTCCTCAAACTACGGTCATCACCAAGAAGTATCCGGATTGTTGTCACTTCGAGGTTGTCGGATCATAACACATAATAGGTGACTATAGACTTGCAAGATAGGATCAATAACACACATATATTCATGAAAACATAATAGGTTCAGATCTGAAATCATGGCATTCAGGCCCTAGTGACAAGCATTAAGCATAGCAAAGTCATAGCAACATCAATCTCAGAACATAGTGGATACTAGGGATCAAACCCTAACAAAACTAACTTGATTACATGGTAAATCTCATCCAAACCATCACCGTCCAGCAAGCCTACGATGGAATTGCTCACGCATGGCGGTGAGCATCATGAAATTGGTGATGGAGGATGGTTGATGATGACGACGGCGATGAATCCCCCTCTCCGGAGCCCCGAACGGACTCCAGATCAGCCCTCCCGAGAGAGATTAGGGCTTGGCGGCGGCTCCGTGTCGTAAAACGCGATGAAACTTTCTCTCTGATTTTTTTTCTCCCCGGGACGGAATATATGGAGTTGGAGTTGAGGTTGGAGGAGGTCCAGGGGGGCCACGAGATAGGAGGCGGCGCCCTAGGGGGCGCCCCTGTCTCGTGGACAGGCTGTGGGCCCCCTGGCATTAATTCTTTCGCCAAAAATTCTTATAAATTCCAAAAAGTGCCTCCGTGGATTTCCAGGACATTCCGAGAACTTTTCTTTTCTACACATAAAACAACATCATGGCAGTTCTGCTGAAAACAGCGTCAGTCCGGGTTAGTTTCATTCAAATCATGCAAGTTAGAGTCCAAAACAAGGGCAAAAGTGTTTGGAAAAGTAGATACGTTGGAGACGTATCAACTCCCCAAGCTTAAACTTTGCTTGTCCTCAAGCAATTCAGTTGATAGACTGAAAGTGATAAAGAAAAACTTTTACAAACTCTGTTTGCTCTTGTTATTGTAAACATGAAAAGCCAGCATTCAAGTTTCAGCAAATATTATGAACAAACCATACTCACAGTGATACTTAGCTCTCAATCACTCATATCAATAGCATAATTAGCTAGCGAGCCATAATAATAAAACTTGGATGACAACACTTTCTCAAAAATATTATAACATGATATAACAAAATAGTATCTTGCTAGCCCTTTCTGAGACTGCAAAACATAAATGCAGAGCACCTTTAAAGATCAAGGACTGACTAAACATTGTAATTCATGGTAAAAGAGATCCAGTCAAGTCATACCCAATATAAACCAATAGTAATGAATGCAAATGACAGTGTGATCTCCAGCGGGTGCTTTTAATAAGAAGGGTGATGACTCAACATAAAAGTAAATAGATAGGCCCTTCGCAGAGGGAAGCAGGGATTTGTAGAGGTGCCAGAGCTCGATTTTAAAATAGAGATTGAATAACATTTTGAGCGGCATACTTTTGCTGTCAACGCAACACCTATGAGATGGCTGTATCTTCCATACTACATGCATTATAGGCAGTTCCCAAACAGAATGGTAAAGGCCTATACTCCCCCAACCACCAACAAGCATCAATCCATGGCTTGCTCGAAACAACGAGTGCCTCCAACATACAACAGCCCTGGGGGAGTTTTGTTTAATTATTTTGATTTGCTTTGATCTTTTTGGATCATGGGACTAGGCATCCCGGTTACCGGCCCTTTCTCGTGAGTGAGGAGCGGAGTCCACTCCTCTGAGAATAACCCACCTAGCATGAAAGATATAGGCAGCCCTAGTTGTAACATGAACTGCTTGAGCATACAAAACAGAATTTCATTTGAAGGTTTGGAGTTTGGCACATACAAATTTATTTGGAACGACAGGTAGATACCGCATAAAGGAAGGTATAGTGGACTCATATGGAACGACTTTGGGATTTAAGGAGTTTGGATGCACAAGCAGTATTCCCGCTTAGTACAGGTGAAGGCTAGCAAAAGACTGGAAGGCGACCAACTGAGAGAGCGACAACAGTCATAAGCATGCATTAAAATTAATTCACACCAAGTACAAGCATGAGTAGGATATAATCCACCATGAACATAAATATCGTGAAGGCTATGTTGATTTTATTAAACTACATGCGTGAACATGTGCCAAGTCGAGTCACTCAGTTCATTCAAAGAAGGATACCATCCCATCATACCACATCATAATCATTCTAATAGCATGTTGGCACGCAAGGTAATATTGTGGAACGTTGCAGAAAATAAAAAGTTACTACGCTTCACCAAGATCAATCTATGGAGTCATCTAGCAACGAGAGAGAGGAGTGCATCTACATACCCTTGTAGATCGCGAGCGGAAGCGTTCAAGAGAACGGGGTTGATGGAGTTGTACTCGTCGTGATCCAAATCACCAAAGATCCTAGTGCCGAACGGACGACACCTCCGCGTTCAACACACGTACGGTTGGGGAAGATGTCTCCTCCTTCTTGATCCAGCAAGGGGGAAGGAGAGGTTGATGGAGATCCAGCAGCACGACGGCGTGGTGGTGGAAGTAGCGGGGAATCTCGGCAGGGCTTTGCCAAGCTCAGCGAGAGGGAGAGGTGTTGCAGGGGGGGGAGGGAGGCGCCAGGGACTAGGGTGCGCAGCCCTTCCCCACCTCTTTATATAGGGGCCCTAGGGGGGCGCCGGCCCCCTAGAGATCCAATCTCAAGGGGGGCAGCAGCCAAAGGGGGGACTTGCCCCCCAAGTCAGGTGGGGCGCCCCCGCCCCTAGGGTTTCCAAACCTAGGCGCAGGGGGAGGCCCAAGAGGGGTGCACCAGCCCACCAGGGGCTGGTTCCCTTCCCACTTCAGCCAATGGGGCCCTTCGGGACAGGTGGCCCCACCCAGTGGACCCCCGGGACCCTTCCGGTGGTCCTGGTACAATACCGGTGACCCCCAAAACTTTCCCGGTGGCTAAAACTGGACTTCCTATATACAAATCTTCACCTTCGGACCTTTCCGGAACTCCTCGTGACGTCCGGGATCTCATGCGGGACTCCGAACAACTTTCGGGTTACCGCATACTAATATCTCTATGACCCTAGCGTCACCGAACCTTAAGTGTGTAGACCCTACGGGTTCGGGAATCACGCAGACATGACCAAGACAGCTCTCCGTCCAATAACCAACAGCTGGATCTGGATACCCATGTTGGCTCCCACATGTTCCACGATGATCTCATCGAATGAACCACGATGTCGAGGATTCAAGTAATCCCGTATACAATTCCCTTTGTCAATCGATACATTACTTGCCCGAGATTCGATCGTCGGTATCCCAATACGTCGTTCAATCTCGTTACCGGCAAGTCACTTTACTCGTACTGTAATGCATGATCCCATGACCAACTACTTGGTCACATTGAGCTCATTATGATGATGCATTACCGAGTGGGCCCAGAGATACCTCTCTGTCATACGGAGTGACAAATCCCAGTCTCGATCCGTGTCAACCCAACAGACACTTTCGGGGATACCTGTAGTATACCTTTATAGCCACCCAGTTACGTTGTGACGTTTGGTACACCCAAAGCACTCCTACGGTATCCCGGAGTTACACGATCTCATGGTCTAAGGAAATGATACTTGACATTGGAAAAGCTCTAGCAAACGAACTACACGATCTTGTGCTATGCTTAGGTATGGGTCTTGTCCACCACATCATTCTCCCAATGATGTGATCCCGTTATCAATGACATCCAATGTCCATAGTCAGGAAACCATGACTATCTGTTGATCAACGAGCTAGTCAACTAGAGGATCACTAGGGACATGTTGTGGTCTATGTATTCACACATGTATTACGATTTCCGGATAACACAATTATAGCATGAATAATAGACAATTATCATGAACAAGGAAATATAATAATAATCATTTTATTATTGCCTCTAGGGCATATTTCCAACAGTCTCCCACTTGCACTAGAGTCAATAATCTAGTTACATTGTGATGAATCAAACACCCATAGAGTTCTGGTGTTGATCATGTTTTGCTCGCGGAAGAGGTTTAGTCAACGGATCTGCGACATTCAGATCCGTATGCACTTTGCAAATATCTATGTCTCCATCTTGAACATTTTCACGAATGGAGTTGTAGCGACGCTTGATGTGCCTGGTCTTCTTGTGAAACCAGGGCTCCTTGGCAAGGGCAATAGCTCCAGTGTTGTCATAAAAGAGAGTGATCGGCCCCGACGCATTGGGTATGACTCCTAGATCGGTGATGAACTCCTTCATCCATATTGCTTCATGTGCTGCTTCCGAGGCTGCCATGTACTCCGCTTCACATGTAGATCCCGCCACGATGCTTTGCTTGAACCTGCACCAGCTTACTACCCCACCATTCAAAATATGTACGTATCCGGTTTGTGACTTAGAGTCATCCAGATCTCTGTCGAAGCTAGCGTCGACGTAACCCTTTACGACGAGCTCTTCATTACCTCCATAAACGGGAAACATATCCTTAGTCCTTTTCAGGTACTTCAGGATATTCTTGACCGCTGTCCAGTGTTCCATGCCGGGATTACTTTGGTACCTTCCTACAAAACTTACGGCAAGGTTTACATCAGGTCTGGTACACAGCATGGCATACATAATAGACCCTATAGCCGAGGCATAGGGGATGACTCTCATCTTTTCTCTATCTTCTGCCGTGGTCGGGCATTGAGCCGAGCTCAATTTCACACCTTGCAACACAGGCAAGAACCCCTTCTTGGACTGATCCATATTGAACTTCTTCAATATCTTATCAAGGTATGTGTTTTGTGAAAGACCTATGAGGCATCTCGATCTATCCCTATAGATCTTGATGCCTAGTATGTAAGCAGCTTCTCCAAGGTCCTTCATTGAAAAACACTTATTCAAGTAGGCCTTAATGATGTCCAAAAGTTCTATATCATTTCCCATCAAAAGTATGTCATCTACATATAATATGAGAAATGCTACAGAGCTCCCACTCACTTTCTTGTAAACGCAGGCTTCTCCATAAGTCTGCATAAACCCAAACGCTTTGATCATCTCATCAAAGCGAATGTTCCAACTCCGAGATGCTTGCACCAGCCCATAAAGGGATCCCTGGAGCTTGCATACCTTGTTAGCATTCTTAGGATCGACAAAACCTTCCGGCTGCATCATATACAGTTCTTCCTTAAGATAGCCGTTAAGGAATGCCGTTTTGACGTCCATTTGCCATATCTCATAATCATAGTATGCGGCAATTGCTAACATGATTCAGACGGACTTCAGCTTTGCTACGGGAGAGAAAGTCTCATTGTAGTAAACCCCTTGAACTTGCCGATAACCCTTAGCGACAAGTCGAGCTTTATAGATGGTAACATTACCATCCACGTCCGTCTTCTTCTTAAAGATCCATTTGTTTTCTATCACTTGCCGATCATCGGGCAAGTCTGTCAAAGTCCACACTTTGTTTTCATACATGGATCCTATCTCGGATTGCATGGCTTCAAGCCATTTGTTGGAATCTGGGCCCGCCATCGTTTCTTCATAGTTCGAAGGTTCACCGTTGTCTAACAACATGATTTCTAGGACAGGGTTGCCATACCATTCTGGTGTGGAACGTGTCCTTGTGGACCTACAAAGTTCAGTAGAAACTTGATCGGAAGTACCTTGATCATCATCATTAACTTCCTCTCCAGTCGGTGCAGGCACCACAAGAACATCTTCGTGAGCTGCGCTACTTTCCGGTTCAAGAGGCAGTACTTCATCGAGTTCTACTTTCCTCCCACTTATTTCTTTCGAGAGAAACTCTTTCTTCAGAAAGGACCCATTCTTGGCAACAAAGATCTTGCCTTCGGATCTAAGGTAGAAGGTATACCCAATGGTTTCCTTAGGGTATCCTATGAAGACGCATTTTTCGGACTTGGGTTCGAGCTTTTCAGGTTGAAGTTTCTTGACATAAGCATCGCATCCCCAAACTTTTATAAACGACAACTTAGGTTTCTTCCCAAACCATAATTCATATAGTGTTGTCTCAACGGATTTAGACGGTGCCCTATTTAAAGTGAATGTATTTGTCTCTAGAGCGTATCCCCAAAATGATAGCGGTAAATCGTTGAGTGACATCATAGATCGCCCCGTATCCAATAGAGTGCGATTACGACGTTCGGACACACCGTTACGCTGAGGTGTTCCAGGCGGCGTGAGTTGTGAAACGATTCCACATTTCCTTAAGTGTGTACCAAATTCGTGACTTAAATATTCTCCTCCATGATCTAATCATAAGAACTTTATTTTTCGGCCACGTTGATTCTCTACCTCATTCTGAAATTCCTTGAACTTTTCAAAGGTCTCAGACTTGTGTTTAATCAAGTAGACATACCCATATCTACTTAAGTCATCAGTGAGAGTGAGAACATAGCGATAGCCACCGCAAGCCTCAACGCTCATTGGACCGCACACATCAGTATGTATAATTTCCAATAAGTTGGTTGCTCGCTCCATTGTTCCGAAGAACGGAGTCTTGGTCATTTTACCCATGAAGGCATGGTTCGCACGTGTCAAATGATTCGAAATCAAGAGACTCCAAAAGTCCATCTGTATGGAGCTTCTTCATGCGTTTGACACCAATGTGACCAAGGCGGTGGTGCCACAGATATGTGGGACTATCATTATCAATACTACATCTTTTGGTATTCACACTATGAATATGTGTAACATCATGTTCGAGATTCATTAAGAATAAACCATTGACCAGCGGGGCATGACCATAAAACATATCTCTCATATAAATAGAACAACCATTATTCTCGGATTTAAATGAGTAGCCATCTCGTATTAAACGAGATCCAGATACAATGTTCATGCTCAAAGCTGGCACTAAATAACAATTATTGACGTTTAAAACTAATCTTGTAGGTAAATGTAGAGCTAGCGTACCAACGGCGATCACATCGACCTTGGAACCATTCCCGACGCGCATCGTCACCTCGTCCTTCGCCAGTCTCCGTCTATTCCGCAGCTCCTGTTTTGAGTTACAAATATGAGCAACCGCACCGGTATCAAATACCCAGGAGCTACTACGAGTACTGATAAGGTACACAACAATTACATGTATATCACATATACCTTTAGTGTTGCCGGCCTTCTTGTCTGCTAAGATCCTAGTGCCGAACGGACGGCACCTCCGCGTTCAACACACGTATGGTTGGGGAAGATGTCTCCTCCTTCTTGATCCAGCAAGGGGGAAGGAGAGGTTGATGGAGATCCAGCAACACGATGGCGTGGTGGTGAAAGTAGCAGGGAATCTCGGCAGGGCTTCGCCAAGCTCAGCGAGAGGGAG
>NC_041389.1:706431428-706470606 GCF_002162155.2 Triticum dicoccoides | reverse complement strand
AGCCCTCCCTCCCCCCTCTTTATATAGGGGCCCTGGGGGATCCTAGATATCCAATCTCAAGGGGGGCGGGCGGCCAAAGGGGGGACTTGCCCCCCAAGTCAGGTGGGGCGCCCCCACCCCTAGGGTTTCCAACCCTAGGCACAGGGGGAGGCCCAAGGGGGGCGCACCAGCCCACCAGGGGCTGGTTCCCTTCCCACTTCAGCCCATGGGGCCCTCCGGGACAGGTGGCCCCACCCGGTGGACCCCCGGGACCCTTCCGGTGGTCCCGATACTATACCGGTGACCCCCGAAACTTTCCCGGTGGCCAAAACTGGACTTCCTATATACAAATCTTCACCTCCGGACCACTCCGGAACTCCTCGTGACGTCCGGGATCTCATCCGGGACTCCGAACAACTTTCGGGTTACCACATACTAGTATCTCTATAACCCAGCATCACCGAACCTTAAGTGTGTAGACCCTACGGGTTCAGGAATCACGCAGACATGATCGAGACAGCTCTCCAGCCAATAACCAACAGTGGGATCTGGATACCCATGTTGGCTCCCACATGTTCCACGATGATCTTATCGAATGAACCACGATGTCGAGGATTCAAGTAATCCCGTATACAATTCCCTTTGTCAATCGGTACGTTACTTGCCCGAGATTCGATCGTCGGTATCCCAATACCTCGTTCAATCTCATTACCGGCAAGTCAGTTTACTCATACCGTAATGCATGATCCCGTGACCAACTACTTGGTCACATTGATCTCATTATGATGATGCATTACCGAGTGGGCCCAGAGATACCTCTCTGTCATATGGAGTGACAAATCCCAGTCTCGATCCGTGTCAACCCAACAGACACTTTCGGGGATACCTGTAGTATACCTTTATAGCCACCCAGTTACGTTGTGACGTTTGGTACACCCAAAGCACTCCTACGGTATCCGGGAGTTACACGATCTCATGGTCTAAGGAAATGATACTTGACATTGGAAAAGCTCTAGCAAACGAACTACACGATCATGTGCTATGCTTAGGATTGGGTCTTGTCCATCACATCATTCTCCTAATGATGTGATCCCGTTATCAATGACATCCAATGTCCATAATCCGGAAACCATGACTATATGTTGATCAACGAGCTAGTCAACTAGGGGCTCACTAGGGACATGTTGTGGTCTATGTATTCACACATGTATTACGATTTCCGGATAACACAATTATAGCATGAATAATAGACAATTATCATGAACAAGGAAATATAATAATAATCATTTTATTATTGCCTCTAGGGCATATTTCCAACAGGTAAACCATTATAATTCATAGCTAATCAAGCATGGCACGAGTAACTATAATCTCTAAATGTCATTGCAAATATGTTTACTTCATAATAGCTGACTCAGAAACGATGAATCATCATATTTACAAAAACAAGAGAGGTCGAGTTCATACCAGCTTTTCTCATCCCAATAAGACCATCATATATCGTCATTATTGCCTTTCACTCGCACGACCGAACGATGTGTATAATAATAAGAGTGCACGTGCATTGGACTAAGCTGGAATCTGCAAGCATTCAACTCAAGAGAGAAGACAAGTAATATGGGCTCTAATTTAAATAATCAATCATGCATGTAAGAGCCACTAAGCATTTTCAATATGGTCTTCTCGACCCCCAAAGGAAAGAAAAGAAAATAAAACTATTTACACGGGTAAACTCCCAACAAGTAAAAGAAGAACGAGAAATCTTTTTGGGTTTTCACTTTAATTCTACTACAAGCAAGGAAATTAAACTAACTAATTTTTTTGGTTTTTCTCAAGGTTTATCAAACACACAAGAAGAAAACTAGAAAAAGAAATTTAAACTTACATGGATAATATAATGAAAGAGTATGAGCACTGACGACTAATGTGTGAACATGAATGAAAAGTTGGTGAGAAATACGTACTCCCCCAAGCTTAGGCTTTTGGCCTAAGTTGGTTTAATACCAAGGACCGCCTGGCTCATATCCATAAGTGAAACTGGGATAGTACTGAGATGCAGAGGCGACCGCCTCCTGAGCAGTAGCATGTTGGCGGGCTGCCTCCATTCCCCTCTCGTAATCAGCTGCTTCTTCCCTGGTGATAACATATCTTCCTTTTGCCTGATAATCAAAAAGGTAGGGAGCAGGAAGAGTAACAGAGACGACGTTGCGTCTGTCATAGATTAGTCAATAATGGAGGAATTGTTCATTCCTCTCAAGAAAATGATGACCAAACATAGCTTGTTTATCCAAATAAACAGGAGGTACAATCATATCCCCCTCTCGTGGAGCTATATTAAGAAAATTAGCCACACGGGTTGCATAAATTCCTCCAAAGAAATTTCCCCTTTTACTATTATTCTGCAACCTACGTGCAACTATTGCCCCCAAGTCATAACCTCTATAACCTGACACAGCACTCTTGAGGACACAAAGATCAGGGGCACACATGTGACATACCTCGTCCTTACCGTTAATGCATCTACCAATAAAGAGAGCAAAGTAATGTAAAGCAGGAAAATGAATGCTCCCTATGGTAGCTTGTGCTACGTCCGTAGATTCTCCCACAGTAATACTAGCAAGAAAATCTCTAAATTCAGATTTGTGAGGATCATTGATATTACCCCACTGAGGGAGTTTGCAAACAATTGTGAAATCCTCTAAATCCATGGTATAAGATGTATCATAAATATCAAACATGACACTAGAAGAATTACGCGCATAAATATATTCGAACCTCCGCACAAAGGAATCGGTCAATTGATAATATTGAGGGCACTTATCTTGTAAGAAGTCCTCCAGCTCGGCATTACGCACATACGCGTCAAATTCTTCCTTAAAGCCTGCTTCGACCATAAAATCATCGGATGGCCATTCACACGCCCGTACAATTGCGTCCCTTGGCAAATTAACATCTTGTTCACGTATAGCAATCCTTGGCCCTTTCTTTGCCGAGGAACCTCCTTGGTACATTCTTCTAAGCATATTTCTTTTTCTGAAAATTTCTGAAATTTTAGTGACTTCAAAATAAAAGTGGATAAAACTAAACAAGATTGATAGCAACTACTCCTACAAGTGCCTAGAGCCTATATCATGCATTGGAATTGCTTGGGACCTCAAAAATTTAACATGCAAGCTAAAGAACATGGTCACCTAAGCAGCAAAAATTTGCAATGAATAAAGCACTAGAACAAGAACTAATTGGACCAATGGAGGAGTCACATACCAAGAAACAATCTCCCAAAGCAGTTTTGTGAATGGAGCTTTGAGCAAGGAGATCAAAAATCACAGCAAAACGAGCTAGAACTCGTATTTGAGCTAGATGGGGATTTTTCTGGGTAGAAGATGAAGTGTGTGGGTGCTAGCATAAGTGGAGGGGAGCCACTAGGGGCCCACGAGACAGGGGGGCGCGCCCTATAGGGGGGGCTCCTCTCTCGTGGCCTGGTGCTTGCCCCTCCTGTAGTGTTTTCAGTGCCTAAAATCCTCAAATATTCCAGAAAAAATCATACTAAATTTGTAGGGCATTTGGAGTACTTTTATTTTTGGACTATTTTTTAATGCACGGATAATTCAAAAAACAGACGGATAATACTATTTTTGCTTTATTTATTCTAAATAACAGAAAGTAAAAAGAGGGTACAGAAGGTTGTGCCTTCTAGTTTCATCCATCTCGTGATCATCAAAATGAACCCGCTAACAAGGTTGATCAAGTCTTGTTAACAAACTCATTCCGAAAAACACGGAATCGGAGAAATTTCGTATAACACTAAGTTACCTCAACGGGGATATGAAAATCCCCAACAATAAGAATATCATACTTTTTCTTGACAGTAGGGAGAGGAAATTCAAAATCTCCAAAAATGATAGTTGGAATTTTTTCAATAGAATTGATGCTATGAACTTGAGATTGTTTCCTCGGAAAGTGTACCGTATGCTCATTGCCATTAACATGAAAAGTGACATTGCCTTTGTTGCAATCAATAACAACCCCTGCAGTATTAAGAAAAGCTCTACCAAGGATAATAAACATACTATCGTCCTCGGGAATATCAAGAATAACAAAGTACATTAATATAGTGACATTTGCAACCACAACAGGCACATCCTCACAAATACCGACAGGTATAGCAGTTGATTTATCAGCCATTTGCAAAGATATTTTAGTAGGTGTCAACTTATTCAATTTAAGTCTACGATATAAAGAGAGAGACATAACACTAACACCGACTCCAAGATCACATAAAGCAATTCTGACATAATTTATTTTAATGGAGCATGGTATAGTTGGAACACCCGGATCTCCAAGTTTCTTTAGTATTCCACCCTTAAAAGTGTAATTAGCAAGCATGGTGGAAATTTCAGCTTTCGGTATCTTTCTTTTATTTGTGATGATATCCTTCATATACTTAGCATAAGGATTTACCTTAAGCATATCAGTTAAGCGCATACGTAAGAAAATAGGTCTAATCATTTCAGCAAAGCGCTCAAAATCCTCATCATCCTTTTACTTGGATGGTTTAGGAGGGAAGGGCATGGGTTTCTGAACCCATGGTTCTCTTTCTTTACCGTGCTCCCTAGCAACAAAATATCTCTTATCATAACATTGATTCTTTGATTGTGGGTTATCAAGATCAACAGCAGGTTCAATCTCTACATCATTGTCTTTGCTAGGTTGAGCATCAACATGAACATCATCATTAACATTATCACTAGGTTCATGTTCATCACCTGATTGTGTTTCAGCATCAGAGATAGAAATATCATTGGGATTCTCAGGTGTGTCTACAGTAGGTTCACTAGAAGCATGCAAGGTTCTATCGTCTTTCTTCTTCTTCTTTTTAGAAGAACTAGGTGCCTCTAAATTATTTCTCTGAGAATCTTGCTCGATTCTCTTAGGGTGGCCTTCAGGATACAAAGGTTCCTGAGTCATTCTACCAGTTCTAGTAGCCACTCTAATGACAAAGTCATTTTTATTATTCAATTCATCAAGCAAATCATTTTGAGCTTTGATTACTTGCTCAGCTTGAGTAGCAACCATAGAAGCATACTTGCTAACGCGGTGAAGTTCATCTTTAACTCTAGCCAGATTATCACCTACACGTCCTATCTCAAAAGCATTATTCTTTAACTCTCTACCAACATAGGCATTAAAACTTTCTTGTCTAGCCATAAAGTCATCAAATTCATCTAAGCATGGGCTATGAAATTTAGTAGAGGGTATTTCAACTTTATCATATCTATAGAGAGAATTTACCTTTACTACCCGTGTCGGGTTATCAAGACAATGTGGTTCTTCAGGCGGTAAATTAAGACCATGTATTTCTTCAATAGGTGGTAAATTCTTAACATCTTCAGCTTTAATACCTTTTTCTTTCATTGATTTCTTTGCCTCTTGCATATCTTCAGGACTGAGAAATAAAACACCTCTCTTCTTCGGACTGGGTTTAGGAATAGGCTCAGGAGTTGGCTCAATTGGTTCAGGAATTACTTCAGGAACTGGCTCAGGAAGAGTCCAATTATTTTCATTAGTCAACATATTATTCAATAATATTTCAGCTTCGTCGACTATTCTTTCCTTGAAAACACAACCAACACAACTATCCAAGTGGTCCTTGGAAGCATCGGTTAGTCCATTATAAAAGATATCAAGTATTTCATTTTTCTTAAGAGGATGATCAGGCAAAGCATTAAGTAACCGGAGAAGCCTCCCCCAAGCTTGTGGGAGACTCTCTTCTTTGATTTGCACAAAATTATATATTTCCCGCAAGGTAGCTTGTTTCTTACGAGCAGGGAAATATTTAGCAGAGAAGTAATAAATCATATCCTGGGGACTACGCACACAACCAGGAGCAAGAGAATTATACCAAGTCTTAGCATCACCCTTTAATGAGAATGGAAATATCTTAAGGATATATAAATAGCGAGACTTCTCATCATGAGTAAATAGGGTGGCTATATCATTCAACTTGGTAAGATGTGCCACAACAGTTTCAGATTCAAGGCCATAAAAAGGATCAGATTCAACTAAGGTAATAATATCAGGATCAACAGAGAATTCATAATCCTTATCAGTAACACAGATAGGTGAAGTAGCAAAAGCAGGATCGGGTTTCATTCTAGCATTAAGAGACTGCTGCTTCCATTTAGCTAATAATTTCTTAAGATCATTTCTATCATTGCAAGCAAGAATTTCCAAAGCAACTGCTTCATTCATAACATAACCCTTAGGAACAACAGGTAATACATAATCAATGGGGGAACGTTCATCATCACTATCATCAGTAATCGGTTCTTCAATATTTTCATTCTCCCTAACTCTAGCAAGTTGTTCATCAAGAAATTCACCTAATGGCAAAGTAGTATCACACACAGAAGTAGTTTCATCATGCATAGCAGAAGTGGCATCATCAATAACATGCGACATATCAGAATTCATAGCAGTAGCAGGTTTAGGTGTCGCAAGCCTACTAATAACGGAAGGAGAATCTAGTACAGAGCTAGATGGCAGTTCCTTACCTCCCCTCGTAGTTGAGGGCAAAATCTTGGTCTTAGCGTCTTTCAAGTTCTTCATAGTGATCAACAGATATAAATCCCAAGTGACTCAGAGAATAGAGCTATGCTCCCCGGCAACGGCGCCAGAAATTAGTCTTGATAACCCACAAGTGTAGGGAAGGGGTGAAGTACAACCCAAATTTATTGATTCGACACAAGGGGAGCCAAAGAATATTCTTGAGTATTAGCAGTTGAGTTGTAAATTCAACCACACAAGGATAACTTAGTATCTGCAGCAAAGAGTTTAGTAGCAAAAGTGGTACGATAATAAAGGTAACGGTAGCAATAGTAAAGATAAATGTTTTTGGGGTTTTGTAGTAGTTGTAACAGTAGCAACGGAAAAGTAAATAAGCGAAGAACAATATATGAAAAGCTCGTAAGCAATGGATCAGTGATGGATAATTATGCCAGATGCGATTCCTCATGCAATAGTTATAACATAGGGTGATATAGAACTAGCTCCAATTCATCAACGTAATGTAGGCATGTATTCCGTAAATAGTCATACATGCTTATGGAAAAGAACTTGCATGACATCTTTTGTCCTACCCTCCCGTGGCAGCGGGGTCCTATGAAACTAAGGGATATTAAGGCCTCCTTTTAATAGAGAACCGGACCAAAGCATTAACACATAGTGAATACATGAACTCCTCAAACTACGGTCATCACCGAGAAGTATCCCGATTATTGTCACTTCGGGGTTGTCGGATCATAACACATAATAGGTGACTATAGACTTGCAAGATAGGATAAAGAACACACACATATTCATTAAAACATAATGGGTTCAGATCTGAAATCATGGCACTCGGGCCCTAGTGACAAGCATTAAGCATAGCAAAGTCATAGCAACATCAATCTCAGAACATAGTGGATACTAGGGATCAAACCCTAACAAAACTAACTTGATTACATGGTAAATCTCATCCAACCCATCACTGTCTAGCAAGCCTACGATGGAATTACTCATGCCCGGCGGTGAGCATCATGAAATTGGTGATGGAGGATGGTTGATGATGACGACAGCGATGAATCCCCCTCTCCGGAGCCCCGAACGGAATCTAGATCAGCCCTCCCGAGAGAGATTAGGGCTTGGCGGCGGCTCCGTGTCGTAAAACGCGATGACACTTTCTCTTTGGTTTTTTTCTCCCCGAGACGGAATATATGGAGTTGGAGTTGAGGTCGGAGGAGGTCCAGGCGGCCCACGAGATAGGAGGCCGCACCCTAGGGGGGCGCCCCCTTCCTCGTGGATAGGCTGTGGCCCCCTGGGCATTAATTCTTTCGCCAAAAATTCTTATAAATTCCAAAAAGTGCCTCCGTGGATTTCCAGGACATTCCGAGAACTTTTCTTTTCTACACATAAAACAACATCATGGCAGTTCTGCTGAAAACAGCGTCAGTCCGGGTTAGTTTCATTCAAATCATGCAAGTTAGAGTCCAAAACAAGGGCAAAAGTGTTTGGAAAAGTAGATACGTTGGAGACGTATCAGTGATGTACACCCATTATTTCTTTTAGAAAAATGAGTATATAGGTACATCATTAAACCACATGGTTTAAAAAATATTTTGTTAAATTTGTACATTCTCTATCCCTGAAGTATATTATTAAATACATTGTCAAATTTGTACACGGGTGCTCCAAAACAAGTATATTGCATTCTAGAATTTTCTATAAATATATTTTCCTAACCATATAATAGAACCACTATTACAATATTTGTGAAACCATGTGTTTTAGAGATATCTTATATACGTATGTATAATAAACTACATAAGTTAGACAATTATAAAAAAAATTAAAAAATCATTAGAAAGCATAAATTAAATTCAGCACAACACTTAAGTATTTTTCAGTGACATATAATACAAATATATAATAAATAATTAAATAATATTGTTAAGTACGCTAAATAAGCAATGAAAAAAATATACTTCTTCCTATAAAAAAGTATACTCTTTAACGCACTAGTATATTAAGTATAAAATTTTAGTACAAAATATGTATATATCAAGAGGGGCGGGTCATGGGGGAAACTGAAATATTTGATGTGCGTGAGATATTCACATTAACCTATGCAGGACTATTAAATTGTGTCCATAGCATTTACTTTTGATAGAAATTTGTTATTTGGAAAACCTTAATTACACATAATATTTTTTTAGAAAACTACAACCATAGGGCATTGACTTAAACATCACCTACCAAACCTTACACTATCATTAACATAGAGTTATACATCCTTGTATCGAGCTCCAATATATAACAGGCACATCCAAACTATCCAGTATAAACACATATATGGACGGAGCTAGATGAGGACATGGGTGATGAACACCCATTATTTCTTTTAGAAAAATGAGTATATAGGTACATCATTAAACCATATGGTTTAAAAAATATTTTGTTAAATTTGTACATTGTGTATCTCTCAGGTATATTATTAAATACATTGTCAAATTTGTACATGGGTGCTCCAAAAACAAGTATATCGCATTCTAGAATTTTTTATAGATATATTTTCCTAACCATATAATAGAACCACTATTACAATATTTGTGAAACCATATGTTTTAGAGATATCTGACATACGTATGTATAATAAACTACATAAATTAGACAACTATCAAAAAACTAAAAAATCTTTAGAAAGCATACATTAAATTCAACACAACACTTAAGTATTTTTCAGTGATATATAATACAAATATATAACAAATAATTAAATAATATTGTTAAGTACGCCAAATAAGCAATGAAAAAATATATATACTTCTTCCTATAAAAAAAGTATACTCTTTAAAAGTATAAAATTTCAGTACAAAATATGTATATATAAAGAGGGACGGGTCAATGGGGGAAACTGAAATTGATGACTCGAACTTTTTTCCAGACCTGTACACCCAAACTTGAAATGTTGGTTCCGCCACCGAACATATCACCTTTTCAATGTGCAGTGTAATGAGATTATTAGACGAATATAGGTAGAGCAAGTTTTAGAATATGTGCACTAAGATGGATGTATGGATTTGGTGTTCGAGGTGGAGATTCAATTGATTTTGTTGGAATTATAGGCATTGGGGTCTAACCAGTACAAAGAGTTAGTTGTTCACATGTACGCATATTAGCATGTTTGAGACTCAAAGGTGTTAATGTTTGGAGGCACAAAACAAACTATACATATGATAGATAGTGTTTCCCAAATACTGCATAGCTCAGGAATCCGAGCAGTGTGCATTATACCCCCACGATGTTTTGGACCGCAGCTAGTTCCAGAGGGCGACTATGACATGTAATTAATCTACATTGAACCCACAAGTTACGGAATTGAATCGTACCCCTGCACAAATTTGCATGCATGCAAGTATCTACTTCACGTATGACATACACTAGCTACATCTTTTTGGATGCCTACTAATCCAGTTAATTAATCAGCATGTTGCCTGCACCACATCTCGATTACACCCATCTTGATACACATGGCTCTAACACTTGCTCCATATGAAGAACTCTAGTAATTTTCAATGATACACATCGTATAGTGGATGTATATGTGATAATAGATAGAGTGGATGTGTCTGGTATATATATTGAAGGATTGCCACAATTACATATCGTTGTAAATGTTGCTGATGGTGTAAGATATGGTGGTTGATGTATCAAAAAGTCAAAAGGTTTGTCATATTACGATCTCACATAAAATGGAACTTAAGCATTAAAACTGGGCTCCTTCTCCGTCTTCCCATGCCCTATGCATTTCAGTTGTCGGAATTTTTGATTGGGTCATTCTTGGTGGTCTAGTCTCATGGCACTTCTATTTGGACCGGGTTTGCCAATTTGTGGGCCAGAAATCCTAGAGAGACACTTTTCCAGCAGAAAAATCAGAGCATGTGGGAAAACCTTGTCTCTATCCACCGCAGGCAGCTTGTTTGACTTACAGGATCCCTTGTGAGTTGCGTTGAGATTTCCTCGAAGAGGAGAGGATGAAGCAGTATAGTAGAGATAAGCATTCCCTCAGTTAAGAACCACACAAAAACCTCGTTAAACAATGTCAACACACACAAAAGCAAATATTTTCACCCAACGCAAACAAGGGGGTTGCCAATTCCCTCGACGTTTATTTGCACGGATCAAATCTCGCAGTGGTAAATAGATAGAATAAAAACACACAAAAAAATAACGGTAATAAAATTGCAACAAGGTATTTTTGGATATGATAAAGATAGACTCGTGGGCCATAGTTTTTACCAGAGGCTTTTCTCTTGAATAATAAGCATACGGTGGTTAAACAAATTACTGTTGGGCAATTGATAGAAAAGTGCATAGTTATGCCAATATTCAAGGTAATGATCATGTATATAGGCATCACCGGAATATGGGTGTAATAGAATAAGGTGGTAGAGATTAATATGGAGAAGACAAAAAAGGAAGAAAGTCTCACATCGACATGGCTAATCAACGGGCTATGGATATACCTATCAATTGATGGCAGTGCGAGGAGTAGGGATTGTCATGCAACAGATGCACTAAGAGCTATAAGTGTATGCAAAAGATCATTTTTTTAAATGCTCAATGCATATTTAAGAAAAATCATGGTGTAAACGAATGTTTTCTCAGCTTTTAGAAAATGTTCCTATCACTAACAAAATAGATCACATTTGAAAAAGGCACGCATTTCAAGAAAATATACGTGGCATTTTTGGGAAATATTATACAATTGTAAAAAAAACATGTAACTAAAAAGTACCATTCGAAAAATATACATTAATTTTAAAAAATATTCGCGTATTTAATAAATGTTTGTGATATTTAAAGAATGTTTATAAAATGTTAAGAAAATCATGTAGAATTTTAGGAAGGAAAGGTGAAAAGAAATGGCATCCGTGAGCTAGTGGGAGGGCGGTCCGACTCGAAAAAAATTGAGAGACACACGGGGACGTTTTGGTAGGTGATTCTGTCACACCGGAATTAGTTAGGGAACCTGTAGTGGAGTCGGCACCGGTTCCGCGGAGGTCAAAAAGGTTGCGCAATATGCATGGCTGCAACATGTTGTTCTTGGAGAACAATGAGCCGACTACGTATGCAGAAGCGAGGGTGAGCCCGGATTTCGAGTGATGGCTTGAGGCCATGAGATCCGAATTAAAGTCCATGGATGACAATCAAGTTTGGAGTTGGGTTGATTTGCTAGATGGCGTTCAACCATTGAGTGTAAATGGATCTTTAAGAACAAAACTCATATGGCCGGAAATGTTACAATTCATAAGGCTCGACTTGTCGCTAAACATTATCGACAAGTTCAGGGAGTTGACTACGATGAGACTTACTCACCAGTAGGGATGCCTAAATCAATTTGCATAATTCTTGCTATAGCTACATATTTCGACTATGAGATATGGCACATGAATGTCAAAATGACTTTCCTTAATGGAAATTTAACCGGGGACGTGTATATGACACAACCCGAGGGTTTTATTGATCCAAGGAATGCTAGTAAGGTATGCAAGCTTGAGAGATCCATTTATGGGTTGAGGAAATCATCTCGGAGTTGGAACATTTGTTCTAATGAAGCGGCCAAAGGGTTTGGCTTCATTGAGAATGATTGTGACCATTGTGTTTACGAGAAGGTTAGTGGGAGACCAGTCACATTTTTGATCTTATATATGGTTGACATATTGTTGATTGGAAATGATGCTCAAATGCCTGAATCTGCTAAGGACTCGTTAAAAATAGTTTCTTGATGAAGGACTTGAGAGAAGTAGCTTATATTCCGGAAATCAAGATGTATATAGATAAATCAAGAAGGCTTATTGAATTAAGCCCGAATATGTACTAGACAAGGTGTTGAAGCGGTTCAACATGCAATATGCCAAGAAAGGGTTCTTTCCCATGGCGCATGACATTAGTCTTAGCAAGACTTAGAGTCCCTCGACTCTTGATGTGTGAAGACACATGATGGGATTCCATACGCTTCGGCTACCGGGTCCATCATGTATGCTACGGTATGTACTCGTCCAGATGTTTGCTTTACTCTAAATGTGGTGGGGAAGATACCAGGCTAATCAAGGTGAGAGTTACCGGACAAAGGTAAGAATATCCTTAAGTACTTGAGAATGACTAAGGATATGTTTCTTATGGAGGTGAGGATGAGCTCATTCTAAAGAGTTACATCGATGCTAGTTTCGAAACCGATAGGGGTGATAATCGATCACAATCTTTGGTTTGTGTTCATTCTGAATGAAGGAGCAGTGAGCTGGAGGAGTTCCAAGCAACATATGGTTGTTTATTCTACAACAGAGGTTGAGTACATTGCGGCTTGCGAAGCTACAAAAGAAGGTGTTTGGGTCATGATTTTTATTTCTGATCTTGGTGTGGTTCAGGGCTCATCCAATCCATTGGACCCCTATTGCCCTCGAATGGCGCGAGGATTTTACGGGCGGAGCCGGCGGGGCTCGTGGCGGGGGGCGGGCCGAGCGGATAAGCGCGCCGGGGGTAAGAGGGTCATTTCAAGGTGGGGCCACGCGCCCGCTAGGTGCACCAACCAACCGTGGACGCCCAAGGGAAAAAAGGCAGCGAGCGAGCGAGCGTGTTTGAAAATGTCGTCCCGTGCCGTTGCGCTTTGGAGTCGTGTGCTTGACGCCCCCCTGGTTTATGCGGCCTCTTGTTTATTGCGGGAGTGAATGCACGCACACGCGATTCGTGGGGAACTTTAGATTTGGTTTGGTTCGGTTTGATTCGATTTTTTGATTCCAATTCCATGGAATGGGATCCCAGTTTTCCTACTCTACCTATCTTGCGCTGATGACCACAAGTACTAGTATTCTTGGGTTGATATGTACAGTTAAAGGTAGATACTATTCCTATATAATATCTAGTACGCACACTCGTGCTTATTCAGAAGAAAAAACCAAGATACATAGAGAGGTTTTCCCCCGAAACCCTATGGGCTCCCTGGCGGTGATGCGGGCGACCTAAGTCTTCGACGTGGAACTAGATCGGCGGCCGCTGATTCCATCGGCGGGCTGCCACAAGCACGGCGACGTGGGTGATGGCATCTCCCTCCCTGTCTGTTGACGCACATGGGGACTCGGGCTCCAGCAACCCTAGATCCGCTAGGTCACAACTTGAGGAAGCCCTGGGGAAGTTGGATATCTCCGAGGAAGAAGCAACACTGCTCGTGATCGACGATCGCGTTGACGGTGGTCCGGTGAAGTGGTTGTTGGCTGGAAAGATCTTGCACCGTAATTAGTACCATATCCAGGCAATTGGCAATGCTCTTCGTCCGGCTTGGGGGAACCCGAAGGGACTACAGTTCCGTTCGATGGGGATTAACATGTTCGTTGCAGAGTTTGGAAGCCAGAGAGATCGAGATAGGGTTTGGATCGGATCACCGTGGCACTTGAATAAACACGCGGTGATCTTGGCCGAGTTTGAGGACTGCACGCGGCCTGATGAAGTCAGGTTTGATAAGCTTCAGGTGTGGGCTAGTGTTTTGAACCTGCCCTACAATCTGAGAGATGATGCATGGTCCATGCCAATTGCCCAGATGATTCATAAAAGAGCTGTAAGTGCTAAATTTGATCACAATGGAGGGTATCTTCGCACCAGAGTTACTATAGAGGTTGACAAGCCCCTCCGAAGATGGATCCTCATAGATTCAGCGAGGAGGAAGAAGGTGGATTCGTATGATATTCAGTATGAACAGACACCGTATTTCTGTTTCTCCTGTGGACGCCTTGGCCACTCAGATCTGTTCTGTCAGAATCCAGGGACCAGAGATGAGAAAGGTGAACTGGCCTTTGGTCTTACGCTGAGAGCCCTTGAGGATTTTAAGAAGCAACCAACTGGTGAGAGTTCATCAAAGGGACAAAGCTCGGATCATAGCAAGTAGGGCACAAGGAACTCGAGCACCAAATCCAAACCTGATGGGGAGGAAGAGGTAGTTTCACCTGTGAAAAACAAGGGGACGACACGTAACAAGAGGAAGGATGCTCCGAACGCGGTTTACAAACCAAAGCATCCAAAGCAATTGCTCCTTAGGGACAACATGAGCGCTGATGCTCATGAGGGCTTGGTCGCAAATGGAGATGGTCAGGAGGATGGCGATGAGTTCGCTAAAGAACCAAAGAAGAAGAAGCCTACACCAGAAAATTTGGCAGAGACTGGTGACCGGTCCTGCCCAGCCAAATGAGTTGTATCAGTTGGAATTGCCGGGGGCTTGGGAACCCCGAGGCAATTCGTGAGCTTCGCAGCATTGTGAAGTTGGAAGGTCCCACTCTCCTGTTTGTAATGGAAACAAAAATCAAAGGGAAGAGAGTTGAAGCATTGCAAAATCAGCTAGGGTTTGGGGGTTGCTATGCTGTTGATAGCAATGGCCTAAGTGGTGGTTTGGGCCTCTTTTGGTCTAAAGATGTAATTGTTAGTTTGACAAATTTTAGTTCATGTCATATAGATGTGATGGTGAAATATAAAGACCAAGACTCTTTTGAGTGGAGGTTTACTGGTTTTTATGGAGTGCCTAGGGCTGAGGATCGGACTCATAGCTGGCGTTTTCTTCTTAGTTTGCACTCCTTGCCTCATTCGGCTTGGATTTGTGTAGGAGATTTTAATGAAACTCTGTATGCATGTGAACATTTCAGCCGGGCGGCAGGTCCGGAGAGCCAGATGAGAGCTTTCAGAGAAGTTACCGATGAGGTGGCCTTCCAAGATTTGGGATGGTCTGGTACAGCATATACCTGGGATAATCGTCAGTCAGGTGCAGCGAATGTCAAGGCAAGGCTAGACAGAGCCTTTGCCAACGAGGAATTCCAGCAACATTTTCAACATATCAGAATTAGACATCTTCCATCCATTGAATCTGATCATTGCTATGTTGTAGCGGAGATAAGGGAGAATCTGCCCAATGTTTCAAGACCGAAGAAACAGTTTAGGTATGAGAATGTATGGGCATTGCATGCCGACTATGATCAGCTTGTTGCAAGAGCTTGGCTGCAAGCTAACCGCGGGCCGGGACTCCAAGGCATTGCCGATTCTCTTGAGCACTTAAAGCAAACACTAGAACCATGGGGTTTCAAGGAATTTGGTTGTCTCAACCGTAAGGTTAGGCAGCTCCAAAGACGGTTAGACAAGCCTCGTTGCCGCTCGGTTGGTCGCGGACCGACGGAGGAAGAACAAGTTATTGTATGTCAATTACGAGAAGCTCTCCACCAGGAGGAAATATGGCTACGCCAACGTTCGCGAGTACCTTGGCTTCGTGAGGGTGACCGTAACACATCCTACCTCCAAGTGCAAGCAGCACAACGGAAAAGAATGAACCGAATTCAAGGGCTACGTCGGCCAGATGGTTCTGTTTGTGCTTCTGAAGCAAAGGACAAAATTGAAGTTCAACAGTTTTATCAAAATCTATATGAGACTCAGGGTTTTGCAAATGCTACTGATTTGCTTAACCATGTGCCAGTCAAGGTATCTATGCAAATGAACGCCGAGCTGACGAAGCCGTATACAACAGCAGAAGTGCACTCGGCCCTTTTCCAAATGGCCCCTTCAAAGGCGCCAGCAGTAGATGGATTTACTGCCGGGTTCTACCAACGACATTGGAGTCTAGTTGGTACTGATATTACCCGGGCAGTGTTGGATTTTTTGAATGGGGGCGAGTTACCACAAGGTCTGAATGATACGTCCATTATGTTGATCCCGAAGGTACGACACCCTCAGTCAATTTCTCAATATAGACCTATAGCTCTTTGTTCGGTTTTGTACAATGCTGCCAAATGCATTACTAATCGGATGAGATTATTGTTGGGTCTGATTATCAGTGAAGAGCAAAGCGCCTTTTCCCCTGGTCGCCTGATTGCCGACAATGTCTTAGTGGCATATGAGAGTGTGCACACAATGAGAAGGCGAAAAAAGGGAAAAACTATGCTTGTGCTGTCAAGTTAGACATGATGAAAGCCTATGACCGAGTGGAATGGCATTTCCTGGAGGCTATCCTAATTCGGCTAGGTTTTAGCATGGTGTTTGTTCGACTTATCATGAAGTGTGTATCTTCAGTGTGGTTCTCTGTTCGTGTTAATGGAGAATTGCTACCCTACTTTACTCCCTCCCGTGGATTCAGACAAGGTGATCCGGTTTCACCATATTTGTTCTTAATTTGTGCCGAGGGTTTCTCCTGTCTTCTCAAGTACTACAATGGTGGACATATAGAAAGAGGAACTAGAGTCAGCTATAGATCACCTTGGGTTACACACCTTTTATTTGCAGATAATAGTCTCATTTTCATCAGTGCTACATCCCAAAGTGTTGTAAGGCTGAATGACATTCTTCAAATTTATGGAGAAGCGTCTGGGCAGTGTGTGAATCGGGAGAAGAGATCAATATATTTCAGTTCAAACACACCAGCTCAGTTGCGACAATAGTTGAAAGCTATTCTGAATATTGCAGAGGAGGCTTTCAACGAGCGATACTTGGGCCTTCCTACTGCTGTTGGTCGTATAACTAGTGGAACTTTTGATCACACCGGAGAGAGGGCTCGTGGTAAAATGCAAGGATGGTCTGAGAAGTTGTTGGCTTGCGCAGGGCGTGAAACACTTCTCAAGTCAGTAGTATAGGCAATTCCTACGTACTCGATGAGTACTTTTTTGCTCACCAAGAAAGTTTGTAAGAGTTTGACTTCTCCCATGGCCAAGTTCTTCTGGAGTAGTTCTCTTGACAAAAATGCTATGCACTGGGTGTCATGGAAAGATCTTGCTACACCAAAGTGTAATGGAGGTATGGGTTTCCGTGAACCTCATCAGTTTAATCTAGCACTATTAGGGAAACACGGATGGAGGTTCTTAACGAACCCAGAGTCCCTATGTGCGCGAGTTTTGAAAGGACATCACTTCCCTGATACGGACTTCAAGCATGCAACTATACCAAAATCTGCTTCTGCAACTTGGAGAGCGATTATAGCAGGCAGGGAAGCTTTGACTGCTGGCATAATAAAGAGAGTTGGTGATGGGACTTCCATCGATGCCTGGACGGACAAGTGGATACCTGGAACCATCTCCATGTCACCTATCTTCAAACCGGCGACCACCACTGTCCAACGTGTCTCGGACCTGATTGACGTGGACAATTGGTCATGGAGGCAGGATCTTGTGAGATCAACTTTCATTACACCTGACGCCGAGGCGATCTTGAACATACCCATTAGGCGGGGACGTGGAGATGATTCTTTTGCTTGGGCCTTTGAGAGATCAGGCAACTACACTGTCAAATCGGCGTACCGTGCTCTAATGACTCAGAATGAGCGTCCATCTCTAGAAGAAGGGACGGCTACTGGCACCTCAGGAGATGAAAAACAGTTGTGGAATGCTCTGTGGAAACTCAAAGTTATCCCAAAAGTACGGGTATTCTGGTGGAGAGTACTTCGGAAGATCCTTCCAGATGAGTGCACCCTCAAACACCGGCATATTGCTGTTATGGACCGATGCAATGTTTGCTTAGCAAGGAAAGAAGACCTAATGCATGCTCTCATTCATTGTTCTCACGCACAACGGTTTTGGGACCAAGCTTCGAGCTGGTTCGGTATAAGACTGCCGCGTCTACACCCGGATTCCTGGGCTCAAGATATTCTATGCGATAACCGAGTTGCAGAGGAAGATCGTGCGAAGATAATCACCATCATGTGGACCATATGGCATTCTCGCAATCGTATAAAGCATGGAGAAGAAGGAAGAGACCCAGTTTCGGCTCTCAGAAATACAAAGGAGGCGTTGGCGATCCTTGATCTACCTCGGAACCTTCCTTTGGTTTTACCAGGGTATGGCTGGAGACCACCAGAATTAGGAGTCATCAAGATCACTACTGACGGGCCCCTAAATTTTGCCGACGAAAAGGGCGGGGCGGGCGGTGTAGCACGCTCCTCCTCGGCGTTTTTGGGAGCCTGGAGCAAACCATACGTGGGTATCTCAGACCCACTGATCATCGAAGCCTTGTCACTCCGAGAAGGAGCTCGGTTTGCGACACTTCGAGGTTTTTCGCATGTGATCATGGAGGTGGACTGCCTGGAGTTGGTGACACTCTGGAACACTCGTCACAATTCCCGTTCAATTGTGGCACCTATCTTAGAAGAAATAGGAGAGCTAGTTCATAATTTTCTGTTTTTTGATATACATCATGTAAATCGCGAGGCCAACCTACCGGCACATCTTTGTGCAAAACGTGCTTGCACTTTGTCTGTGACCGATAGTTGGCTCGACGAGACTCCCCAATTTCTGGTAACCAGCCTTCTCGCTGATTGTCCAGGAAACACATTCATGCAATAAAGCTCTCTGATTTGATCACAAAAAAAAACAAAGATACATAGAGATTCTCACGTCTTCTGGGAGGTGTGCATCATGGTTGTCATGTGTGCTTTCCCAAGAACGCAGATGGCCAAGGTAGGGTGGTATATGATCTCCATCGGTGTGCCGCCGTTTGGTCGTCGCATGCGCACAGATTTGTTTTGTTTGTACGGGCGAGAAGGCCGTACAATGCAAGTTGCTTAGGAACGGGGCGTCATGATATGAATCGATTTCTTTCACTATAGGATACATAATTATTTCAACTTCCAACTTTCGCGGTGTCCTTTAAACAAAACCACACGCTCTTGTTAGAAGATGCACGGTGTTTGACTTGCCCCAGCAGATTGTGGCACCACTGCACTGCAAGAGTGAGGGTTCTTATATAGGATCCGCCTGAAGAAATTTACTACTACTGGTGTTTCGTCAACCGTTGGATTATATAGGCAGACAAGAGGTGCAAGGAGAACCACAATATGTGCCACGGCATATTCCGTCGCCAAAGGGAGGGACCAAAATTCGCGCTGCGGGTCAGATAAAAATAAATAAATTAATCGCGCTGCGCCCTTCTACAGAAGAACAGTGAAAAGAAAAAGATAATATAGACTCCTATCGAAGCATTCTGCAGAATCGTCTGGGTGGTGTAGTTGGTTATCACGTTAGTCTCACACACTAAAGGTCCCCAGTTCGAACCTGGGCTCAGACATTTTACTTTAGCCTTTCTCTCTTTTTGGCTTTTCTTTTTTTCTTTCAAATTTTGTGTTGGTTTCTAATTTTACACATAGATAGATATATTTGTTCTAACTTCCAGCATATGCTTCACATTTCTAACATTCGAACCTAGGCTTGGACATTTTTCTCTTGTTTTTCGGCATTTATTTCCTTTTCCTTATTTTCAGTAATTTTTCTACCATTTCATTGTGTATGTGTATGCACAATTTCCAATAGTCATTTTTAACTTCCATTAGACTTTGCTTCACATTGAACAGACTGCTAAGGCTTTTCCGTTTTATTTTATTTTTCAGATTTTGTGTTGGTTTGTATATTTAATCATATAGATATGTATAGATATGTTTGTTTCAACTTCCAGCATATTTTGCTTCATATTTCTAATGTTCAGACCGAGGCTTAGGCATTTATTATTTCTTTGTTTTGGGCATTTATTTTCTTTTCCTTATTTACTGTAAATCCCATACCATTTCATTTTGTATGTACCATCGCGGGCTGCCGCCGCTACCACGCTCACACCCAAAGCCGGCATGACCTTGGAATATGCCGCTAGATTGAATGCGGACGAATGTCTTCAGCCTCGGTCCAAGGGGACCAACACGCTGGAGGGAAAGGAAGGACGGCCATCACTTCATCTCGCTGACGACAACACAACTCTGAAGTCCATAGCAAGAACAAAAGCCACCTTGCCATGGCGAAATTCACCGCCGGCATCGTCTAGCATCACACTGCATCACCCAATAGCAAGAACAAGACCTACCTTGCCATGGCGGAGTCGGAATCGAGGGACAAAATCTCACCTAGCCGGTCGTCGACTCCCCTGCGAAGACCGCGCCTAAAGAAACCAATGCCCACCGAATCGATGGACCCGGGAGAAGACAACGTCGGAAGCTTGTCGATGCCGCCACAAGTGACCTTGCCAAGATGGGGAACATTAACGCCGGAAGATTTTGACGCTTCCTTGTAATATTTGATGTGAGTGAGATATTCACATTAACCTATGAACGGCTATTAAATTGTGTCCATAGTTATTCCATTTTTGATATAAAACTATATTTTGGAAAACCTTGAACACGCATAATATTTTTTTAGAAAGTTGTAATTCTGAAACCGCAGGGCATTGACTTGTCCATGCTTCTCGCCATGAACTTGTTTGTGCTTCTTGGTGAGCTTGGACAACCCAAGCTCATGCTCACCGAGGTCCACAAAAGCATCGATGTCGGGAAAGAAAAATGAGGTGACCGATAGACTCCGCCTCTCTACGTAAAACACATCCACTCTCTTGTCGACAACATTTCTTCACAAGTTACATGATACCAGCATGGAGCTTTTGTCTAAAATGGACACCTGGTATGGACATACATGAGTACCTGATAGGCTGATATGACTATCCCCCAAAACAAATATTTTAACACCGGAATGAACCAGCCACAAATCCTTGAAAGTGTTGTTTGTACTGAATGCATCCTTTTTTGCAAAGAGATTGGAAATTGAAGCAATATTTGCATAAAAACGAGAGATGCCTTTGGACAATCGATAAAAATTCAGCCTGCATCATTCAAGAAGCATACTATTTTAAAAGTTCTTGCCCAAATATACTGACACAGTTCCAGTCGTGTTGTGCTTAGCTTAGTCACATTCTTCTTATCATACATTCACGTACTAAGGCTCTCTCTTTTGTACCATCTACCTTATGTTCCTTTTTTTTTTAAATACCTTTTGGTCCTTCAGAGTAACATATACTCCTTCCGTTCCTAAATATAAGTCCTTTTTACCTTTTTAGTGATTTTCATATGTACTACATACAGAGTAGTTTAGACTGTAGATTCACTCATTTCGCTCCGTACGTAGTTCATACTGGAATTTCTAAAAAGACTTGGACTTTTTTTTTTTGAGGGGAGCATATATAAGTGAAACTCAAACTACCACGAACAAAGATTGAAGCATGCAAGCAGACTCGCCAACTTGGTGTACTTGTTTTTGTTATGTACACCATTAGGGTAGCAAATTCTCTTTATTGGTACGGTTGTTTGTTGTATATATATTTATCTATAATCTATAATATCTAAATAGTTCATCCCTACTAACCTATTTCTGTTGACATGCAAAGTATCCACCTCATCAAGGCTTCCACATCAGCACTTTCAGCCCTAATAGTACCACGTCATGCATGCGTTCCGTTACTGTACTTAATAGGGTATTTAACGTAACTGAAGACCCTCTTTTCTTCTTGGCAAAAAAATATTGAAGACCCTCTCTCTGTTTCCGCTTTCAGCCGTAAACAACGGACGCTCTCTCTCCCTAGAAAAAAACAAGACGATCTACGACCACCCTCTCTAAAGTCTAGACTGATCGACTCCTCTTCCACCAATCGTTCCTTGACGGCTAGAGTAGGGTGCGGCTTATGGGAGCCTATCTCCGCGTCATTGAGCTGCTCCGGTTGGACTGGCAGTCTCCGGCACCCCTTCCCGCAAAAAAAATAAAAAAATACTAAAAAAAATCGTCAGTTGCGCCCTCCCTTCGTTTCACAGCGGCACGTGGCCTCAGCTCAAGGCACTACGACGCCAAGATCCAGTACACAGCTGACCACCAATTACTGTACATAAACCATATGTCTAATAATTGTTACATTCGCTTGACAAGCATTTCTATAATTTGCAAGATTGAAATAACATAGAGCTATCATTTTGCAAAAGTGGTTTGCATGAACCCACAAGCATCCCACTTCGGTAGTAAACATCATTTCCTTCTTATCTCTTATTTGTCCTCTAAGAATACACCCAATGAGTTACAACTTGGTATACTATCTTTCCACAGCAACGCGCGAGATGTTATCTAGTTTCTTCAATATGTCATGCCATTTTAAAAGTAAATGTTTGTATAACTAGAAAGAAGTAATATTTAAAAAACATACATTAAATTTTTTAAAATGTTCATGTGTTTAAAAATGTGTTTGTTATATTTGAAAAAAATGTTTATACAATATAAAAAGCCTAAGGCCTCATGGCGTTCTGGGCAGCTGGTGTGGGCCTGGAAGGCCGCAACGGAGGCAAAGTGTGATAGCCTGGCTTATTAGGGATGATAGACTACTCATATAAGGAATTCCTTCTTTTCCAGAAGCCCATTCAGACAGAACTTTAAAGTTAAGCGTGCTCAGCTTGGAGTAATTTCAGGATGGGTAACCGATCGGGAAGTTGCTCCCGGATGCGCATGAGCAAGGACAAAATGCGCAGAAAAGACTAGTATTGATTCATGAGGCCAGTCTAGATCCCGCCAGGAGTAACGACCACCGGGCAGGTGTGTCCGAGGCGTTACACAAAGCAAGTAGACCGAGAGGAAACGGCAAAAGGAAGAACAAAGACAAACCATTTTGCCGAGAAAAAAAAAAGCAAACTACCGGGCTAGTCTGCCAGATGCTGGGCCGTGATGGGACGACTAACAACACACAAACTGGACCTCTAAAATTCTAATCCGGCAAACCGTATTTAGCGCCTTTAGCACCGATGGACCTCAAAAACCCTAATCCGGCAAAACTTATTTGGCGCCAGTTAAAGGTAATTGTGCCAACCGGCTCACACACCCCTCCGAGCTTGCCCGACCATTTTGCTGTCTTTTTTGCCATTTAACCTTCAAAAAATGCGTGCGGGCGATAGGTCAAATTCGGGACCTTTCGTTCATCGAGGAGAGCGCAAACCACTGGGACAACGCATCACTTGTGTCAAGATAGTATTTTTCTTTTGGTTTTATCCTTTATCATGTTCCCGGAAGCCCGTTGACCCCAAACATGTTTTTTTCCGGTTCGCTGGACGTTCTCCAAAACAGGTATTAGTTTTTTATTGTTCCTTTTTTCTTAAATGCAGAAACTTTTTTAAAATTCATGAAATATTTTTGAAAATGATGATCTTTTTTCTTCAATTGATGAAATTTTTTTCTTAAAAAATTCATGATTTGTTTCTCAAAATTTTCAAATTCATGAAAATTTTAGAAGAATTGATTATTTTTAAACCTATGATTATTTTTTGCAAATCCATGAAAATATTTTCAAAATCGATAAACATTTTCCAAAATAATCAAAACTTTTTCAAATCCATGAACTTTTTAAAATTTTGTGAACTTTTTATGAGAGGATAAATTTATTTTCAAAATCGATCATTTTTTCTCAATATCGATGAACTTATATTTAAAATCATTGAATTTTTTGATTTTTCTGAACTTTTTAAAAACCCATGAACCTTTTTTAAAAAAGTTGAAGAATTTTTCTCGATATTTCTGGAAAAAACAATATTGTTTTTATCATTTAAAAGAAGTTTTTCGATTTTTTGTGATCCATCAATCAGTCAACGGTTCAGTGGTAAGCTGTCATTCGGTCAAATATGAAATCCATCGATCGAGCATTCGACGAGGAATTAGCACAACTATCGTTGCTTGGCTGGCCAACGGAGCTCGCGCGTGAGCGCCACTACGGTAGCGGGCGCATAACACGCTGATTAGGACCTCCCTAGGAGCTCCTATTATGGACCAAGGCGATGAAATGCCATGAAACACACAACCACGCGCCCTTTTGGGCCGGCCCATGCACGGGCAGGCACCCCTTTTTTTGCTTTATCCTTTTCATTTTCTATTTTTAAAAATTCCTGTTTTTTAAAATATTCAGAAACTTATAAAACATTCATGTATTTATAAATATTCCTTTTTTTAAATTTTCACTAAAATAAATAATGTTCCTGAATTCAAATGAGCGGTCATGAATTTCAAGAAATGTTTGCCGATTCAAAAAAGCTCACAAATTTATGAAAATAGTTCTAGGTCATCATCGTGTAACAAGCTGTTGGTGCCAGCGACGAGCACAATCCACCCGGTGTTCCATGTCTCGCAAGTTAGTCGCGCCCTTCCTCGCCAAGACCTTTTTTTGAGGGAACCACCAAGAGCTACTACGTTACGGTGCAAACCAGCGCCTGCAGCCGCGATAGCTGGGCCGGCCATGTATCTCCCTTTTTTCTTATCTCCCTTTTTTCCTATTTGAAGCTCAAAAAAGGTGCGGCTGCGGGAGATCGAACTAGTGATGTATTCCTCTAGAGCGAACGACTGCAACCACAACGCCATCGACAACCAGTGATTGCTGAGTAGTTTTCATTCATTTATTGTTTCTTAAGTCGTGGGAGGCCACTGATTTTGGGAAGCTCCCAGAAGCTTCTAAAGCCGGGTTTTTCCCAGTTCCCTGGACATTTCCGGCATGGTTTTATTCGGGTTTTCTTTTTCTTTTTTATTGTTTCTTTTCCTTTTTTTCGTTTTACTAAATGCATGATTTTTTCTCTTTATATTCTTTTTATACGGATTTTCTTTCTTTTGTATTCCGGATTTTTCAAGTTTATGAACTTTTTTTCCAAATGGGATGAACTTTTTCCAAACTCAATGAACTTTTTTGCAAACTCGATGATTTTTTTTTGAAAGTCGATGAACTTTTTTTCAAAATCGATGAACATTTTCCAAAAAATCGATGAACCTTTTTTTAGAGCTTTTTTTCAAATGGATGAACCTATTTCTTTAAGTCTTTTTGATTTTGCATTTTTATTTCGTAAGAAATGAAAAAACTGGCAGTTTTTTCCTACCGGAACAGAAAAAAACCGGGCTGCCAGCGAGCGGCCGATGGAGCGACTTGTTTTTTTCCCGAGCGAGCAAGCGCGCTCGTGGGCCGGCCCATCTGAGCGCCTAAATCGCTGGAGGAACGGGCCCGGGCTGTGAGGCAACGGCAGCCGATATCCAGCCCACGGCCGGGTCACAGGACAAGCGCAGCTTCTCCTCTCTCACATTTCCCCGACGACCCCCGATGACATCCCTGGCGACGGCGCCGGCGCCGGCGGCGTCGGGCGGGCGGGAGGGCGACGAGATGGTGATCACGCCGCTCGGCGCGGGCAGCGAGGTGGGCCGCTCCTGCGTCCACCTGAGCTTCAAGGGGCGCACAGTCCTAATAAGCATCCCCGAAACCCTAGCTCCCCCTTCTCCGCTCCTCTGCTCCCGCCTGTCCGGGGAATCTGACCCACTCCGTGCTCTCCAGTTCGACTGCGGCATCCACCCGGCGTACCCCGGCATGGCGTCGCTGCCCTTCTTCGACGAGATCGACCCCGCCGCCGTCGACGTCCTCCTCATCACGCAGTAACCAACAACAAATCTCGCCCTTCCTTCTCCCCGTGTCCACTCCATCCTGCTCATTCTGCCTTGAATCTCTCTGTATTGCAGCTTTCACCTGGACCACGCGGCCGCGCTGCCCTACTTCCTGGAGAAGGTAACTGGCGTCTGCTCGCTTGCTGGATTCAGATTGTAAGTGCGGGAGGCGACGCACATGTTTCATGTCTGAATTTTCTCTGCTTTGCAGACCGCGTTCAAGGGCCGAGTCTTCATGACCCACGCCACCAAGGCCATCTACAGGCTGCTGCTCTCCGATTACATCAAGGTCAGCAAGGTGTCCGCCGAGAACATGCTGTACGACGAGCAGGATATTGTCAGCTCAATGGAAAAAATTGAGGTAAAACACCTTCTTTTCGGCAGATATAAAATGCAGCGATGCATGTTCTTTAAGAAGCAAGTTTGAGTTGTTTCCTATATGCCTGGTTGATAATTCAAGTGTTTTCCTTTCGTCGCCTAGCACGATAAATGTCACTGGACTGTTGGTTAACATTACAGCTAATGCATGATTCTGCTTGCGAGGATTAAAATATGTTAATTTATCACAGGAGGATGCACACTGTCTTTAACATATACTTATCATGCAGGTCATAGACTTCCACCAGACACTGGAAGTTAATGGCATACGCTTCTGGTGCTATACTGCTGGACATGTACTTGGAGCTGCCATGTTCATGGTGGATATTGCTGGCGTTCGCATTCTTTACACTGGTGACTACTCCCGTGAAGAAGACAGGCACCTGAAAGCTGCTGAGATCCCCCAGTTCTCCCCTGATATTTGCATTATCGAGTCAACTTACGGTGTGCAGCGACACCAACCCCGCCATGTCAGAGAGAAGCGCTTCACTGATGCCATCCACAACACTGTTTCTCAAGGGGGCCGTGTTCTTATCCCAGCATTTGCTCTTGGTAGAGCACAGGAGCTGCTGCTTATCCTAGATGAGTATTGGTCCAACCACCCAGAGCTCCATAAGATTCCAATCTATTACGCCTCCCCTCTTGCGAAGAAGTGTATGGCTGTCTACCAGACATACATAAACTCCATGAATGACAGGATCCGCAACGTCCAATCCCTTCCATTTCAAGCATATTGACTCTTTGAATAGCATAGACAACTTCCATGACGTGGGTCCGTCAGTGGTGATGGCAAGTCCAGGTAGCCTCCAAAGTGGCCTCTCCAGGCAGCTCTTTGACAAGTGGTGCACAGATAAGAAGAACACATGTGTTATTCCAGGTTATGCTGTTGCTGGCTCCCTCGCAAAGGAGATCATCACTGAGCCGAGAAAAGTGCAGCTAGCAAATGGGCTCACTGCTCCTCTCAATATGCAGATCTTCTACATCTCCTTTTCAGCTCACGCGGATTTCCCACAGACGAGCGGCTTCCTGGGCGAGCTTCGCCCAGCCAACATCATTCTTGTACACGGGGAAGCAAATGAGATGGGGAGGCTCAGACAGAAGCTGATCACTCAGTTCGAGGGAACAGACACACAGATCGTGTCTCCCAAGAACTGCCAACCAGTGCAGCTGTATTTCAGCTCTGACAAGATGGCCAAGGCAATTGACAGATTGGCAGAAAAGGTGCCAGAAGTGGGAGATACGGTCAGTGGCTTGCTTGTGAAGAAGGGCTTCACGTACCAGATTATGGCTCCTGAGGACCTCCGGGTGCACACACAGCTATCTACCACCAACATTACCCAGCGGCTCGCTGTCCCGTATTGTGGTTCTTTTGAAGTCATCAAGTACAGACTGAGGCAAATATACGAGAGCGTGGAATCATCAACCGACGAAGCCGATGTTCCAACACTGATTGTTCATGAGAGGGTGACCATCCGCCTGGATTCAGAGAGCTACGTGACGCTACAGTGGTCCTCTGATCCCATAAGCGACATGGTGTCTGATTCCGTGGTGGCCATGATCTTGAACATAGGGCGTGAGGGACCAAAGGCCGTTCCGATGGAAGAGGAAACGGAGATGGTGGCGCAGAAGGTGGTGTATGCTCTAATGGTGTCGGTCTTCGGCGACGTTAAAGTGTCAGAGGAAGGGAAGCTTGTTATAACTATGGATGGGGATGTCCACTTGGATGGGAGGAGCGGTGACATTGAGTGCGCGAACGCAGCGCTGAAAGGGAGGATTGAGACCGCGTTCCGTCGCATTCAGGGTGCTGTGAGACCAATCCCGCTGTCGGCCTCCTGAGGTGAAGCCATGATGTAGGATGCTTTTAACATGGTGACTGTTTCCTAGGTGATTAAACAGGGCAGCAGATCGTGTTAGATTTAGAACATGAGTTGTATAGCATTGTAGGCAATTTCTAGTGGTTATCTGAACAGTCCTCTCACTTGCACTAACTTTGAGCTGAGCTTCTCCTTTTGTCTTTGCGTGTGTCTGCTCATCTCATCAGTTTCTGGTATTGGTGTTATCCCTCTGTAAAGGAATATAAGAGCATTAGTGATCTAAACGCTCTTATATTTCTTTACGGAAGGAGTACTTGAGAAAGAAGGTGAAGAGCATTCAGTGAAGCCAGATCTGTTCTCGATTACTTCATTTTCTCTGCGCAGAAAAATAGTTTGAGAATTACTACTTGATCCCTCGGTATATGGTTATTACAATTTTGGGTGATCTTGGTCATGCTGCTGCTTTTACCGTCGTTCACTTTGTTTAGTGATGAAGTGAAACTTTATGTCAAATTTGATTTTTATGGATACTTTTGCGGTCATCCTGGTTGCTGGCAAGGGAAGAACTAACATTTTTTTTCAAAGTTATCCACATTAACAGGGGAGGAAATTATCTTACTATTAATATTCATCACATGATGTGATTTAGTTTACTAAGTGGATGTGTTGTATGATTGTATCCACGTTAAATTCAGAAAATGGCGCCTCTCATTTCATCACCACATAGTCGCGTGTTCATTTGGTCTTCCTCATATTCATGGCGCTGCCTGGGGCAACGATCACTTTTGCTTAACGACCAAGTGAACTATAGATAAGCGATGATCACGCAAAGTTGTCTAGATAAGATAAGATGAGGAGCATCGTATTGTGTTTTTATGTCAAGCAAAATCATTACTTATTGCTATGTATTTTGAGGATAAGCATCCTCTCTGCCATTACTTGAAAATTTACAATTGTACGTACGGATGGCACACCAAAAAGATTCTTGTTATGCCATTTCAGAAAAATAATCAAGCTGAGGTGGTTTAGACGTAGTTTGTATTTTTCGTAGTGTGTTAACTTCTGAAATATTAACCCTGTCATGCTTTAGTTCTTTATTTTGATCCACTATTCTTGAATTTCTATGTGGCAGAGAAATTACCACTGTGGAGAGGTCCTCTAAGAGTACGTGCCGCACCTCCGCCTCCAATGTGATTTAAGGGGCCTGCTAGAGTTGCTCTAAGGAAGGCATGCGATCACCGAGCAGTTGTTGCAACCTAGAGTTAAACTTAGAACCACGAGCTCTTCCGATCGAAATGCCGTGTAATCCTACTAGGAAACCTCTTCAAATTGCACAACGCCTCTAGAAGGTGTAATTTCCCGAGCAGAGTATGGGTTGGAGTGTCTTCCCCTTCTTGAAAAATACTTTCTCCATAGGAAGGGTCTCAATGGAATTGTGTTCAGTAATTTCACAACAGTATGTTTGCTGTCAGAAAAATCGTGGTCGCGTGATTAGTCTCTGCCAAACTACGAGAATCAAATGTTTACATAGCGGACCGTGAAAACCTTAACCAAAGAAGTCTGGGTGGTGTAGTTGGTTATCACGTTAGTCTCACACACTAAAGGTCCCCAGTTCGAACCTGGGCTCAGACATTTTACTTTTTTAGCCTTTTTCTCTTTTTGGCTTATCTTTTTTTTTTCTTTCCATATATCAATATTAGTTCCATCTCCCTCACGCCATATATGACCATGTTTTAATTTATTAATCCCAACCCATATACTTTGCCATGTAAATGAGCCCCCTTTTTTCAACTCCGCGTTCAATAAATCTTCTTGTGGTGTAGCGACTTTGTTCGCCTTGAAGGTGATTTTGGGTTGATCTTTGTATTCATTTTGTCAGAATCTGCTGAATAAATTAATAAAGATGGTTGCATGCATCATTTTCATGCAGAGACCGAAGGTAATCCTCCTTTTTGAAAAAAAAAGTATCACAAGTAACTCCAATAACACATATAACGAAAAGAAGTTATTAGTGTTGTAAAGGTCCCTGCCTACACAGCGAACCCCCTAAACCACAGAACAAACTAATATTGAAAGGACAAGAATGCGAGAATAAACATATAATAGCATTTTATAGGTTAAAGGTGCAACATGCAAACTTCTACTATTCGGTCAACAAGTAAATAAACTACGAGGAATAAATGTGCACCAAAATAAGCAAGTTCAGCTGCCTCATCAAAAGTCAAGTAAGGTACTGGTATCATATTTGCATAAAAATTTGGATCACACGTCAACACTGCAAAATTGCATAGATTACTATAAGTCAACCACCCATTATTCATTGCTTCTAAGTTTATTTGGGCAGCATGCAGCATGCTACAACTATCATTCACGGCATCGTATATAGGCCCTAGCCTCACGGCCTCGCACAGGACCACACACATGCACTGGCGGAGCTATGTACAACTCTGGGGGGGCTATGCCCCCCCTCCCCAGCTTTCGACCAAACTGTGAGGATTTTTTTTTGGGGGGGAAGGGCTTAGATGAGATTTTTTTGCATTTTGCATCCTCAAACACTCATGTTTTAGCCTTAGCCCACCAGCAGTTTCTACCTGCCTAATGCCTTCTTCAGCTCGTCGTCCTTGAATGGTTTCTTCTTGTTGTGGTTCCACAGTGTCGCCGTCGCCTCCGCCGCGCCAAACTTACCGAGCTTCAGTTGCGGTGGGTCTTTGGTGCCACCAACCAAGGTGTTGTAATTTTTGTTGAATCCTAGTGGTGTGGTGTATGAGAAGACTTCGGTTCTTCCATCTGTCAGCTTGAACAACTTCCCTTCAAAGTTGGTGAAGGCGAAGACATACGTGTTGTTGTTGCAAACGGAAACCTTGGGGGCAGCCCCGCCCTTGCCTACCAACTCCTCTTCGGCCCACCATGGTGGAGGCTAGTTATCCTTGGTCAGCTTGACCAGTAGCATGGCCGTTGTTTGACCTTCTCCGGATATGGGCCCAATAGCTTGCATGCATAGTCGACATGAACGTCGTGTATGAGTCGGACAGAACATTGAACTTCACCACTTCTTGAGGGCTACAACCAAAAGAAAAATAAATAAAAGCAAGTTATACAATTATAATGTTAAAGCGATACTAACAAAAGAATGTGATCTGGTAGAAAATGGTAAGATGTCTTATGGGAGAAAGGAAGGACAACGAACTTCAGTAGAAAAGGCAAAATGAGATATTAGCAGGAGTTTTTCCAGAATAGCTCTCGATTGAACCAATTGAGCACCATCGTGTATATGGCAAATTTTAAGATGGTCCTCCTACCCACTAAGAGATGGGAGGAGGTAAGAGGATAATTTAATCCTAGCCGTTGTTTGGCGGGGGCAATTTTGACCATACAAGTACGGTAAGTACAACAAAATAGTATAGGCCGTCGAAGACTGTAGTCGCTCTTTCTGTCATCGCTCCGTTACACAAAGGGAGAGCATAGGACTAGAAGAGGCAAGGAAATTCACATGTGGGCTGTGTCATTGTCATCGTCGCCAAACGGTGTTTGTCAAACTTCTGTTAGCGATGGTATATTGATATACCGTATTGTCTCGATGGTAGATTGATATCATCTTTTGCAATGGTAGACTGATATTGTCTATCTTTTTTTTTTGAACTGAAAGGGGTTTCCCCCGCCCCAATTTTTTATTGAAAGCCAAGGCAAACTATAAGCAAACGGACTATTAAACAGCGCTCGGCAACAACCAGAGTAGCTGCCATAGAAGGAGATACCAGGGTTCTAGTGTATTGTCTATGTTTTCCAATGATGGATTGATAAATATAAAATATTTTGCAATATGGAAGATATATATTATCTATCTTTTCCAATGGTAATTGATAATTTCCCCCAAAATATTATATACCCATCTATGCTATCATGTATAGTTGCGAGAAAAGCGCTAAGCAGATGCAAAGTACTCCCTCCGTTCCTAAATATTTGTCTTTTTAGAGTTTCAAATGGACTACCACATGCGGATGTATGTAGACATATTTTAGAGTATAGATTCGCTCATTTTGCTCCGTATGTAGTCACTTGTTGAAATCTCTAGAAAGACAAATATGTAGGAACCGAGGGAGTATATGAGTATGAGAGAGTCTAAACTAATTATATATTGTGCATTTTAGCTTGTTGCTTAGTTAGAGCAGCACAAAGTATGAGATGCGTATGGCACCCCTAGCAGTGAATGCGGTCGTGTTGATTCTGTCCATTGAAACAGGGAAACATCGTGCTAACAGGTCCATCATTGGCGACCCTGCTCGGCATACGGGCCTATCAGCATCAGCCTCTGTCTCCATGACGGCAGCCAATAATAACCTGGTAAGGACGACAATGGGGCGGCTTGTTCAACTATGACTCTATTTATATAGCTCTATTTCGAATCACCAAATAGAAACGTCTGGGTGGTGTAGTTGGTTATCACGTTAGTCTCACACACTAAAGGTCCCCAGTTCGAACCTGGGCTCAGACAGTTATCCTTCTTTTTCCATTTGATATATTGCACTTACCAAAATAATTCTTGTTTTTACTTTCTTCGCATTTTTTTTAAACAAAATCGTGCGTGGTAATACTACTAGGATCAGATGCTGCGTTCGTTCTGGAGCATTTGTTAAAAGTAGTGATGGAGATGCACATTGGACAAAAAAAGTTGTAAAAGTGCAACCAGGGTGATGCTTCAAGAGTCAATTTCGTATATAGTACTACAATGACACCCTAAAAAAAGTACAGTTAGATATGCTCTCATACCCCAATTAAGAAAAAACGATTTGTGTAAAATTGCAAGTATAGGGTAAGATGCTGGTGTACTACTGTTTGTGAAAAAGAACAAAGAAAGTGGATTCTTTTTCTCGAAATATTGTGTTTTCTCTGTCCAATTTGAAGAATGTTGGTCTGTCCAGATTAGAGGCTGGTTGGCGAATCCAACTCTGTGGGTGCTGGACTGGGATCGACAGGAGATGTTTTTGCAGCTGCCGCCATGCGCCCGCTCCTTGCCTTTCCACCAACATCACCAACTCGTCAACATATACTTAGTGGCTTAATATGAAGAAAAGGAAAATAGTTACTACTAAGAGGAGGTGACATGTCCGAACGCGAGAGGGGCTACTAGGGTTTAAAGGTGCTTGAATGAGACAAATAAATTTGGTTTTTTCTCTCTTGATAAAGTGCCTCCGACCAAATTAAAGGTGTTGTTGGAAGAGAGAAAAAACCAAATTTATTTGTCTCATTCAAGCACCTTTAAACCCTGTCGACAATTCCGGTTTGAAAATATGTGGACGAAATGGGAGGGGTTCCAAGATACTGTCAACTCTGCTTGGTCCTCGGTCAGCCACGCTGAAGATGCCTTCCTTTCTCTGAATAAGAAGCTTGCTGCAACAGCCAAAGCGCTGAAATCATGGAGCTCCCGACGATGCAGTGACCTAAAGCTGCGATCTGCTATTGTTAACGAGCTCATTCACCGGCTTGACTTAGCAATGGATAACCGGCCGTTGACACCGGAAGAAATTGCATTCAGAAAACTCTTGAAGCTCCAATGCCTCGGGCTTGCTGCGATCGAGCGATCCATGTGGCGTCAGAGATCGCGATTCCTGTGGCTGAAGATGGGAGACTGCAACACCAAGTTCTTCCACCTAAAGGCATCGGCTAGGCGCAGGAAAAAAAAATGCAATCCCTGCCCTTATCATTAATGATGCACCAATCACAGACCAAGACGAAAAAGTTGCTGCCATATGGGATCACTTCAATCAGCTAATTGGCACATACAGGAGCTGCAACACTACCCTCAATCTCCCAAGAGCTCTTTGATGACAGCACAAACCCACCTCCGAACCTAGACTGCCTTACCACACCGATCACTGAAGAGGAAGTTAAGGTGGCAATCACGGACATGCACCCGGAGAAAGCACCGGGCCCCGATGGCTTCACGGGACAGTTCTTTAGAGTTTGTTGGCAAACCATCAAGCATGACATCCTCCGGGCAATCAGGAAATTGCAGTCTTGTAATGGGCAGAACCTGCACCTCCTCAACTCCGCCACGACGATGATCCTTGTCCCAAAATTCAACGATGCTTGCCACCCGAAAGATTTCAGACCAATCTCCCTCATACATAGTTTTGCTAAAACCTAAAATCTATGCCAAAATCCTTGCAACTAGGCTGCAGTTGGTCATCTCTAGCCTCATTAGCCCCTGTCAAAATGCCTTCATACGTGGGAAAAGCATACATGATAACTTCACTTATGTTCAATGCCTAGTGAAAGCCCTCAAGCAAAAAAAGATTCCATCAATACTTCTCAAACTAGATATATCCAAGGCCTTCGACTCAGTATCCTGGGAGTTCCTCCTACAATTGCTGCAATTCAGAGGGTTTGGATCTTCTTGGATTGATGCTATTCCTGCTCTCTTGCGCACAACATCCACTAAAATCCTGGTCAATGGTGAGCTCTCAAATAACATTCTGCACCGGAAAGGATTGAGGCAAGGGGACCCTTTGTCGCCCCTCCTTTTTGTTCTTGTCATGGACTGCCTTGCAAGAATAATGGACAAAGCACACCGAGCCAAAATCCTATCACCCCTAAGCCCACAACAAGTCAAGTTCAGAGCCTCCCTTTATGCAGACGAATGTAATCATTATTTCTAAAACCACAACTCCAAGACATGGAAGCAACTAGCCAGATTATGAAGCTTTTTGGGCTTGCAACTGGGCTGCACACAAACTTCCAAAAAAGTAGCTTCTATCCAATTAGGTGTGAAGGGATCGATCTTCAAGCTCTCCAAGCAACCCTGGGCTGTCAACTGGCACAGTTGCCCTGCAAATATCTTGGAATGCCACTCACTGACAGAAAGCTCACCAAAACTGACTGCCGGCCTATTATGGATAAGTTCGGGCCTGCTTGTGCAGGATGGAAGATTGGCTGGATCAATATTGCTGGCAGGCTCACTCTGGTCCGGGTAGTTCTCTCGGCTCTCCTCACTTTCCAGATGATCTCAATTGCCCAGCCAAAGTGGCTCGACAAGATGGTGGATAAAATTAGAAGACCCTTCCTCTGGACAGGCGAGGGCAGCGCTTCTGGTGGTAAATGCCTTGTGAGATGGTCCCTAGTATGCCGGCCACTTGAGTTCGGAGGACTAGGAATTTCAAACCTGTTCCTTCAGAGTATAGCCCTACGCCTTCAATAGCTATGGCAACAAGCGACGCTCACGGACAGACCGTGGGAAGGACTGCCTTTCCCTTCGGACAAGCTCACGCAGAATTTTTTTGAGGCAAGCACTGTCATCCATGTTGGAAATGGGGAGCAATACAAATTCTGGCACAGTCATTGGCTTAATGGATGCACCCTCAAGGACGCTGCTCCGCACCTCTTTGCTCACAGTCGAAAAAGACAGATCACGATCAAGATGGCCGTCTCGGGCAACAATTGGATTCAATACATCAAGCCCAACCCTTCACTTGTTGTTCTTCGTGAATACATATTGCTGTGGAATCTACTGCAAGGTGTGCATCTCCAGCCTGACATACCTGACTCCATTAGTTTTTTTTGGAATTGTTTGAATTGCTTATCACATGTGTCACGTGATACCTGACTCCATTAGTTGGCAGTGGACTACAGATGGATCATACTCGGCAAAATCTGCCTACTATATGCTCTTCCAAGGACTGACGAGATCAAATGCCAAGCAGCTGATACGGGATTCAAAAACCCCGGCAAAGTGCAAATTCCATGCTTGGTTGGCCATCCAAGGAAGATGTAACACTGCTGACATTTTGCTGAAGAAAGGATGGCCACACACCCCGATCTGCAAGCTCTGCAACACCCAGCCGGAGACAGCGCTGCACCTCTTCGCCCAATGCAGTCTTAGTAGGACGATCTGGGAGGAAATCGTTCGCCGCTTTAACATGGACATGGAGCCACCTGCTAGTAATGAACGAAGCCTTGAAGATTGGTGGATCCAATCGATCAACAATAGGCCGCAGGCCACGATCACCAAGACATGCACTCTCTTCATTTGTATCTGGTGGAAAATCTGGAAGGAAAGAAACAATCGCATTTTCAAAAACAAGGCATGCAACGTCCCTTCTCTCCTGCTGAAAATATACAGCGAACTAGATTCATGGAGGCTAGCCGGCCTTGCCGGGGCAATGTGGATGCCACCTGACTAGAAAATATGACCCTAGGCTATCCGTCTCACTTTCTTCTTCTACTTCTTCTTTTCATACTTTGTTCACACTTGTAACTGCCATCTTTGGCACCCTTCTTAATGAATGAAATCAGCACTGGCTGTGTTTCGTCGAAAAAAAAGGGCAACTTCATATTTTTTGTAAGATCTTCATGGGTCCATTGAATGTGTGATATTACATGTTACCTTCTAAAAAGCTACAAAATGGTAGGCATAATATCTACTCCCTCCGTCCCATAATGGAAGACGTTTTTTGACACTAGTGTAGTTTCAAAAAACGTCTTACATTATGAGACGGAGGGAGTAATATTTTATAAAGTTGTACTATAATAAACTGCAAAGCATTTATTGAAACAACACCTGCAGTAACTTTACCATCACTAACATCTAGGGCAATACGTTCTATATATATAGATAGACAGAACAAGTGTGAGACGGTGTGTACCAAGATGGATGTTAGATGTGGTGCATGACTGCATGTTGCGCGTCTATTCTCTTTTTAGGAATCGTAGGCTCCGGGAAAGAGCTGTCAAGTGTCTTGCAAAGAGATGGCTTGAGAGCTCCACTTTACAGAAAGCATATCAGTTTAGCCGTATAACTAGTTACAATATGCTATAGGAGATAAAGCAAGCTACACTCCCTTACATAAATATAAGAGTGTTTAGATCTGCACCACACCCAAATATGGCAACCCCTGGAAACAACCGCTACATCTCCTTTGTTGGGTTATAGCTCTTCCTTGGGGATTTACTACCCAAATTAAATATTTACTACCCTATTTCTTCATGGTCAGGAAGTCCAAAATCTTCTTTTTTCAGTACTCCTTACTCTTTTTTTCCCGTCGTCCTACTTTGTGAAAGCTACAAAAAAGCTCAAGCGGAAACTCCAGCAAGAGCAATACCCAACCCACATAGGAGCTTCTCCAGCAGAACACACCTAGAAAAAACGATTCGTTTTTTCCCTTCTCAAGTCGCTGCTGGCTTTAGTTTATTACCGGTGAAAGTCCTTTGTATGTCAAAAGCGTTTGTGTAGCACAGTATACTTTCCTTTGTTTGGGAGTCAACCTGCAGCTCAGAAAAAGAGAGCCGAGAAAATTAGTTGCAACATGCTAGATGTTTGCAAATGCATAAATTGGCATAATTTTGTTAGCCATTTTGATAGATCTCACATTTAACTGATAGCTTCAGTTTAGTTTATACACAACTGGATAAAAACACAGTGCATGATGAACACAAAAGGTGGTATCATGCATCAGACTGAGATTCACTTACTTTCTCAAGTGAAATCAAAATACTGGCCCTGTAGTTAATCAAACAAGCAAGCAGTAGCAGTATTATGCTACAAGAATAATACAAGTCAGCTAGCACCGTTATGGAATTGTGTTTTTAGTACTTATCTTCAATGTATATATTGTAATTTACGTTCTTTTGCATATTTTGGTTCCAACATTAGCATATTTTTGATCTAGATTATCAGATTAGCACATGTACTCTTAAAAAGGGGTGTTAAGGCAATCATGTAGTGCTGCATATATAACATGGAATTCAACCTTTGTTTTTATTTTGTTTTTAGTGTTTTTAGTACTTATCTTCAATGTATATATTGTAATTTACGTTCTTTTGCATATTTTGGTTCAAACATGAGCATATTTTTGATCTAGATTATCAGATTAGCACATGTACTCTTAAAAAGGGGTGTTAAGGCAATCATGTAGTGCTGCATATATAACATGGAATTCAAGTTCTGACCAAATCACTAGAAACATATAGCAGTCTTTCTTCCGGATGATCGACAGAAAAGTAAAATTAGGAGGAAATACTCAAATCACATAGCAATCGCATTTCAACCCTAATAACAGTTCGTCAATTATCATTCATTTGCATAATTTTTGTTTTGCCACGTTGAGTAAAAATCAAGCACAATTCCATATATGTGTGTGTGTTAATTGATGGTGGTCTGATCTATTTTTATTGACGTTCATATCAGATCCCAGTAAAATATCCTTCATTTTTATTTCAGTTGTTTTACTGAGATTATTTTCCTAGGAAACTACCATTGCATGTGCAGAAAACATAACATCATGAAACACAACATCTCGTCTTTATCTTGGCGAGTCTGATTATGCATATATTATTTTGAGATTATATGACGAGCAATGGTAGCGTGAACAACTTTATTCGAACCATGATCTTACTTCTTACAGAAGATATATAGATGAAAAATATAATGTACAATACTCCTAAGGCGGATATGATATTAGGCAATGGTATGTACACTTTCATGTCATTGTACACAATAGTAAAAAAAGGCGTCAATCCAGATACGACGAGGACGTAAAAACACATACTCCATCCATCTCAAAATAAGTGTCTCAACTTTAGTACAACTTTGTATTAAATTTAGTATAAAGTTGAGACACTTATTTTGGAACGGAGGGAGTATAATCCTTTCATTTTTTTTTCATGTTTTCACACCATGACAATGTTTTACTAGCGTGTTCTCCGTTGCAACGCACGGGCAATTTCCTAGTAATGCAAAACCAAGCTTAAGGGAAGTAATTAGAACATTATCATTCAATGCTCAGGCGAGTTCTAGCCACATCCCATCGCTGCAAGTTTCGTGCACCCAGTTTGCTTCCCGTCAAGTCCCTATGCCTCCATGACAATAGAGTCCTCCACCGAGACAAAAAACCTACTACTTTAAGCCCATCGTAACTTGATGACAAAAAAATATTATGACCAAAAACCACATAACGGGAAAGGCACATATCTCAAACTAGTGCCACATGCATGAAGTTGTCCATGCTTCTCGGTGAGCTTGGCCAGCCCCAGCTCAGGCTCACCGAATTCCACACAAGCATCGACCCGGGCAAAGAAAATTAATTGAGGTATTGATAGACTCCCCCTTTCCACGGAAAACACAACCACTCTGCTCCATATAACATTTCTTCCGAAGTTACAGGACACCGGAGGAGAGCTTTTGTCTAAAAGGACATCTCTGAGCTGGACATATAC
>NC_041389.1:706429453-706431249 GCF_002162155.2 Triticum dicoccoides | reverse complement strand
TATTTTAAACATAACCTGTTGAAACATAAGCCAACCACAAATCCCTGAAAGTGTGGTTTTGTACCGATTTGTGTCGGGAGGTACACATGTCGTTAGAAGTGTGACTGAAAAACTGTACTATTTTTTGCGGGAGATTGGAAATGATACTCAACGTTGCTCATGCCTGAATTCGATCGAAATCAAAACAATATCTACATAAAAACTGAGAAAATGCCTTGGGACAATCGATAAAAACTGATATAATGGCACATGATCATTTGCATAAAAACTGATGGTATGTAGTGGGCACTTGTAAGTATCTATTCTATAAGTGAGAATGCCATACGCTAGGGTGCCCCATGATTTGGGCACATGGCTTTGCAGTCTCAAGAAAATATGTAGTGAGAGATCACGTGCCTGGATGCCGAGGAGTTAGTAGGAGATGACAAGTGTGAGTGAAAAAATAACAAAAAACAATTAGTAAGGTTAAATTGTACAATTATATAGAATTTTGACGCATCCATATTATGTGATGTGAGTGAGATATTCGCCTTAACCTATGCAGGGCTATCGAATTGTGGCCATAACATTTATTCCATTTTTGATAGAAAAATGTTATTCGGAAAACCTTGAACTGTGCGCACAATATTTTCGTCCATTTTATACTAAACTGTAAATGTGAAACCACAGGGCATTGATTCAAGCATCATCCACCACATCTTACACCATCATTAACATTTAGAGTAACACGTCCTTGTATTGACCTTCAATACATAGCAGGCACATCCACTATTCAGTATACACACATCCAGCTCTCAATATGTGGTGTAAAAAAAAATCACTAGAACACATATAGCTGGAGCAAGCTTTGGAAGGTGTGTACTAAGAGCAACTCTAGCAGACCCCGCATCCGTCTGGCCCGCAAAACAAAACGTCTTTGCAGTTCGCGAAAAAAATGCCTTTACGGGCCGGTGCGCACGGCCGCGAATGCAGACCCCGCAAAGCCGACCCGTAAAAAAGCATATTCCGTGAATATGCTTTTTTACGGGTCGGCTTTGCGGGGTCTGATCTGACGCAACTCCTTCCGGCTCGGAAAACCTAAATTTGCACTTTGATTTGATCCAACATAATGCATTTCTTTGCTTTTTCAATAATATTGGACACATAAAACATCACCAAATCTTTGCTAGAATAGCAAGACCAAAGAAAACAAGAATCACAAGTATGCATTTTAGAAGATTCCAACTTTCATAACTGCTCCCACTAGTTGAAGCAAAATCTTCTCCATGCACTCATTGTTGATCTACGGATTCTTGATCTTGCATTCTTCATTCTTCATCTTTGGTTCGGAAGAAGTAGACGTTGCTTCCACTCTAGTTGCACATGCATCCGCATCATTGTTTTCTATTCTACTAAGGAGTGCATCAACATCTATTAACTTTCTTTCTATCAATAAATCAATGTATTGGCCTTCCCAAAACCAAAATAAGCATCCATCTTCCTACACAAAAGAATGACCATGTTTGGAATGAGGATCCACAATTGAACCAAAGAGTGAGCTATCAAAACGAGCTACCGCAAGTGCACGTACCCAGTCGTTTTCGCATTTGAAGAACACCCATCCGGGGTGCCTCGGCATGGCCAAAGTAAGCCGCAGCACTGTCTGCGTGCAGTCGTCGCACCGTACGAGTGGCAACGGCGAGCACAAAGCCGCTGTACGAGTGCCGAGCCCGGTAGACGGCTGGACGGATACATGGCCGCAAATCGTCGGCGGCCACGCGATGAAGGTCCGCGGATCCGCAAATTCGGCGGCCCGC
>NC_041389.1:706404474-706429159 GCF_002162155.2 Triticum dicoccoides | reverse complement strand
CTCGTGCGTACGTGCGGCGGCCTTTCGGCGAGCTCCTGCCGGCTACTTTCGCCGGAATCTTGGGCGGCGGGCTGGCGGCAACGCGAGCAGGGAGAGGGGAGGTGGTTGGTGGGGGAAAGCGTGGGCTGAAATGTCGCCCCACCAACCGCTTTCGCTTATATGCAGGGCACGCAGCGGCAAGGGGGAAACCCGCGAATACGTGGGCCGGGGCCGAGATTTTGCCACGCCCCCTAAATTTTTATGCGGGCCGGTGCGGGATGCGGAGTCTGGTCGGGCAGGTTTTCCCGCCCCGCCCCGCATTTTGGCGGTTATTTTCTAGGTCGGGGCAGGATGCGGAGTCTGCTAGAGTTGCTCTAAGGTGGATGTATGGATTTGGTGTAGGATGAAGGGCGATCAATTGATTTTTTTTTTTGAAACTGTGGGCATTGGGAACCAGCTAGGCAGTAGGTTAGAACCAGCTAGCCAGTTGGAATTGAATCCATATTAGCATGTTTGGGATTTGTGTTACTGTGCAGTGAATGGGCGCCAAGCAAATTACACTGGGTTGAAAGAGTCATTTATCCTGCTACAACAACAGGCCCGTGCCTGGGCATGTGCAGCCGGTGCGGCCCGCACAGACAGGGCCGGGCGGGTAAAATCCAGGACCCTGTGCCAAATTCTAAAATGAGGCCTATTTTTCTTAAAAAAAAACTACAATCAACCTATCTAAGGCCATCGAATCAAATCGTCTACTTTTAGTTTATTCTTGTGTTGGTTTCTAGTAACCAGATTCATATTATCTAGAGAAAATTTTAAAGGACATAAGTTTGATCTTGAAACACGAACATCTAAACCAATTAACACACAAGTATGTAAATGATGAAAATAATTTTTTTAAAAGGATACATATCAAACAGTTAGCAACAAACTGTTTGTAGAACTGAGACCTAATGAACTCACGGACATGAAACTTGGCCTGGTCAAACAGCTCCTTGGCCAGACGCCGTCATGCCGAGAACAATGACGATCGATCGCTTGGACGAAGACGATGCGCCCTTGATTAGTCTTATTACGAGGATTGAGAAAAGAAAGTGGAAACGATCTAGCAGTTGTCCTCAAAGATGAAGTGATTTTGATTAGTTGACCAAAAGGTTGATTTGATTAAGTTAATTTAGTGCGAACATGGCCGTTGTGCCTGCCCTACTCACATGTTGGTTGTTGTTGTCGTGCCTTCCTGCATCCCAGGCCCCTGCCTGTTGATGACGGTGGCCGCCAGCCCTCTACTGCGTCGTCGGCCTTCGACTGCCGGTAGTCTACTGCGCCGTTAGGTTAGTATTGTAGATTGGGAGTCCTGCTCCTGCGCTCACGCCTTTCTTTTTTACACGCTCAGGTATTGGTAATCGGTGTTCTGCACGATCCATATTCTCCCAAGCCATCGATTAGCGAGCCTATGACAAATCACAAAGCACCAAAAATGTAGTAGGGATCAACAAATTTGGATCTTGTCTTCCGTTAATTATGTGGCACACTGGCGCCAACGGCCTTACCGTTTTTCATCAATGGCAATAGAGACTGGGGAAAGAAAATATGAGAGAATTCAGCATACGAGGGAAATAAGGCGTCGCGTACGAAAGCCACGAGTCAATTTTCTCAATCATGGGCTGACTAACCAGTATATATACTTGCACTTGAAAAAAAAGTTAAATTTGTATAGAAAAATGTTGACCATGTATTCAAAAAAGTTAAACTGCCATTTGACCTATGTTAAATGTGTATATAAAAAAATGTTGACCACGCATAAAAAATCTTAAACTTGTATTTGAAAAATATTAAATGTGTATAGATTTTTTTCGACCATGTATTAAAAACTTTTAGATTTGTATTAGAAAAATGTTAAATGCATATAGAAAAAATGTTAAACTTTTATTTAAAATATGTTAAATGTGTATAGAAAAAATGTTGACCATGTGTTAATTTTTTTTGAAACTTGTATTTGGAAAATGTTATATCTCTATAGATATCAATATTAAACTTGTATTGGAAAAATGTTAAATGTGTATAGAAAAAATGTTGACCATGTATTCAAAAAAATGTTTAACTTGTATTTAAAAAATGTTAATCATGCATTTGAAAAAATGATAAAATATGTATAGGAAAAATGTCACCCATGTATGAAAAAATTGTTAATATATATTTGAAAAATGTTAATAAGCATTTGAGAAATATTAAACATGTATTAGAAAAATGTATTAGATATATACAAAAAATGTTTATATAAAAAATAAAACATCAGAGAAAACAAAAAAAACGAGAAATAATCAAACAAAAATCAAAGAAAAAAAGAAAGAATAGGAAACACCTAGTGAAAACGAGAAAACAATAAAACCAACAATAAACATGAAAAAACCCTTTGGAAAATGAAGATAAAATAAAATAAAATAAAAAAGCTAGTGAAAAACAAAAAATAAACACAAAAAACCAGAGAAAAACAAAGAAAAGAAAAGAAACCAATAAAAAGAGCGAAAGTAACAAAGAAAAACTGGTGAAAAAATACAAACAAAAAACCCCATGAAAATAGTGAAAACCCGACTTGTTTTTCTTTAACAAGGTCACGGCCTACTATTTTAGCAAGAACCGGATGCTGGCCAAGTGGCTAGCAGTTCCACGTTATGGCAGGAGCAAATCCCTTCAAGCCCCCTTTTCTCTAATATACTCATTCTGTTTCTTTATATAAGGTGTATTTGTTTTCTGATAAAAATTCACAATATAAGGTGAATTTGTTCTAATTCCTCATAATTTCGATCTTGGCCCTCCATAAAAAGAAAAGTATCTCTTCCCTGATTGCATTTAACTCTTCCTGTAGAGAAAGAAAACGAAACTATCTCTCTCCGAATTGCGTGTATCTCTTCCTTTTCTAGCCTAAATGATTTACTCCCGCTTCCATGAATTATACAAGGGCAATTTCTGCTTAAATTGTCAATAATTATGTGTTTTGGCCACCCTGTTAAAAATAATATACCTTACATAAAGGAATGGAGTGAGTAGTTCTTTAAAGCATGCGCGAATGGGCCGACTGTAGATACTTTAGTGATACCGAAGAAACACTTTGCGCTATCGCACCACAAATCCTACCTGCCGCACGCTACAGCAGATTGTCGAGGCCATGGTGACCTCCTATATGCCGCTTATTGCAGCAAGTGGTCATGGTTTCGCATAGGAAGCAGCTCACCCTGGGCCGGCCCATTTGCGGCGGTTCCAATAAGCCGCTTATTGCAGCAAGTGGTCATGGTTTCGCATAGGAAGCAGCTCACCCTGGGCCGGCCCATTTGCGGCGGTTCCAATATGCGAGGTAAAAATTGCAAAAATAGCGTGCGATAGGCCTTGAACACACCACCTCTTGTAGATGCACACGCCATGCTAGCCATCGCGTCGGCTGGCTCGCCTAAGCACAAGAACTACAACGTGACACATAAAGAAACTAACAGCAGAGACAAAACTTAAAAATCAGTTCATGAAATTAAAAAAAAAATAAACCTTTTTTGAAAAAACAAGAACGAAACTGAAAATCTGAATTTTTTTTCAAAATTACAAATAATTTTTGCAAACCTAAAAAACCAAAATCCCCCCAAACATTTTTTGAATTGGCGAACAATTTTAAAACATGAACAATTTTTTTAATTTGTGAATTTTTTTCTAAAATGTAACTTTTATTGAATTTGTAAACAAATTTGTAAACAAATTTGTAAAACGGGAATATTTTTGAATTTATGGACAAAATTTTAAAATGAACATTTTATGTATTTGTGAACAAATTTCAAAACATGAAAATTTTCTGAATGCGTGATTTTTTTTGAAAAGTGGGAACAATCTTTTGAAATCCTTCAACTCTTTAGTTTTTGAACAAAATTCAAAAATGCGATCATCTTTTGGAATTACAATTTTTTTGATTTTTTGAATTTTTCCCGGCTTACAAAATGTGAAATTCTATTTTTTGTAATTTCTTATATTTTTAGTACACACTTTTTTTCCAAAATATGAATTTTCTTTGATAAATTATTTAGAAATTCAGAACATATGGTGAAAAATTGAAATATTTTTGAAAAACGAAAAACAATGAAAAGTATAAGAAAAAAAGGCAAGAAAATAAAAAAAGAAATATAAAAAACAAGAAACAAGAAACAAAAAAAATGAAAAAAATGAAAAAAAATGAAAAAGAAAAACCCGGTTCAGGAACCTTCTAGGGGCCGGAAAAACCGGCTAGAAATATCATAGAAGGTTCTGATAAACTAATGGGCCGGCCCTGCCCCAAACGCTTCTGGGAAACAACGAAACTTGCCGCAAAGAGCGGCAAACAGCCGTGTTGGGACCTCCTATATGCCGCTTATTGCGGGAAGGAGTCGTGGTTTCGCACATGGCTCAACTCACACAGGGCCTACCCATTTGTGGCGGCTCCACATCACGAGGTAAAAATTGCAAAAAATGCTTGCAATAGGCATCAAATCCACCACCTGCTATAGAAGCGCACGCCGCGCTAGCCACCGCAAATAGGTCACCCAAGTGAAAGAATTACAACATGAAACTTAAAGAAACTAACAGCTGCGACAAAAGTTAGAAACCAGTATGTGAAATTTTCATCAAAAACTTTGTAAACATTTTTTGACAAACAAGAAAAACGTGACCATTTTTTTTGAAATTACGAACAATTTTTAAATGCTCAATGCATATTTTAGAAATGTCCATGGTGCAAACGAATGTTTGCTCAGCTTTTAGTAAATGTTCCTATCACTAAAAAAATAGATCACATTTGAAAAATGGCACACATTTCATAAAATATACGTGGCATTTTTGGAAAATGTTATACAATTTTAAAAAAGATATTCATGTAACTAAAAAATTACTATTCATAAAATATATGTTAATTTTAAAAAAATCATGTATTTAATAAATGTTTTTGATTTTTAAAAAATGATTATAAAATGTTAAGAAAATTGGTAGTATTTTAGGAAGGAAAGAAGGAAAGGGGAAAAGAAATGGCATCCGTGGGCTAGTGGGAGGGCGGTCCGGCTCGAAAAATTCAAGAGACACACGGGGACGTTCCGTTAGGTGATCCTGTCACACCGAAATTAGTTAGGGAACCTGTAGTGGAGTTGGTGCCGGTTCCACAGAGGTCGGAAAGGTTGCCCAATATGCATGGATGCAACATGTTGTTCTTGGAGAACAATGAGCCGACGACGTATGCAGAAGTGATGGTGAGCCCGGATTTCGAGTGATGGCTTGAGGTCATGAGATCTGAAATAAAGTCCATGGATGACAATCAAGTTTGAAACCTGGTTGATTTGCCAGATGGCGTTCAACCATTGAGTGTAAATGGATCTTTAAGAAGAAAACTCATATGAACGGAAATGTTACAGTCCATAAGGCTTGACTTGTCGCTAAACATTATCGACAAGTTCAGGGAGTTGACTACGATGAGACTTACTCACCGTAGTTTGTGAACAATTTGATTTTGTGAACTACGATGAGACTTACTCACCGATGTGAACAAGTTCGGAAAAAAATCAAATCTCCCCAAACATTTTTTGATTTTGTGAACAATTTGAAAACATGAACAGTTTGGTAATTTGTGAATAAAATTTAAAAATGCGAACATATTAATTTTTTTAAAACATGAACATTTTATGAATGTGTGAACAAATTTTCAAAAATGCCAACATTTTTTTGAAATCCTTGAACTCTTTAGTTTGTGAACAAAATTTAGGAATGTGAAGGTTTTTTTGAAATTCTAAACTTATTTGAAGTTCCGAACATTTTTTGAAAAGAAGCAATTTATGCATTTTTGATTTCTTTTCTAAAACAGAAACTTTTTCGAAGATGTAAACAAAATTCACACATTTTTTAATATTCCAAAAAATTTGGTGAAAAAGGAAAAAAAACTGAAAACGAAAAAAAATGAAAAGTGGAAAAATGGCAATTAAATAAAAAGAAAATATGAAAAGAAGAGAAAAAGAAAAACTAATAAACTAAAAAAGTAAAACTGGTTTATGAACCTTCTAGAAGGTTCCCAAATCCAGAAATAACTGTCTAGCAACAACATTTTTTTAGGGGAAAAGCCAATGTTTATTGGTCATAATCCACAATGAGCGGGAGACAAGCCACACGTGTCTCCCTACCAATAAATTAAGAGAAAAATCTAGCTAAACGGTGAGCGTCTGTATTAGAGGCTCGCCCTAAAAAAGAGATATCGCATGTAAAGGAGGTAGCTCGAGCTTTTATTTTCTTGACTATGGCGCCATGTTTCCCTTGCGCTCCCGAGTTAATATCATCAATGGCTCGTTTTTCATCAGATGCTACGACAAATTGGTTGATAGAAAGATCTTCGGCTAGACAAAGAGCTTCCTTGCATGCAATGGTCTCCATGGTTGAGGCATCATCTGCTGCCCCAATGACCAAAGATGAACTGCCCAGAAAGTTCCCATTGCCATCCCGACAAACAACCGTTGTTGTACCTCCCTGCCTCTTCTGATGCCCGCGTCAACATGGATTTTAACAAAATTTGCTGGTGGTACCTTGGGTCGTTTCTGCACTTGCACTCTGGGATTGACAGTGGTCGTAACTGCCGCTCTTGGAACCTTGACGTTTGTAATGTCCAGCTCCTCTATGAATATTCATATGAAGGCGTGTGTGGTGTGAGGGCTTTGGAAGGTTCCTTCATGCAATGCCTTTCTTCAAGCTGACCCAATGGTCGAGAGAGTAACAACTAGTTTGACAAAAAGAGCATGCAGCAGTGCATCCATCTGAGAGCTAATTCTTGGCACTTGGTTCATTTGTAGCAAGTAGGCATTGAGCCAGTTCTTCGTCAACCAAAGCCTAGGTGCACCGCGAAGTAGTGGATTCAAGCAGTGTATGCCACCAGGAGTCAAGAGCTCCACACAGGCCACACGCACTTGAAGGAGTCATGTTACGGTGAGCCCTAACATCGTCTGTTGGGATCGAATGTTTGGCTAATCTCCACAGAAACATATGTATTTAGCGGGTACCCGCGTCTTCCATAGCATATTCCATGATCCTTTTTCTCTGCTTGCCGATGAAGATGCAACAGATCCATTGAGCCAGGGCCTCCCTCTGGTGCTTAGTGGCTACAAGCATGTTATAAGTCGATTTCACGGTGAACTTGTCGTTGTGCTCGAAGTTCCAACACCAGAAGTCAGGTATATTACGTGTGACTAGAGGGATACTTGGTACGACAAGAGCATCCATAGGTAGAAACGCCTAGCGAACTCGCTGCACATTCCAAGTCGCCGTAGTGTTGCCAATAAGTTCTGAAACAAAGGTTGGGTGAACCGCGGCAAGACACCCATACGGCCGCATCATCTCATCCCGAGGCAACTAATTTTCTGTCCAAATATTTGTTGCTTCCCCATTCCCTACTCTTTGGATCACCCCTTGCTTGAGAGTGTCTCTTCCTTCTACTAGAGCCCTCCAAATTTGACTTGGGTGATTAGCAAGACTAATATGCAATAATGAAGTATTAGGATAGTAGACATCCTTTAACAAATGTGCACAAAGATGGTTGGTGTTTTGTAGTAGACACTATGCTTGTCTGGCCAACATGGCTAAGTTGAATAACTCAAAGTCCTTGAAGCCAAGACTCCCCATTCCCTTTGGTTGTGTCATTGCTTTCCAAGAAACCCAATGCGGTTCCCGTTTGCCTTCTTTGCTACCCCACCAAAATTTTCTAATAAGCATATTCAAATGTTCCCATAGTCCCCTAGGCAGTTTGAAACATGACATGGAGAAGAGTGGCACTGCCTATGCTACTACTTTGACCAACACTTCCTTCCTTGCTGCAGACATGGTTCTCTCTATCCACCCTTGTACCTTGCTCCACAAGCGGTCCTTGAGATATTTAAATGCACCATTCTTTCTGTTGGGGAACGTTGCAGAAAATTAGAATTTTTCCTACGGTTTCACCAAGATCCATCTATGAGTTCATCTAAGCAACGAGTCATGGGAGAGAGATTGCATCTACATACCACTTTGTAGATCGCGCGGAAGCGTTCAAAACAATGGGGTTGAAGTAGTCGTTCTCGTCGTGATCCTATCACCGGAGATCCTAGCGCCGAACGGACGGCACCTCCGCGTTCAACACACGTACGGTCAGCGTGACGTCTCCTCCGTCTTGATCCAGCAAGGGGGAAGGAGAGGTTGATGATGAAAGCTCCAGCAGCAGCACAACGGCGTGGTGGTGGTGGAACAGCAGCACTCTGGCAGGGCTTCGCCAAGCACGTGACGGAGGAGGAAGAGGTGTAGCAGGGGGAGGGAGGCGCCAGAACTTCAGGGTGCGGCTGCCCTCCACCCCACTCCCTTTATATAGGCCCCCAGGGGGGGGGGCGCCGGCCCTGGGAGATCCAATCTCCCAAGGGAGCGGCGGCCAAGGGGGGTGGAGTACCCCCCAAGGCAAGTGGGGTGCCCCCCACCCTAGGGTTTCAACCCTAGGCGCAGGGGGTGGGCCAAGGGGGGCGCACCAGCCCACTATGGGCTGGTTCCCCTCCCCACTTCGGCCATTGGGGCCCTTCGAGATGGGTGGCCCCACCCGGTGGACCCCCGGGACCCTTCCGGTGGTCCCGGTACAATACCGGGTGACCCCGAAACTTTCCCGATGGCCAAAATACCACTTTCTATATATAATTCTTCACCTCCGGACCATTCCGGAACTCCTCTGACGTCTGGGATCTCATCCGGGACTCCAAACAACATTCGGTATACTGCATACTCATATTCATACAACCCTAGCGTCACCGAACCTTAAGTGTGTAGACCCTACGGGTTCGGGAGACACGTAGACATGACCGAGACGACTCTCGGGCAATAACCAACAGCGGGATCTGGATACCCATGTTGGTTCCCACATGCTCCTCGATGATCTCATCGGATGAACCACGATGTCGAGGACTCGAACAACCCCGTATACAATTCCCTTTGTCAATCGGTACGTTACATGCCCGAGACTCGATCGTCGGTATCCCAATACCTCATTCAGTCTCGTTACCGGCAGGTCACTTTACTCATACCGTAATGCATGATCCCGTGACCAAACACTTGGTAACTTTGAGCTCATTATGATGATGCATTACCAAGTGGGCCCAGAGATACCTCTCCGTCATACGGAGTGACAAATCCCAGTCTCGATCCGTGTCAACCCAACAGACACTTTTGGAGATACCTGTAGTGCACCTTTATAGTCACCCAGTTACGTTGTGACGTTTGGTACACCCAAAGCACTCTTACGGTATCCGGGAGTTACACGATCTCATGGTCTAAGGAAGAGATACTTGACATTGAAAAAGCTCTAGCAAAACGAACTACACGATCTTGTGCTATGCTTAGGATTGGGTCTTGTCCATCACATCATTCTCCTAATGCTGTGATCCCGTTGTCAATGACATCTAATGTCCATAGTCAGGAAACCATGACTATCTGTTGACCAACGAGCTAGTCAACTAGAGGCTCACTAGGGACATGTTATGGTCTATGTATTCACACGTGTATTACGATTTCCGTATAATACAGTTATAGCATGAATAAAAGACAATTATCATGAATAAGGAAATATAATAATAACTCTTTTATTATTGCCTCTAGGGCATATTTCCAACAGTCCCCCACTTGCACTAGAGTCAATAATCTAGTTATATTGTGATGAATCGAACACCCATAGAGTTCTGGTGTTGATCATGTTTTGCTCGCGAGAGAGGTTTAGTGAACGGATCTGCGACATTCAGATCCGTATGTACTTTGCAAATTTCTATGTCTCCGTCTTGAACATTTTCACGGATGGAGTTGAAGCGACGCTTGATGTGCCTGGTCTTCTTGTGAAACCTGGGCTCCTTGGCAAGGACAATAGCTTCATTGTTGTCACAGAAGAGTTTGATCGGCCCCGATGCATTGGGTATGACTCCTAGGTCGGTGATGAACTCCTTCACCCATATTGCTTCATGCGCTGCCTCCGAGGCTGCCATGTACTCCGCTTCACATGTAGATCCCGCCACAACGCTCTGCTTGCAGCTGCACCAGCTTACTGCTCCACCATTCAACATATACACGTATCCGGTTTGTGACTTAGAGTCATCCAGGTCTGTGTCGAAGCTAGCATCGACGTAACCCTTTACGACGAGCTCTTCGTCACCTCCATAAACGAGAAACATGTCCTTCGTTCTTTTCAGGTACTTTAGGATATTCTTGACCGCTGTCCAGTGTTCCTTGCCGGGATTACTTTGATACCTTCCTACCAAACTTACGACAAGGTTTACATCAGGTCTGGTACACAGCATGGCATACATAATAGATCCTATGGCTGAAGCATAGGGGATGACACTCATCTCTTCTTTATCTTTTGCCGTGATCGGGCATTGAGCCGAGCTCAATCTCACACCTTGCAATACAGGCAAGAACCCCTTCTTGGACTGATCCATTTTGAACTTCTTCAAAATCTTATCAAGGTATCTGCTTTGTGAAAGACCTACGAGGCGTCTCGATCTATCTCTATAGATCTTGATGCCTAATATATAAGCAGCTTCTCCAAGGTCCTTCATTGAAAAACACTTATTCAAGTAGGCCTTAATGCTGTCCAAAAGTTCTATATCATTTCCCATCAAAAGTATGTCATCTACATATAATATGAGAAATGCTACAGAGCTCCCACTCACTTTCTTGTAAACGCAGGCTTCTCCATAAGTCTGCATAAACCCAAACGCTTTGATCATCTCATCAAAGCGAATGTTCCAACTCCGAGATGCTTACACCAGCCCATAAATGGATCGCTGGAGCTTTCATACTTTGTTAGCATTCTTAGGATCGACAAAACCCTCCGGCTGCATCATATACAGTTCTTCCTTAAGATGCCCGTTAAGGAATGCCGTTTTGACGTCCATCTGCCATATCTCATAATCATAGTATGCGGCAATTGCTAACATGATTCGGACGGACTTAAGCTTCGCTACGGGAGAGAAAGTCTCATCGTAGTCAATCCCTTGAACTTGCCGATAACCCTTAGCGACAAGTCGAGCTTTATAGATGGTGACATTGCCATCCGCGTCCGTCTTCTTCTTAAAGATCCATTTGTTTTCTATCGCTCGCCGATCATCGGGCAAGTCAGTCAAAGTCCATACTTTGTTTTCATACATGGATTCTATCTCGGATTTCATGGCTTCTAGCCATTTGTTGGAATCTGGGCCCGCCATTGCTTCTTCATAGTTCGAAGGTTCACCGTTGTCCAACAACATGATTTCCAGGACTGGGTTGCCGTACCACTGTAGTGCGGAACGTGTCCTTGTGGACCTACGAAGTTCAGTAGCAACTTGATCCGAAGTACCATGATCATCATCATCATTTTCCTCTTCAGTTGGTGTAGGCATCACAGGAACATTTTCCTGAGCTGCACTATTATCCCGTTCAAGAGGTAGTACTTCATCGAGTTCTACTTTCCTCCCACTTACTTCTTTCGAGAGAAACTTTTTTTCTAGAAAGGATCCGTTCTTGGAAACAAAGATCTTGCCCTCGGATCTTAAGTAGAAGGTATACCCAATGGTTTCTTTAGGGTATCCTATGAAGACGCATTTTTTCGACTTGGGTTCGAGCTTTTTAGGTTGAAGTTTCTTGACATAAGCATCACATCCCCAAACTTTTAGAAACGACAGCTTAGGTTTCTTTCCAAACCATAATTCATACGGTGTCGTCTCAACGGATTTAGACGGTGCCCTATTTAAAGTGAATGTAGCTGTCTCTAGAGCGTATCCCCAAAATGATAGCGGTAAATCGGTAAGAGACATCATAGATCGCACCATATCCAGTAGAGTGCGATTACGACGTTCGGATACACCGTTACGCTGAGGTGTTCCAGGCGGCGTGAGTTGTGAAACGATTCCACATTTTCTTAAGTGTGTACCAAACTCGTGACTTAAATATTCTCCTCCACGATCCAATCGTAAGAATTTTATCTTTCGGTCACGTTGATTCTCTACTTCATTCTGAAATTCCTTGAACTTTTCAAAGGTCTTAGACTTGTGTTTCATCAAGTAGACATACCCATATCTACTCAAGTCATCAGTGAGAGTGAGAACATAACGATATCCTCCGCGAGCCTCAACGCTCATTGGACCGCACACATCAGTATGTATGATTTCCAACAAGTTGGTTGCTCGCTCCATTGTTCCGGAGAATGGGGTCTTGGTCATTTTGCCCATGAGGCATGGTTCGCATGTGTCAAATGATTCATAATCAAGAGACTCTAAAAGTCCATCAGCATGGAGCTTCTTCATGCGCTTGACACCAATGTGACCAAGGCGGCAGTGCCACAAGTATGTGGGACTATCGTTATCAACTTTACATCTTTTGGTATTCACGCTATGAATATGTGTAACATTCCGTTCGAGATTCATTAAGAACAAACCATTGACCATTGGGGCATGACCATAAAACATATCTCTCATATAAATAGAACAACCATTATTCTCGGATTTAAATGAGTAGCCATCTCGTATTAAACGAGATCCAGATACAATGTTCATGCTCAAACTTGGCACTAAATAACAATTATTGAGGTTTAAAACTAATCCCATAGGTAAATATAGAGGTAGCGTGCCGACGGCGATCACATCGACCTTGGAACCATTCCCAACGCGCATCGTCACCTCGTCCTTCGCCAGTCTCCGCTTATTCCGCAGCTCCTGCTGTGAGTTACAAATGTGAGCAACGGCACCGGTATCAAATACCCAGGAGTTACTACGAGTGCTGGTGAGGTACACATCAATTACATGTATATCAAATATACCTTTAGTGTTGCCGGCCTTCTTGTCCGCTAAGTATTTGGGGCAGTTCCGCTTCCAGTGACCCTTCCCCTTGCAATAAAAGCACTCAGTTTCAGGCTTGGGTCCATTCTTTGACTTCTTCCCGGCAACTGGCTTACCGGGCGCGGCAACATCTTTGCCGTCCTTCTTGAAGTTCTTCTTACCCTTGCCCTTCTTGAACTTAGTGGTCTTATTGACCATCAACACTTGATGTTCTTTCTTGATTTTAACCTCTGCTGACTTCAGCATTGAAAATACTCAGGAATGGTCTTTACCATCCCCTGCATATTGTAGTTCATCACAAAGCTCTTGTAGCTTGGTGGGAGCGACTGAAGTATTCTGTCAATGACCGCCTCATCCGGGAGGTTAATGTCCAGCTGGGACAGGCGGTTATGCAACCCAGACATTTTGAGTATGTGCTCACTGACAGAACTATTTTCCTCCATCTTAAAACTATATAACTTGTCGGAGACTTCATATCTCTCGACCCGGGCATGAGCTTGGAAAACTAGTTTCAGCTCCTTGAACATCTCATATGCTCCGTGTTGCTCAAAACGTTTTTGGAGCCCCGGTTCTAAGCTGTAAAGCATGCCGCACTGAACGAGTGAGTAATCATCAGCGCGAGACTGCCAAGCATTCATAATGTCTTGGTTCTCTAGGACGGGTGCATCACCTAGCGGTCCTTCTAGGACATATTGTTTCCTGGCTGCTATGAGGATGATCCTCAGGTTTCGGACCCAGTCCGAATAGTTGCTGCCATCATCTTTCAGCTTGGTTTTCTCTAGGAACGCGTTGAAGTTCATGTTGACATGAGCGGCGGCCATTTGATCTACAAGACATATTTTGCAAAGGTTTTAGACTAAGTTCATGATAATTAAGTTCATCTAATCAAATTATTTAATGAACTCCCACTCAGATTAGACATCCCTCTAGTCATCTAAGTGTTACACGATCCGAGTCGACTAGGCCGTGTCCGATCATCACGTGAGACGGACTAGTCATCATCGGTGAACATCTCCATGTTGATCGTATCTTCTATACGACTCATGTTCGACCTTTCGGTCTCTTGTGTTCCGAGGCCATATCTGTACATGCTAGGCTCGTCAAGTTAACCCTAAGTGTTCTGCATGTGTAAATCTATCTTACACCCGTTGTATGTGAACGTAAGGATCTATCATACCCAATCATCACGTGGTGCTTCGAAACGACGAACTTTAGCAATGGTGCACAGTTAGGGGGAACACTTTCCTGAAATTATTATAAGGGATCATCTTATTTACTACCGCTGTTCTAAGTAAACAAGATGCATAAAACATAATAAACATCACATGCAATTATATAGTAGTGACATGATATGGCCAATATCATATAGCTCCTCCGATCTCCATCTTCGGGGCTCCATGATCATCTTCATCACCGGCATGACACCATGATCTCCATCATCATGATCTCCATCATTGTGTCTTCATGAAGTTGTCACGCCAACGACTACTTCTACTTCTATGGCTAACGCGTTTAGCAATAAAGTAAAGTAATTTACATTGCGTTCTTCAATGACACGCAAGTCATACAAAAAATAAAGACAACTCCTATGGCTCCTGCCGGTTGTCATACTCATCGACATGCAAGTCGTGATTCCTATTACAAGAACATGATCTCATACATCACAATATATCATTCATCATTCATCACAACTTCTGGCCATATCACATCACATGACAATTGCTGCAAAAACAAGTTAGACGTCCTCTAATTGTTGTTGCATCTTTTACGTGGCTGCAATTGGGTTCTAGCAAGAACGTTTTCTTACCTACGAATAACCACAACGTGATTTTGTCAACTTCTATTTACCCTTCATAAGGACCCTTTTCATCGAATCCGCTCCAACTAAAGTGGGAGAGACAGACACCCGCCAGCCACCTTATGTAACTAGTGCATGTCAGTCGGTGGAACCGGTCTCACGTAAGCGTACGTGTAAGGTTGGTCCGGGCCGCTTCATCCCACAATACCGCTGAAGCAAGATAAGACTAGTAGCGGCAAGCAAGTTGACAAGATCTACGCCCACAACAAAATTGTGTTCTACTCGTGCAATAGAGAACTACGCATAGACCTAGCTCATGATGCCACTGTTGGGGAACGTTGCAGAAAATTAAAAATTTTCCTGCGGTTTCACCAAGATCCATCTATGAGTTCATCTAAGCAACGAGTCATGGGAGAGAGATTGCATCTACATACCACTTTGTAGATCGCGCGGAAGCGTTCAAAAGAACGGGGTTGAAGTAGTCGTTCTTGTCGTGATCCTATCACCGGAGATCCTAGCGCCGAACGGACGGCACCTCCGCGTTCAACACACGTACGGTCAGCGTGACGTCTCCTCCGTCTTGATCCAACAAGGGGGAAGGAGAGGTTGATGATGAAAGCTCCAGCAGCAGCACAACGGCATGGTGGTGGTGGAACAGCAGCAGTCCGGCAGGGCTTCGCCAAGCACGTGACGGAGGAGGAAGAGGTGTAGCAGGGGGAGGGAGGCGCCAGAACTTCAGGGTGCGGCTGCCCCTCTCCCCCTCCCTTTATATAGCCCCCCCCCCCCCGGGGGGGGGGGGGCGCCGGCCCTGGGAGATCCAATCTCCCAAGGGGGCGGCGGCCAAGGGGGGTGGAGTACCCCCCAAGGCAAGTGGGGCGCCCCCCACCCTAGGGTTTCAACCCTAGGCGCAGGGGGTGGGCCAAGGGGGCGCACCAGCCCACTATGGGCTGGTTCCCCTCCCCACTTTGGCCCTTGGGGCCCTCCGGGATGGGTGGCCCCACCCGGTGGACCCCCGGGACCCTTCCGGTGGTCCCGGTACAATACCGGGTGACCCCGAAACTTTCCCGATGGCCAAAATACCACTTTCTATATATAATTCTTCACCTCCGGACCATTCCGGAACTCCTCGTGACGTCCGGGATCTCATCCGGGACTCTGAACAACATTCGGTATACTGCATACTCATATTCATACAACCCTAGCGTCACCGAACCTTAAGTGTGTAGACCCTACGGGTTCGGGAGACACGTAGACATGACCGAGACGGCTCTCGGGAAATAACCAACAGCGGGATCTGGATACCCATGTTGGTTCCCACATGCTCCTCGATGATCTCATCGGATGAACCATGATGTCGAGGATTCGAACAACCCCGTATACAATTCCCTTTGTCAATCGGTACGTTACATGCCCGAGACTCGATCGTCGGTATCCCAATACCTCGTTCAGTCTCGTTACCGGCAAGTCACTTTACTCGTATCGTAATGCATGATCCCGTGACCAAACACTTGGTCACTTTGAGCTCATTATGATGATGCATTACCGAGTGGGCCCAGAGATACCTCTCCGTCATACGGAGTGACAAATCCCAGTCTTGATCTGTGTCAACCCAATAGACACTTTTGGAGATACCTGTAGTACACCTTTATAGTCACCCAGTTACGTTGTGACGTTTGGTACACCCAAAGCACTCTTACGGTATCCGGGAGTTACACGATCTCATGGTCTAAGGAAGAGATACTTGACATTGAAAAAGCTCTAGCAAAACGAACTACACGATCTTGTGCTATGCTTAGGATTGGGTCTTGTCCATCACAGCATTCTCCTAATGATGTGATCCCGTTGTCAATGACATCTAATGTCCATAGTCAGGAAACCATGACTATCTGTTGACCAACGAGCTAGTCAACTAGAGGCTCACTAGGGACATGTTATGGTCTATGTATTCACACGTGTATTACGATTTCCGGATAATACAATTATAGCATGAATAAAAGACAATTATCATGAATAAGGAAATATAATAATAACTCTTTTATTATTGCCTCTAGGGCATATTTCCAACACTTTCAGCTACCAATGTCAGATGGCATTTCCAAATACTTTTGGTCTACTGTTTCATTTGGGACATTAAGGAGACCTTTTATCTCATTACGCACTTGCTCAAGTACACCTTTGCTAAAAAAGATGGAGGACTTACTATAGTTTATGCGCTGACCAGTAGCTTGACAGTAAGTTTGGAACAATTGGGAGAGCTCGGTAGCACCCATACCATTTGCCTTCAAGAACAACAGGCTGTCATATGCAAATAAGAGGTGATTCACCGGCGGCACCAAAGGTGCCACTTATAATCCACTCAACTTTGATGACTCACTTTTTGATTTTAGGAGGCACGAAAAGGCCCTCTGCTGCCAACAAGAACAAGTATGGAGATATCAAACTACCTTGCCGGATTCCACGAGAAGGCTTAAATTCTTCTAGTTTCTTCCAGTTGAACAAAACTGAGAATGCCACTGAGCTGACAAGACCCATAACAATTTCCACCCATTTGTCAATAAAGCCCAGCTTCAACATGATGGCTTGGAGATAGGACCACTCCAACCTATCATATGCTTTCATCATATCCAACTTAAGAGCACAAGATTGATGTTTCTTCACCTCGTTCCTTTTCATAAAGTGCAAACACTCATATACAGTAGTAATATTGCCAGTCATAAGTCTCCTTGGGACAAAGGTTGACTGTTCATGAGAGATGATATCTGGCAATATGAGGTTCAGACGGTTGGATGTTACCTTTGAGACGATCTTGTAGAGCACATTGTATACATTTATAGGGCGGAACTGTGACAACAACCTAGGATTCTTTACCATGGGGATTAGAACCAATATAGTTTCATTAATGCAATCCGCTGACTCTAAGCCATCGACAATCCTAAGAATCGCCTTGGTAATTTTCTTCCCGCATACATCCCAATGGCGTTGAAAAAATTGTGCAGGAAAACCATCTGGACCAGGCGCCTTGATAGTGAACATCTAAAAAAGCGCATCCTTAACTTCATGTTGCTTGTAAGGAGCATTAAGGAGTTCATTCATCTCTGGTGTAACCTTACATGGTACGGTATTTAGAACCAGGTCCATATTGTTTACGCCCTTCGAGGTATAAAGTTGATGGTAAAAGGTTGCATAGATGGAGACATTGGCTAGAAACATCAAGGTTCCCAAAAACCGGTCTCGCGGAACCGCTAGACGGCCCAACCCCGAACGCTCGCTTGCTTGCTTCTGCCAAACAACGACAACTTGTCGCAAAGAGCAGCAAATAAGGCTTTCCGAGCCCATGCACACTGCGAGGGAGGCGAGCATTCCGGATAGGCTGGCCCATTTTTGCTTACCGTAGGGCATGGTTTCTACCAGTATTGGGAACCTTCTAGAACTGGTTTTTATTTTATTTTTACTTTAACGGGATTTCCAGATTTATTTTCTGATTTTACTTTTTATTTTATTTTTTTGTTTAAAAACTAAAAATGTTCATAGATTTAAAACAATTTGTGTTTTCAGGAAAAATTTCAAAAATTTCAAAATTTGTTTGTGTTACTGAAGTATGTTTGAATTTTCCAAAAATTGTCCACACATTCAAATATTAAAAATTCTTCACATTTTTCCTGAAATATGTTAATATTTTCAAAAAATCAAAAAAAATCAAGAAGTGTTCACATTTAAAAAAAGTTAGCGTGTCAAAAGTTGTTGTGGTTTTAAAAATCATTGGCACTTTCCACAAATTATTGGAATTTCTCATATTGTTTTATATAAACGATTACATATTTTTAAAAAAGTTCAAAAATAAAAAGGCGCCCAAATACCAGGTTGCTACAGTAAGCAACCCCCGCTACACTAGTTAGTTCTGAATAGTACTGGTCAGGCGGTCGCGGCTCCACCGATACACAGCGAGACTTTTTCCTACACTAGCTGCCACCACAACCAAGGCGATCTCTTTCCTCCGATCTTCACCGGCCGAGGCGCTGGCCCCCTCTCCCTTCGGCTGCTCCGGCGGCAGGAGGGAGGGGGGACCCCGTTCCACCGCTCTGTAGTTAGGTTTTGGATTTGTAGGTCGTGGTGCGTCGTTGAGGTGGTGGGAGCGGCGCCCGGACGAATAAATCTGCCTCAACTCCATTCCCACACCGACGGTGCCCTTTATGGCGGCGTCTCGGAGTTGATGGCATCGTGTCTCTGCCAATCCCGCAGATCGGCAGCGTTAGGGTTCATGGATGGTGTTGGCGAGGCGGCGGCGGCGACTCCATCAGGTGTGTCTCTACTTCTGCTCTGTCCCCGTTGCTGTGGCGTTGTCTCCGATGTCATGATGGAGCAGGGAGGTTTTGTCGTTCAGGAGTACGCGCAGGCGGTTGTCTGTGCAAGTGACAGCTGGAAGATGGAGTTTCTTGTGCTGGGTCTATGGTCGAAGGCTGGCAGTTCTGGTTTCCTCCTCCGACGTAGTCGTCATGTGGGGGTTTCAGTTCTAAAGTTCGATGGCGTGTCCGGGGACATGTTGCCCCGGTCTGATTCTTTCAATGGCTATGGTTTTGCTTCTGGCAAACTACTTTGGAGGTTCATAAAGCTGCTGATCAGCGATGGAGCCGCGTCGAGATTGGGTGAAGAGGTGATCTGTCTTTTTACACTTTCACCTCATTCAATGGCTATGGTTTTGCTTCTGACAAACTACTTTGGAGGTTCATAAAGCTGCTGATCAGCGATGGAGCCGCGTCGAGATTGGGTGAAGAGGTGATCTGTCTTTTTACACTTTGGTGGCCGCTTCGGTGGTGTCGAAGGAAAAGAGCAGGCGCTGGTATTTTACATAAGATTTTCCTATTTTTTCAGTCATGTATGATCGGTGCTTACGTGTCTTGTAACATAATCTTTATTCTATATAAATGAGACGCGTATTGCCACGCAAAAAAAGCGCTCGCGGCTCCATTGGGCCAGCCGAGTCGGAGGGAGCTCATGTCCGTCGTGTCTCTATTTGACGCAAAACACGTCACATAGGATGGGGCGCTCACAGCCGCGCGTGCTGGGCCGGCCCAGGACACGCCTTATCTATAAGACAAATAAATTTCCCCTAAAAAGGGTTGCTCCCGTGAGGATTCGATCACGCAACGACGAGTACCTGTTCCAGTCGCCTAACCACTAAGGCAACCAACTGATCATGTATATTTTCAGCGCGAACATTTTAAGAATGATTAAAGTCGAGCTATTTATTGCGCACAGATTTGGGAAAACGAAATTTTTTTGGGAAGAAATTTGAAAGTTCACAGATTTCAAAATACATCACGAATTGAAAAGGTTAACGAACTAAAAAATCATTGATTTTAAAAAAGTTCACAAATTTCAAAAAAGTTCATCAGTTTTGAAAAAAAGTTCATCAATATCAAAATAGTTCGTTTGAATTTAAAAAAAGTTCAACGAATTTGAAAAAAGTTCATCGAATATGAAAAAAAGTTCATCAAAGTTGGAAAAGGTTCATCAAATTTGAAAAAAGTTCATCAGATTTGAAAAAGTTCATCAAATTTGAAAAAAATCGTCGAAATCTAGAGAAAGTTCATCAAATTTGAAAAAAGTTCATGGAACTTAGAAAAAAATGTATTTTTCGTTTTTTGTTCGTGATTTCAAAATTTGTTCATATTTTTCAAATTTATTCACTTTTTCGAACTTTGTTCACAATTTTAAATTGTTCAGTGTACACAAAAAATGTTCAATGGATATTTAAACGGTTTTTCAGAACAATATCACAAAATTGTTCAATGTGTAGTTAAAATTTGTTCAGATTATAATACAAAAATCTTCAATGTATAAAATTTGTTCATCTTATATCAAAAAATGTATAAATATGTTTTAAATTATTTCAATGTATATCGCAAAAATGTTCGCTATGTAGTTAAAAATTGTTCATCGTACACCAAAAAAATGTTCAGTGTATATTTGAAAATCGCTCATAGTATATAAATTTTTGTTCATGTTCTCAATAATTGTTCACGTTTTAAAAAATTCATGGAATTTCAAAATTTTCATTGAATTTTAAAAAAAGTTCATTCAATTTTAAAAAAATCACGAATTTAAAAAATTATTATTTTTAAGAAAGTAAAAAAAGAAAAAGAGAAAGGGACACAATCGGTGAGGTGGTCTGTTGGTTAGTGCCTTGTTGTTTCAACGGACAGATCGTGAGTTCGAGCCCTCACATTCGAAATAAGATTTGTGCTGCAATTTTTTAACATAAAGCGCCCGCTTGCGGCAACAGAAGAAACGGACGCTTAAGGCGCCCGTTAGGAAATGCCCATAGGATGATAGGACGTCTCCCGAACGCGCATTGAGGAGAACGGAGGGAACGCCCATAGCTCGCTTCTTGCAAGACGCATAGCACACTCGCCTACGACCTAGCTCAAATGGGCCGGGTCAAAATTTCTGCGCACAACACAGCAATATGCCCAACGAGGTAGTACATCACAACCGTAGCCCACTTTTTCTTTCCTTTTTTATATTGATTTTTTAATACATGTACTATAAAATTTATTTTACTCAATTATTAAAAAGTATTCATTACGCATTAAAAAATGTCCATGCAATGCCAATAATTGTTCATACAATTTTTGAAAAGGTTCATACATTGAAGAGCTAGCTAGCGTGCAAGTCGTAATATTGTATAATTGCAGTTGATTTGCTCGCAACATGTATCTTTTCCGTCCGCTGGCGATGGACTGAGAGTGGCATCTTCACGGCACGCTTGTGCTATCTCGCCCTTTTCCATGGTTCGATTCCTCACCCTCACTGGCGTCTCACCTGTAAAGGCTGGGCCCTGATGAGCGCCAAATTTTTTCTCTGGTCGGCTCACCTGGACAGATGCTGGACGGCCGAGTGCCTGGCTCATCGTGAGATTCCCCATCCTGCGAGCTGCGTGCCGCGTGATCAGGACCTCGAAACAATCCACCACCTCCACGTCTGCTGCGCGTTCTCTCAGCATGTTTGGTATCAAATTTTGGCTTGGTGCCACTTCACCACCGTGCCACCAGACGGGATTTTGTCTCTCTACTACTGGTGGGCCCTGGCGTCGGCTTCCATCGTTTCCCTATGGTCTTGGATGATCTGGAAGTACTGCAACGCCTGTATTTTTGACGACAGGCAGCCTTCTCTCCCAGAGTAGTGACTTCTATCCAAGATGAAGTCGCGCCTGGTCGAACACCAGAGCCAAAGGGCTGCAAATAATGTTTGATGTAAATTACTCTTTCCGTTTTAAAATGTAGTGCCTCCTCTATTTCCGTGCTTTAACTTTAACCATAAATTTAATCAACGAAACCGACTGCGGCGGGAGCAAAAATTATACCAGTGAATGCGTATTCAAAAGAAGTTTTCAATTATATAATTTTTTCTCCTGCCCGCAGGCGGTCTCGTTGGTTAAATTTATGGTCAAAGTTGGACCTCGAAAAGCGCGGGCGCACTATATTTTGGAACCCAGTGAGTAACTCTTTGTACTTGGGGCTGAGCACCCCCTCCCCTCTCTCTTTCTGCTCTTGGGGTTCGCCTCCATGCCTCCTGGAGTACGTGACTTGGCGACCTCCAGTCCTGTACTTTGCTTTCCTACTATCAATTCAGTGATACGCACTACCCGCATTCGCGGAGAAAAAACAGCAAAAGACTAGAAGAGTGCCCCGTTCGTGACTGATACCATCAGTTACGTCCACACGTTGGGTATCGATCTCATCTGCTGCTCGCCCGACGCCAATGCCATCACTCTTCGGGCCAGTTCTTTTGGCAGCTTAAAAAATAATCTGCCTCCTCCTCAGCTTTTCTCATAAAGCCGACTCTTATTCATCGGGGCTTCTAAACTAGTAATGGAATCACTAATCTAGAAGTCTTAACAAATTTTGAGGGCGGCTTATTTTTTAAACTAGGGAGAGGCAGCTTATTTTTTAAGCCGCCCAAAAGAACTGGCCCTTCATGGTCACCACCTCCGGCTTGTTCTCACCGGGTGTTCCCAATGAGCTCATCCAATTGCTCACTGCCTATTGGTCTTGGCAGGCACCCGATGCTTGGGGTTGCCTCTGTGTTCCTCCTGTTTGGCAGCAGAGGTCTCCTCCGCTACCTTCTGGTCGGCTGTGGTGATCTAAGGTCGCGCCGACTGTGAGTCCCCGCTGGTAGTGCTCGTCTCTGACATGGCTAACCTATATTGTGTGCTCTGTTACCACGAAATTCGTCATGTCAAGGTCAGCACAGTGCTTGGGGAGTATGCTGTGCACCTATCTGGCTCTATCGTTCACCCCTCAATCTTCGTCTTCTTTTTGCACACCAACGCGCCAAATATATACGAACTGGTTTAATTTGGCGGCAAGGGATAGAGTTACGGAGATGCAGTGGCCAAATGTGGAGAGATAGTAGGAGATGACATGCTTGAACGAGAAGGCACAAAAACTAATTAGTGGAGGGACCGAGGGATCACATTATCATGTACTCCCCAAAACACCTTATATTTTGTTACTCTCTCTCCCAAAAACGTCTTATATTTTGTTACATAGGGAGTGCATGGCTGCTGAATTTGTGAATCGTATCTGTGGCGTTTTTTCCACTTTTGTACGAAACTGTACTTTCATATAGTAAAACACCACCCATATCGCAGCATACACCATCTTGAGCATTTAGAGCAATGTATCTTTGTATTAATCGGTCAATATATATCAGGGACATCCACACTATCAAAGTATCAATTAGCTACTGTATACAAGTCACTAGTAAAGTTATAGATGGAACAATTGTTAGACAGCGTATGCGGTGGTTGATGCATGGATGCGGTCAGATTTATTGGAATTGTAAGCATTGAGAAAGAACCAGCTAGTAGATGGGATCCCAGATATAGTTGCTTGCCACCATGCGTCAGATCAAGTGGCACGGCTGGCCGGCTGTGATATCAACTTACAGTGATGCAACCGGCAGAAGTCGATGCAATGCAAAATCCCCTACTATCGAGCACGCTAGGGCGATGCTGCACAAGAAAAAGGGGATCCCCGGTGACGGTGCCGATGGAACCTCTGAGGGGGAGCTGCTATAGCGTTTCTTTGCCCTTTTCAAGGACCCGCTGGCGGCCGCCGAGATCAACACCATCAAGGTCCTTCAAGCTCTCCAAGGCGACTCCGCCTCCGCCCAAGCGCACTCCGGCATCCCATCTGGCCATGAGGCGTAGGGCGCATGCCTGAATCTTATCGGCCTCACTTGGAGCTCCACCTATCCATGTTTTCCACCTTCAGCAAGGCACAGATCAACATCCTGAGTCCGCAGATGTATCCGTGTCTTTCAGTTTTCAGTTTAGCTCGGTGTGTTATTTCCCCTATTGTCTGATTGATTCCTTTTGTTGAACGGTTGTTCTCTGATTTTCGAAATAAGCTTTCTTCCTCGTTATATATAAAGTTACAAATGACCGAACCGATACAAAGTCATAAGGAAACCTTCATAAAAAAGGTTGAAAGAGAAAATAAAACGACTTCGAAATAGTGGCACAACTACCACTAACCCAACACCAAGCAAGGGAAAACCAAACACGACGTCGCACACCATCTCTAACACATGAGACCAAGTAGGAGCCAAACCACCTGGAGAAACCACTGGTCACCATGGTATCGAATACACCAAACCATCTCCGGAAAGGGCCAACTCACCATTGTGGCAACTCCCTCACTCTGGGTCGTGGGGCGCTGCTCCAGCCAAGAGACATGAAGGACCGAGAATGGAGACCATGGGGACACATCCATAAGATAGGCGAACACCGAAACCACTCACCGCCAGAGTCGAGGGCGCAACATGCCAAGGAAAAGCAAACTCGATGTTACACACCATCGGCAACTGATACCGAGGCTCAACAACGACTCCCTCAAGAGGGTCATGTCATCAGACGCCACCGCTGCTGGGCCCAAGAGGATGGACTATGGGTTTTGCCACGGAGTAATCACACCATGAAGGAACCCACAACAACGTCCCCAAGAAAGAAGTGATAATCGTAGGACTTGACGTTGTTGAACCCACACAAGTACCA
>NC_041389.1:706378544-706403972 GCF_002162155.2 Triticum dicoccoides | reverse complement strand
GGGGTCGCGGTCACCCGCGCAAGACCTCCAGCTCCTGAGCAGAGGCCTCCACCGCCGAAGCAACGATGAAATCAGAGTTACCCACTGCCCTCCCCTTGTTATACACACTAGATGACCAGTTGCGCCAATGGCGCAAAGGCCAAGAGTAAGCCATGTATTGAAAGAGTGTACATTAATATTATTCGGACACATATTGAAACATATGAGAAAAATTTCCCCTTACTATAAGTACAATGCAATACCCATATAATGTTCAAGGACATATCAGTATTAACAGAACCGTTAATTAGTCAGACACAAATCCACACCCGGAAGCACATTGCACGGGGTTGAAACTTTTAAGCCTCACATTCCCAAGCAATCTTAAGGAGGGCCAACAGAATTGAAATCACTGATGCAAAATATCAGCAGTTAGTAATATTTATACACACAGCTTCTTTATTGTAGTCATATGATGATGAAATCAGTACTTAAATCAGCATCAAGGATAGCCGATCAGACAAACAAAAATTCTGCATCCCACGGACCAACACTATTATGCAGGACTCATTTTAAAAGGCCCTCAGTTCTAATTTCTATAAGAGCTTGAAGCTTTGGAGCCAAGGCTACGAACCTTCAAATCCGACTAAACATCTTACCATGCAAACACGGTAAAATGGGTAAGAAAGACTCTAAATGTGACGCACCAAAAGCGGAAGAAAATGTTGAACGACCTGGGCGTGAGGAGTTGTGCCGGTGACCTGGTGACGCCGAGCAGCGCGTGGATGTGGACCAGCCTGATTGACGATGGTGGCGGCACCCTCTTTTTTTTTTTAGTTTCCTATGATCCAAAGTAGGCGCTGGAACAAAGTAAATCTTTAAACACCTATGTAAGTAGATTCAAAACAATAAGAAGTCATTTAATTGACGAAATGTAGCATTATGAAAAATATATAGCAAAGTGATTTTGCGTATGCTAGTTGCAGCATCGGCACAACACATATTCTAGCAAACAGACCTATGTTTGACACATTCTACCACAAAGTGCCTGTCCAAAGGCTTCGGCACTATGGCTCATGTAGAAAACTGAAAAATGGCTAAACTGTAGTAGCATGCATATCTAAACATCTTTTGTCCTTTCATAAAGCAACGAAAATTCAGAACATACCATCTTAAACCGATGAGCGACTTGGTTTACATCATCTCCTAGTTGACCTGAGCTACAAATTTATTGTCTCCATAAATTAGGTAAATAATTTTTGTACAATGAATTTCAAATGTAAAAGCAGCCTAGTAGAAATTAAGGCATAATATCATGATGTGTGAAAAAGCTCAATAAACTACCTCAACACAAGCAAAATGACAGACAAAATATATGACAATACTGAACTATTGAAATACTGAGCCACTGTTCAACTAAATCAAGTAAAGACTAAAAACTGAAAAAGAAAGCATAAATTAGCCCAACTAAAAAGCGGCAAAGTCCGATCTACGAAAGAGAGGAAATATCAAGAATCGCAAGGGGCTATTGAGATGGACTAAATAATTATTGACTAAAATATTGACAAATGATGCAAGCACAATGACTTAAATAAAAAAACAAAAACTGAAGGAATGAAGAAGAAAGGAACCAAAACTGAACCTAATCAACTGAATGTGACATGACTGGTTTAACTGATGGACAAAATGCACTGCTTACTCTGCTAGTCTAATGAACAAACACTGAACAACTAAAACAAACCTGATCGAAATGAATCTATGCTCTTCTTAATAGGTGTAGGTCTGCGATGAATGAAACATGACTGAAACTCAATATCGAAAACTGGAAAAAATACATTAAACACTTAAAAGAATGACAAAGACGTTATCAATTCTCTTAAAATGTACATAGAAAATACAAAACACGCCCATGGAAATTAGAGAAGTACTAAAAACACAGAATAACATAAAAACAAATTCCAGAGGTTATCTGGACCACAACTTTAAAAGATAGCTTCCTTCTCCTGTTGTTTATCAGAAATGTTTTCAGTGCACCTCCGGCAAGGTGCTCTACAATGACACAACAGACATTAGCTGGCATGCCAATATTTCCATCTTCTGCTTGAATATTCAGATCCCCAACACCCATAGCCCCTATAAACTGTACAGAGAAATTGAAGCTTTTGTTAGGACAACTTGTCTGATATGGCAAAAAAGCGCTACCTGACACTAATGGATTTAGCTCTAAAAATGACATAAGGAATGTACTCGATAAGTATGCTAAGATACAGTCAAGAATCGGATGGGTCAATCTGATTCTGATAGAGCAATTACACAAAAATGTAGTTAATAACAGCATGACAAGTGAGGTGAAAGCAGTGATATATGTGAATACTTCATCCTTTTATTAAGAATTAATATCTCGCATGCATTGACCATGATATATTTTGTCTAAGCAGATGATGACATAGTGAACTTACTAACAAGTGACAACTTCTTAATTTATTTGAGAACTAACTGAGGAATATAGAAAGACAGTTAACAACTTTATCGCTGCAATGCGCGTGTACTGCATTTAGACAGCAAGTACCGATCATCAGTCACGACACTGAAGATTCATTTCATTTTATCATCAATTTTTCAAGATTCGATAAATGCAACCAATGATGCATGTCAAAATGCCAAACAGATTAACCAAATAAACTACTTTGTTGTGTCAAAGAAAAGCATACTGCTTTGCAATGCAATTGTTTCACCGATCCTCAAAATAGTAGATATAATGATCTGTGAAGATCTAATGCAAGCCTGCAAGTAAAATAAAGCAACATGAGTTAGCTCCAAAGGATATAATCTGCTAAGAGGTCTCACATTCCTCAAGTAATTCATTTACATGGTTTATAGCATTGTAGTGTAATAGAATGAATGCAAAAGTCTCATTGGGATTTCCAAGCAAGCAAACAAAATCAGATTACATGGAGATAGAAGCATCTCTAATTTCTTGTTGATGTGCTACAAGCTCCACACAAATTCTGAACAAAATCAGATCTCACACAATTCTGTTTTTGAAAGATCCCATGGAGAAAGAAGCATCTCTAATTTCTTCTTGATGTGCTTCTCCACACAAATTCTGAACAAAATCAGATCTCGCACAATTGAGAAATAAAGAGAGGGCAGTATTTTCACCTTGGGTTTGAATCGTTAATCGGGTCATGGTGACGCCGCCCATGTAGAGAAGCACGCTGCCCAGGTCTCCTCTTAATAATGTGCAACAGAAACTGAAGGCATGACATTATAGAAACATAAATTCAGAAATAGACAAACTCAAATTGGTTTGTTCAGTTCAGTTTAGAAATCTGGAGTTAAAATAGGCTGCCCCTAATGAAGATGCTAATCCTAATCACATACATTTCACTAAGCAGGAGAGGAGCAATCACTTTTTGCAACAAACGATCTGTAGCGCTAACTGGATAGAACTAAAGAAGTGCATACCACACCATGCTGCACACCTTTAGGTTTGATCATAAGGCGGGCTTGCTCAACTTCCTGCACACACAAAAATTGAGTTAGGCAATATTACAATTTAATGTGGGAGGAAAGACTCGGATGGAGATCTACATCAAATTTGACAGCACACTGAGGAAGGAGTCATCCTTTAAATGCAGAGATGAATTTGATCACCGATCATTATTTCCGTGCCCCTTGTAGCCAACACATATGTTGGTAGCAGCAACCCATGTCTTCTCTGTTTGAGGTTTTAAAAGAGACAAAACCGTGAGAACATGAAGAGAGAAAGAAAGAAGAAAGCAGTCAAGCTGTCAAAGTATACCTTTAATCAAATAGTTGAAGGAGCTTATGTACCAGTCATTTGTACCTCTTAATCTGCATCTAGCACATAAAAAATTCTTAGAATGCCGAAGGGGAAAAATCGAGTAGATACAATACACACATACTAAGACCATGAAGCAAGGCCACCCAAAGAGGCAAAACAACAGTAGTTTGAATGTTATGCTGGAAGAACTGAATCAATTTAAGTGAACATTCCCTAGCTCACCAGGAAGTGCACAAAGGAGCATCAGTGGTCATGCTATGATCAGGAAATACAAAATACAATTACAAACATGATAATCAGTAAAGGAGAATAAAGGTGGCACCTGACACTTGTCCTTGAGACAGAGAAGCAAACCCTTGACACTCTGTGGTGTCAAGCCTAGCATGCAGAGAATCATATCGAGCTAACAACTTATCAAGGGCATCATACTTGGCGCTGCGTGCTACAGACTTCATGCCACAAGGCTCTCTTACTCTTGTTGTCCTCTCCCTCGAATGCAATGAACAACAGGTACATACTGTTATGGCGCTGCTAGAAGGAGGGCGCGAGAGGGCCGGCCGGGGGCCTTTTTAGCCCACGGCCGGGCAAGAGGGAAGGGATTTCCTTCTTAATTCTTGCTTGATTAGATTGATACATCTCCTCTCTTTATATAGGGAGGTTTACTTGACTCCCAAGCAAGGCTTACTTGACCCCTAAGCAAGCAAGCTTTATCTCTAATTAACCCTAAGACTAATGGGCACATTAGGCCCATTACGTACTCTAAAACTACACCCCACCTGGACATGCAGCTTGTTCTCGAGCTGCAGCCTAACCAACTTATAACCATGACTCGACGCAACACAAACCTAACACCTAAAAACAAGCCTTTTACATCTCGGCTTGTTTTATGACTCTCAACCTGAAATGGACTGGGATGCTTTATTTTGGACCCCTCAACAAAAAGTGGACACCATCCGCACGTTGGACGCACGTGTACAACCACCTGGATCTCATGGACACCACCTGGACCAAAGGAGTGCATGTGTATGGCCACCTGGAAGTGGTTGCAAGAGCGACCAGTAGAGGCGCCCTCGCGGCGGCCGGCGGTGGAAAGCAGTGGTGCTACGCGGTGTGCTCCTGTCGGTGACACCCTGCCTTCTCCCCGCTGGATGGCTGTTGGTCTGCACGACACAGGGAAGAGTGGAGGGCTTGCGATGGAGAATGACGAGGAGGGATGCGCCCCCCAACCGCCGATGTTGCAGACTTTGAGGTCGCTGCCCGCGGGAAAAACAACATGCCTGCCGCCCGCGGGGGAAACCGCATGCCCAAGATCCCCGACGCAGTGGACGAGATCAAGGTCCTTTGCGCAGCGAAGGGCAACTTGGAGGAGCGGCAACTACAGACCACGCATCTCCCTCACACGCCGACGCGCTAGGAGGCCGCGTGCAGCAGCCTGCAGCCTCACCGCCGACACGTGGCAGGTAGCGATCCAAGATGGAAGCGGTGACAACGCCGGCGGGGACATGATTTGCTGGATGTGGACGCCCTAGGATGGCGGCGGCGCTGATGGGAACGAGGTTGTCGCACTCCCATCGTAGGGAATCCCATACTGGACGGCGGAGCTGACCGGCGGTGGCTGCTGCAGCTGCAGCGGCTGCTGTGGTGCCGCGCCAGACGCGACGGAGGCCGCCAGGAGCGGCGGCTGCCACTGCAGCCAGGGCTGGGCGATGGTGGCGATGGATGGCAGCTGCAGCGGCCCGGCGAAGGCCGCCTGGTGCGGCGGCTGCCACGGCAGCGCGGGGGCGGCGATGGGCGTCGCAGCCGGGTGCGGCCCGTAGGACCCGGCCAAGAACAAGTGTATCTCCTGGACCGCCTGGGTTAGGTCCCGCAGCACCCCAGACACCTCCTCCCAGGTGAGGACGGCGGGGGCGGGGGCGGCGGAGGACCCCGGCGCGGGCAGGAGCGGGGCGACGACCGTGGTGGTCGCCGGAGGCGACAAGGTGACTGGCAGTGGAAGAGACGGGCTTGGCGGCGGTGAAGACATGATCGAACCAAAGCTAGCTGATATCAAATTATTATGGCGCTGCTAGAAGAAGGGCGCAAGAGGGCCGGCCGGGGGCCTTTTTTGCCCAAGGCCGGGCAAGAGGGAAGGGATTTCCTTCTTAATTCTTGCTTGATTAGATTGATACATCTCCTCTCTTTATATAGGGAGGTTTACTTGACTCCCAAGCAAGGCTTACTTGACCCCTAAGCAAGCAACCCTTATCTCTAATTAACCCTAAGACTAATGAGCCCATTAGGCCCATTACGTACTCTAACACATACACCATAGAGAAAATGGAAGGAACTGAACATATGACATATCCTTCATCAATTCTTAAATAAAAAACTGAAAATTAAGCTCTTCTCGTTGGCTCATAGCCTTCTCCTCAACCTTGCTTCTCACAAAGAGTTTTCATCTCCCTCCAATGCAGTGAACAACAAGTGCATACACCACAGAGAGAATGTTAGCAACTGAATATATGACACATCCTTCATCAATTCTCCTCCACGGCACCGCCGCCCTCCTCCTCGACTCCCGCTGCCCGCAACTCCATATTCAATGACAACATCCACAACCACATCAAGTTTCTCCTTAACCCCGACGAACACAATTATCACAAGTGGAAGTTGTTCTTCCTGATGGTTCTAATCCGTTACGGCACCACCCAATTCATCGAACAACCCGTTCCAGCCAATGCCACTGCTCAACAGCGCGAGCTCGATGCCCATCTCGTGCTCTAGATCTACGCCACCCTCGTCGGTAACCTCGTCGATCATGTCGTAGGGGCCACCACCACCTATGACCTCTGGAATCGCATCCGTGATTACTTCCTCGCGAATCGGGCGACCCGGTACATGATGCCCAATAGGCAGTAACACAACCTTAAGCAAGGGGATCTCTCCGTCGCCGAGTATGCTCGCCGTATGAGCTTCTCATCGGCGGGCTTGCCGACATCGACCACGCCGTCACCGAGGTGGATCTGACCACCCAGTTCCTTCATGGCATCGACCAACGCCTCGACACCATCCGCGTCGTGCTGGGGGACATGGTTCCTGTGCCACTGTATAGTGTTCTCTCGCCTGAAGCTTGCCGAGGAGAACCTTGCTTAGCGCGTGGCCACTTCTTTCAGGCCCATTGTTATGGCTCCTCACTTGTATATGATGTAACATGTGTGGGTGAATGAACGCAAGAGCAGTTCTATCGTCCAGCTTCACGATCGGATGACCGGATCGCCAGGGAGTGTCCGTGAGTGCTACGTCTTTGGCTAGCTACAAATGGGACTTGAGTTTGTTAGCGTGTGGTTCGTCCAAATAAAACGTGAAAAAGGATAAGGCGTTTGAGCGCTGGGTGGCGTACGTCGGCAGAAACAAGCTCGAGTCTCCTGCATGTTATCGTCTACCTTCCAAAACTACCACATTTCACGGAAACATGATAGGAAACTACCAATTTACGATTTTGTGCGGAAAACTACAAGTTTTGTCCTAATACATGGCAAAAAACTACCAAGTCTCGAAACTGGCAGCTTCGCCCACGCTAAACACCAAACTAAGCAGCCGGTCCCATGTTTCAGGTGCCACGGTGGCCAACTGACGCCCGTCCCGCGTTAACGGCTATTAACGGCGTGTCCGCGGTCGGAAACGGCGGCTGTCGGTCGGAACTGTCAAGATCAGATCCAATCCATTCCCCTCTCGCGCTTCACACTCTCCCTCCTCTCCCTTTGTCCTCTGTCTGACCTAGGTTGCGGCCGCCATGGTGTCGGTGATTCTGGACGGGGGCGGGGGCGGCGGCGGCGGTGGTGGCACAAGTTTGGACGCTGTTGGCTCATTCTCTGAAGTGCATAACTGGTTGGGGAGCAGCAGCTACGCGATGCAGACAGGGTTGCAGCAGCCGGAGGCACCGGTCGCCCAGTCATCGCCGGCGCCTGGATGTTCTATGGGTGGCATGTATGGAGAATATCTTTCTTAAATGCACATGTTTTCTTCAATCTGGCAAATTAGTGAGAGTTTGTTTCTGTTAGTTGAACATGTTTAGTAAACTTTATTGCACCTCTAGTTGTGTCAATTTCAATTCAATTGATGTGCACATATTTGTGCAGTTTGGCTGACCAGAAGTGGGAGATATGGTTTCATGTAGAAGGAAGAAACCCTGTGAAAAGGGTTATATATGAGACATACATTTCTTTTCTTACTCTACAATCACTCATTGCAAGTGAAGGGTATGGGGAGGGTGATTACATGTACTATGTCAAGGAGGAGGAAATTGGATATGAAAGAGTAAAGTATTTAGGTAATGAAGCTAGTGTTCACAGAATGTTGGAGTTTTTTTATCATGTCAAGGTTGTGAACATAAGGGTTGTGAGAGATGTTGAACCTGGAATTAGTACACGGGCTAATGAGAATTACATGAACACTCAAGAGAGTTGCCGTGTGAAAAATGTTGTGGAGCAATCTGAGCTTCAGAATCAGATAGATGATAGAAAGACTCAGCTTGAGAGGAGCAGGATTCAAAGAGAGGCAGATTTGAACCACTTTGAAACTTTGAAGGAGACACTGAAGTGTCTGAATTTTGTTCTGATGATTCAGTTCATCCAGATGGGAGTGCTGAAGCTGTTCAACAAATGGAAATAGAGTGTGCCTCTGAAGAGGATAGAGCATTGCAAACTACTGCTATTGTGAAATATGTGAAGAATCCTGGTCCAACTAGCAGATATCACAATGAGGTAGAGAAAAAACATTTTGAAGATTGGTTTCCTGAAGCAGATGAGTTTTGTTTTGCTAGTGATGCAGGCATAAGTGATGAGGAAGAAGAAGATGAATTTGAACTACCATATCTCATGAAGAAGTCAACAACAAAAAGTAGTAAGAAAAAGATGAAAGAAAGGGTATATTTTGACCCCTCAATTCACAATTCACATTTACTCTTGTGCAAGAGCTTGTGTTTTGATAGTGTTTACTAGTTCAGAGAAGCATTAAGAGATTTTTATATAAGGACTTTGAGGTCTTTTCACTACCATAGGAACACTCCAACAAGAATTATTGTTTGGTGTTCACAGAGAGAGCATGGATGTGAATTTTGCATGTGTGCCTCCAGGATAGCTCATGAAAGAATTTTTTGCAATAAGAAGTGTAACATGGAGCATACTTGTCCAACATCAGTACAGAACACAAAGGTTACTAGTAAGTGGCTTTCCAAAGCAGTTGAGCCTTCTCTTAGAGAATATCCTAGAGCACCTGTGGATGCACTTATTAAAAACAACAAAGTCAAGTTTTCAGTTGATGTATCAAAGAGTGTGGCCTATAGGTCAAGGAGGAAGGCTATTAAGGTTGTACAAGGTGACCAGAAGGAGCAGTACTATAGACTTAGGGACTACCTGCAAGCAGTTATTGATACAAACCCTCGTAGCAGGTGTATAGTTACAACATTTGAGGACCCAGAAAACCCTGCACCAACTCCTAGATTTAAGTACATGTTCTACTGCTTGCATGCATCAAAGCAAGGATTTATTAATGGTTGCAGGCCCTTTATAGGTAAATCTACAGCTGCATTTTGTTCAAAATATCTTGTTGAGAAATTTATGATAGCTAATTTGGGTATGGATGCAGGGCTTGATGGTTGCTTCATCAAGCTAACCACCGGGCAGTAAATTCTTGCAGCCACTAGAAGAGATGGCAACAACAACATCTACCCCATAGCCTTTGGTGTTGTTGATAAGGAAGATTCTGATAGTTGGACATGGTTCCTAACCCAGCTAAGATTTTGCATTGGAAGTGGAAGCAAATTTGGAACCTACACCATTATTTCTGACAGGCAAAAGGTATGCACCCTATCTCTGCCATTAGTTCAAAAATATTGCTATTTATGGCTTTATTTCTTTTTCTTGATGACCATTGTTATAAATTTATAATCATGGTCTTCTTAAGGCTATAAATGAGGTGTTCCCTGATTCCCATCAGAGATATTGCCTGAGGCACATATATGCAAATTTTCAATCAGCTTGCTTCAGAGGAGCAAAACTAAAGAAGCTAGTAGATCAGGCTAGCTACTCATTCACCAAACATGGCCATGAATTAGCAATGGCAGAGCTTAAAGCAGAGTGTGAGGATTCCTGGAAGTAGCTTAAGAAAATTCCAAAGGAGACTTGGTGTTGGTCTGCAATGGATTATAATTGCAAAACTGATCTTGTTGTGAACAACCTTAGTGAGGTTTTCAACAAGATGATCCTTGATGTTAGGGCCAAAGGAATTAGGACTAAGCAGATGATCAAAAGGCAGAAGACTAGGCAAAAGACAAAGACCAGCAGGTGGATGATCACACCCAATTATTCAGAGAAACTAGAGGAGAATAAGAAGTATGCCAAATTTTGTGAGGCACATAGGGCTGGTCCTGACATTTGGCAAGTGTCTAGTGGTGAAAACCAGTACTGTGTGAACATAGCTACTAACTCATGTGACTGCAGGAGGTGGGACATGACAGGTGTGACATGCAGTCATGAAATAACAGCAATAAGCAAGCTTCACATGCACCCAGAGGACTATGTGCATGAATTTTTCAAAAAACCACTATATATTGAAGCATACAAAGACATAGTGAACCCTGTCCCTGGTCCTGAATTCTGGCCTGACACCCATACTCAGCATATTGAGCCCCCAGTGTTCAAAGAAAAACCAGGCAAGAAACAGACAGCTAGGAGAAAGGGCCAGTTTGAGGTGCCTGCACCAAAGGACACAAGCAGGATGTGAACAATTACATGCAGCAATTATGGTCTACAAGGCCACATATATACAAACTGTGGGAAAGGTCAAAAATCTAGTCTTGAGATGAGAAAGAACTTACACCAGGTCATTTAAAAATGTTGCATTCTTGGTTTAATTATTTTAGGTGTGGTCTATTTACTAACTGGTTTAATTCTGTCATGCAGGAGAATAGAGAAATTTTCAGGGGTTCCTCTAGTGCTACACATCTGCCTCCACAACCACCACATCAACACCAAACTGCACAGATGCCAGCCTCATCTGCTCCACCTCCTAAAGCAATTAGGAACAGAAAAACAGCAGAAACTAAGAGAGGTTCTTCATCAACAATTTCAGCAGTAGCAGCCAAGTCTTCACCAGCACCCCCAAGAAGTTTAGCATCAACAGTTTCAGCAGCAACAACCAGGTCTTCACCAGCACCTCCAAGAGGATCAGCATCAACAAGAGCTCCATGAGCATTCAATGCACCAAGAACATCCACTGGAGAACCTGGGATATTAATGTTGGGGAACATAGTAATTTCAAAAAAATTCCTACGCACACGCAAGATCATGGTGATGCATAGCAATGAGCGGGGAGAGTGAGTCCACATACCCTCGTAGACCGAAAGAGGAAGCGTTAGCACAACGCGGTTTATGTATTCGTACGTCTTCACGATCTGACCGATCCAAGTACCGACCGTACGGCACCTCCGAGTTCAGCACACTTTCAGCTCGATGACGTCCCACGAACTCCGATCCAGCAGAGCTTCACGGGAGAGTTTCGTTAGCACGACGGCGTGGTGACGGTGATGATGTTGCTACCAACGCAGGGCTTCGCCTAAGCACCGCTACGATATTATCGAGGTGGAATATGGTGGAGGGGGGCACCGCACATTGCTTGCAAGGCTTATAGTGATGTGCATTACCGAGAGGGCCCAGAGATACCTCTCCAACAATCGGAGTGACAAATCCTAATCTCAAAATAGGCCAACCCAACAAGTACCTTCGGAGACAACTGTAGAGCACCTTTATAATCACCTAGTTACTTTGTGACGTTTGATAGCACACAAAGTGTTCCTCCGGTAAACGGGAGTTGCATAATCTCATAGTCATAGGAACATGTATAAGTCATGAAGAAAGCAATAGCAACATACTGAATGATCAAGTGCTAAGCTAACAGAATGGGTCAAGTCAATCACATCATCTCCTAATGATGTTATCCCGTTAATCAAATAACAACTCATGTCTATGGTTAGGAAACTTAGCCATCTTTGATTAACGAGCTAGTCAAGTAGAGGCATACTAGTGACATTATGTTTGTCTATGTATTCACACATGTATTATGTTTCCGGTTAATACAATTCTAGCATGAATAATAAACATTTATCATGATATGAGGAAAAAATAATAACTTTATTATTGCCTCTAAGGCATATTTCCTTCAATTAATAGGCAAGAGGAAGAGGAAACCTCCTGGGAAGTTTGCAGCTTATTTCAATGCTAGTGGAAACAATTGAAACTCTGTGCTGCTACTTGAAGTTTGTGTGCACCTCTAAGTTTGTGTTCTACAACTTTATTTGGATTGTATGCTACTAAGTTTGTGTTCTACAACTTGATTTGGACTGTATGCTACTAAGTTTAAGTTGTGCTACCTGAATGTTGAATGTATGGTACTGAATGTTTAAGTTTGAATGTATGGTACTGAATGTATGGTTCAGAAATGTTCATATTCAGGTGGATGTGTAGAAAGTTTTAATTCGTTTAGTTTGTTTTAATTTGCCATTTCTACAGTACAGAAATGTTAATATGAAGCAGAAGTTACTGACATATTCATTTCAGAAAACCAAAAAAAACTATGCACAAAAATAGTTTGGCCTGGGGCTCGAACCCAGGACCAATGGGTTGTAGCCATGCGTTCAATACCAATGGGATAGTGCTAGTGATCTTGTTTGACTAGCATCGGCAATTTTATTTATATTTAGTTAGGCGGGTACTGTGTTGAGCGTGCGTTGCAGCCGGCAGCATGGTTAACGTGCGTTTAGTATCACTAGTCATTTCGGTTTCTAAGCATTTAATACGTGTCCACCCACCGCTCACTCTGCTCACTCGCCCACTCGCCATTCGCACGGCCCACTCCACTTCCCCCTCTGTCCTGTCGAAATCACCACCGAAAGCCACACCCGCCGCCGTCGCCATGGACTGGTAGCTGGCCATCGAAGAGCTCGCCGGCAACAACCAGGAGCTGCGCACGCAGTACAGGGAGATCGCGTGCTGGTTCCCCAGTCTGGCGATGATGAGGAACCATGCCCGCGGCCTGGTGAAGGTGATGACAGCTGCTGAAAGGCAGTGTGCCTTCCCTGCCGTCTGCACCATCCCGCCGATGATCATTCTCCTGTGGGTGATGCGCGAGGTGCAGCGCCCCCCGACCCCAGGCACCGCGCCCGTTGGTGGATGTACCGCTCATCCACCACGCCGCCGGCCGCTGCAGATGACGTCACCGATGCCGTCCTTGCTCTGCGAGCCCCCATCAACAACGCCTACCGGGAGAGTCGCAATCCATGGGTCCTCGGGCCAGACGATGACTCTGACAATGAGTCCTCTGACGACTACTACTCAGACGAATCTGACGACTACTCCTTTGACGACGAGGTGGAGGAGGTTGTCGTACTCTCCGAGGACTCCTCCAATGACGAACCTAATGTGCAGCTCCTGGCGCCCGTCCTCGACGCCATGGAGGGGTAGAAGAACCGCCCAATTGATGTGGATAAGCTGTAGGAGGTCGCCGACAACCCAGAATTCGTCATCATGAAGCAAGAAGAAGAGGGCGGCGGTGAAGATGTGGTGGAGCCGGCGCTGACCAAGAAGAAGAGGGCGACGGTGAAGAACAATGAGGTGCAACGCTCCCAACGCCTGAAGATGCTAAAGAAGGAGGAGTGAGATGCTGTCTTTAGTTTCGTCAGTTTTGTCAGTAGCAGAAATGTTCAGTTTCGTCAGTATGTTAGTATGCCAGCAGTATCAGTTCTATCTATGTCAGACTATCTATGCAAGTACTATCTATGTACGCCAGCAGTATGAACTTGCTATCTAAGTTCAGTATCTACTTGCTATGTTCAGTTTTGCTTGCTATCTACTTGCTATCTAATTGAAGTATGTCACTATCTATGTACTTGCACATCTATGTTCAATGTTATCATTTCCAAGTATGTCACTACTGTCAGTTAGCTAGGATATATATGCAGATATTGGCTACACATAACATATGCACAGTAAAACAGCCTCATCATAGATAAAACATTCTTACTTACTTAACTTAGCATGAGTACTCACTTAGCATAGTAGGTCTTAACATAAAAGTCATTACATCATAGATAAACCACCTGCTTCTTAAAGCATAACAGTTCCTCCCTCATATCATCTTGATTCAGGTTCTAAAAGCACATGAAACTTACCCAAAATATACACCTAACATGCATCACATTCCAAGGCCAGCTATGTATAGGCCTCCTAATTACTTAACCAACACAGCAACCACTTCACTCATTCATTATTGCCTTGATCCTCTCCAGCTTATCTTTGCTGGCATGCCCATCATTGAGAAGATCAGCAATCAGATACTCCAGCTTCTTCTTCTCTTTCTAAGTAGGTCCCTGTCCCCCTGCACTTTCTTCATGGCCTTCCTCATGTTCTGAATGATATCTTCTTGGCTTTGAAGAATGCACCTTTGCTCCTTGGCAAGCTTCAGCTTTTCCATACTTAACTCAATCTTTGCCTGGTCCTCAAGTTGCTTCTTCTTCTCATTTAGTTCATTGATTGTTTGACCGGTCCATGTCATGAGACATCTTGCCATCATGATAGTCAAAAAGCTTGGACACATCTTCCACCAACTGGTTGTAGTTGTTTGACAAGAACTCAATTTCCTTCTTTAACTTGCCCACCTCTTTCTCATGAGCTTGTTTGTCCTTCACCCTACCCAAGTTCTGCTCATGGTACGTGTCCAAAATCCTTGCTAGGCACCTTTGTATATTCCCTGGCCAAGGACCATCCACCCGCTCCACCACCCCACAGTTGACACCTTCATCCTACAGAAGCAATTCTTTAAAATTAAGCACAAAGCACCTTACTAAAAAACTTAGTACATATAACTCAAGTCATTTAACTGGAAACCTATGCTTACTTAAATGCTCTCTGAATTCAGCTAACATAATTCTTTCAAACTAAGAACACAACACCTTATTTAGCAGCAGAGATAAATTCAGTTAACTCTGTTCTTTTCAGTTAACAGATATATTCAGTTAACAACAAACATAATTTCAGATAACATGTGCTCTCAGGTTCAGTCATTTATTTAATTCAGTTAACTCAAGATGTACTTTCACATATATGCTGCACTTTTCAGTTTTAGTTCTAAACACAACACACATCTCTGCACAACTTAATACCTGCTGCACCACACATCTCCAGCAGCAGAACACATCACACACCACACATCTCCACCAGCAAAGCAAATAAGTGTTCAAAATTTAATACCGGGTTCATAGGACAACCCAGGAATCTCCTCCTTGTCAAAGCACCTTCAAAAGCTACCATCTTCTTCAGCCTCTGATGATGCACCATGCACGTCGGCAAAGATTCAGTGTAAGAACCACAGAAAGATGGATCCACCACACTGTTAGGGGTTTCCTGCAAAAAAAACTTGGAATCAAACCAAAAGCAACTTGGAATCACAAATTTGGATGAACTAACCCTAACCCTAACTCTGGTCCACCATTATGCACTTACAAAGAGCTGAGGGTCCATTGAAACCATGCAGATGTCCTCGTTCGAGCTCTCCTCGTCATTCCAGGATGGCATCCTCAAGTTCTAACGGCAGTAATGACGGCGGCGGCGACAGTGATATGATCAGAGCAGCAGTGAGAGGGAGAGGATGAGGAGGAGTGAGTGAGCGAGCGAGGAGGGAGAGGATGAGCGAGTGGCTGAGGTCGCTGCCCACTTATTGGACCACCGACAGGCGTCGTTCCGACCGTGGACGCGCCGTTAATGGCTGTTAACGCGCGGCGGGCGTCGGTTGGCCACCGTGGCACCTGAAACATGGGACCGGCTGGTCAGTTTGGTGTTTAGCGCGGGCGAAGCGGCCGATTTCGAGACTTGGTAGTTTTTTGCCATGGATTAGGACAAAACTGGTAGCTTTCCGCACAAAATCGTAAAGTGGTAGTTTTTTGTCACGTTTCCGTGAAATGTGGTAGTTTTTGGTTAAATAATATATATATATATATATATATATATATATATATATATATATATATATATATATATATATATATAGAGAGAGAGAGAGAGAGAGAGAGACCCAACAACCACCTTGCCACGATCACATAATCTATGTCTGGTCACCGTGCCTTCTTTCCATCTAGCCAAGTTGTACATACCCAGAAAGTTTAGGGGCTTCCGCCCCGAGAATTATTGGCTGAGTCTGTGTGGCTTTCATGAACTGGTCTCCACCAATCACTAGTACAGGAAAATCTATCAGCGCTGGTCAAAAAACGTTGTTAGTGGCGCCTAGGTCCTATGCCACTAGTATGACGCCACTGATGAGGGGTCATGAGTGAAATCGGCTGCGGCTGCTGCTAGTAGATAAAGATTAGTGACGTTGGGACTTGGGACCGAACGTCACTAATACCTAACGAACCGGTGTGGCGTGGTCCTCCAAGCGTCACATATAAGTAGTCAATTAGTGGTGTCGCCTACATATATCCGCCATTAGTAAATAATTTACTAGTGACACAACACTTCTCGGCCATGCCAATAGTAATTGTTGTCAAAACAATATTATCGTGATAACATTTGTCTAATTAATCCACATTCCCAGAGGGCAAGTGGCATCACATATATATTTCCAACAGATGATTATTCCCCCCCTAAAAAACAGATGATTATTCTATGGACGAGAGGACCCCAATGCGAGCATGGAAGACGTCGATCCTAATAGGAAGTGGGGCTCATAACAGATTGATCCGTTGGTTGCTGGTGCGGTTAATCCGGGAGGTGCTCCGCCTGAAACTGATCTTGTTACAAGGAACAAGTCGGGTGTTTTGGCACACCCTCCACGGATTGTTCCTCCTAGTCGACCTGCTAAGAAAGATCCTAAGAGGGCAAAGTCATTTACTGTAGAAAACAATAGGGGCAAGAAGTAAGGGGTTTCCGAAAAAACTCTAAAAATGACACACATTTGGCGCGCTCCTGAGAGGAGTACCGCCGGCACAGTGAATCTGTTGTGCTGGACTTGTCATGGTGTTGGCAAAGCTGCGACAATTCGAGAGCTTCATGACCTCATGAGACAATATGCTCTCTTGTATTGTGCGTAGTTGAAACCCAAATCTCTAAGCCCAGGGTTGAAAACTTATCTAGTACATTAGGCTTTGATAATTCGTATGCTATTAGTAGTAATGGAAGGAGCGGAGGGCTCGGTCTCTTTTGGAACAATTCAATAAACTTGAAGTATCTAGTGGGGCAGCAAAATTGGCAAAAGGATTTTTTTATGGGAAGTGATGACGAGACCAAAACACTTAGGAGGGTTTGTCTTTAGGGACATTGGACTTTTCAATCTTTCCCTACTTGCTAGCCAGGCCTGGAGACTTTGGCAGCAACCAGAGATGTTAAGTGAAAGAATTTTGAAAGCTAGATATTAACTTAATACTAACATTCTCAATGCTCAGCTTGGCAGGAACCCTTCTTAGATCTAGATGGCTATCATTGATGGAAGGGATGTACTTTCCCAAGGCTTAATAAAGAGGGTGGGTGATGGTGTTGACGTATAAATGTATTGCCTAGTATCTTCCATCAGATCTGTCTTTTGTCTGCATTGGTTGGAGCATGCACTTCTACATGGTATCAGAGCCAAGAGGTCTTGAGTTCAAGACCCTACTCGCGTAATTAAATTGTGGCCCACTTTCGGTCCACATTTAGGCCTAAGGGAGCCATAGGTGAGGGGGAGTGTTGACGTATAAATGTATTGCCTAGTCTATTTCATCAGATCGGTCTTTTGGTTGCATTGACTAGAGCATGCACTTCTACAAATGGTAAACAATACATATACGGGAACAAAAATGATTACCATGTGAGTCTTTGATTAGCCCATATGCTTGTTTGCCCCTGGATCCAGCCAAGTTTGTGTCTGAACTCATACTCGAAAGCACAACTACATGGAGTAAGACCAAGATCACAAATTTTTTTCTGCCTATTGATCTTGATGCTATCCTCAATATTCCTCTAAGTACTATCACTACACCACGGTAGAGCTTATGTGACACATTTTTGTGGGCAAAGCTCAAGTAATCTTCACAAAATAATTATCACCATAGCTTTTAAGTTTTGTCTTCGGATAATGTGTCGGCAGAGGTACATTACCGTGGACACACTAAGAGTCAGCAATCCCGAAGCATCAATGTATCTGTTAGCAGTTGCTTAATAACATGTTATGTGTCGGCGTATGTATAGACCTTGACAATTTTTCCATCGGCGTATGGAGATATTTAGCGACTCAAAATGTGTCGGCGTATGTAGGGCATATGGACACAGAGTAAGTGTCGGCGTAGGTGGACACGTGTCAATACACTGAAGATTGAAACTTGTGGCACACGATTTGGGCGCGAGGGTGAAATTTTCGGGTGTTCTTGCAAAATATCCTCCACCCCATGCAAAATATCCCCAACTCGAGCCCAACTCCACAACACTAACCCGTGCCTTCCGCCGCCACCCTTGTACCCGATCCACACATTCCCGCCACCGGCCTCGCTCTCCACCCCGTCGTCAAGCCGTCGTCTCGGAGCTCGCACGGCACCGCCCCCGAGCTTCACGCCGACATCCACCTATCCTTGCACCCCGCTCCCTTCCCCTAGCTTCACGCTGACATCCACCCGTCCTTGCACCCTGCCCCCTCCCCCTAGCTCCATCCCAAGATCGAGCCTCCGTCCTCGCCCCCTCCCCTAACATCTAGCCGTCGTCCTCGCTAGTCCCCGTCCCTGCTACTGTCGGGGCCCCATCTCTGGACTCCCACTGCTGCCGCGCCTGCTATTGCCGGGGCTCCATCTTCGGGCTTCCGCTGCTGCCGGACCTGCTGCTACTGGATCTGCTACTTCGGGGATCCATCTCCTTCGAGTTGCGCCCCTCCCGAAGCCAGCCATTACCGTGTCCTAAGGTAAGCATCAAATCATCCTTAACCTTTTCTTACCTGATTTTTCATTCAGGAGCCACCCCTCCACTAACTAGATTCAGTTTTCTACACAGATTTCTCCGTCCCTGATACGATTGATGAAATTGTTCTAACACCAAGGGAAAAAGCTCTTTGTTCCTGCATATTCGTCGGTTTAGTTGTGAATAACTGTTTGAGGAAATCCATATACGTGAATACTGAATAGCAAGTGACTATATATGTTAATTGTTTCATATCGGCCAGGTTCCTTGTGATGCCAAATTGTGCAGTTTGTATTGTGTACAAATACTCCATTCCCCTATTTCCTTGACTACAAATTCATAGTTCATTTGAAACTATCAAATAAATCGTGAGCATAATGGCACAGGCTTTGCCCAGTGATGTTAGATCTGTTTCGTGACTGATATTTGTTTTCTTGACTACAAATTCAGAGTTCATTTGAATTCTGCTCACCGGTCTTTGTGTAAGAGCTAACATGACCGCATGTGTTGCCAACATCACACACCACACATCACTTACAGTCTGCATCCTGTTCTGGAAGTCATGTTACTAGACCATGATGAACCTACGAACTATGATGAAGCGATGATGAGCCCAGATTCCGCGAAATGGCTTGAGGCCATGAAATCTGAGATGGGATCCATGTATGAGAACAAAGTGTGGACTTTGGCGGACTTGCCCGATGATCTGTCGGTGTACTAAAGTAGGGGCTCTCCTTTGTACCCCTTACTGGTGCACGGGCAGTCAGAGCCGCGCCCACGACCACACATAGAAGGGCAGAGAGGGAAATCAAAGCCACAAGATGGTCAAAGCAATGCCAAGACCAGAGACACAAAGACCTAGAGGGCAAGGTGGACTCCCCAGGCAAGATCTTTGCCGGGGCAGCCTCCACAGCCGTGGCAAGAACCTTGCCGGGGCAACTTGCCCAAAGCTAGCGAAGCGCGCCACCCTTGAGCCCCAGGTTTTCCAAACACCACCAACCACGTTGGAACCAAGGCTCGGGAGGCGCCTTCATGATGGCATGCCAATCTTTGTGAAGACAAGAAGCACACAAAATCAGATGAGGATGAGAAGATGACGAGCCTTGGCAGGATCCTTGCCAAGGAAATCCACAAGACCTCCAGCAAGCTCCTTGCCAGGGACGATCATGGTGCTGCGGCAAGACCCTTGCCGGGGCCCCGGCAAGGCCCTTGCCGACGACAACCGCGCCCACGCGCGCCAAGGTTCCACCGCCCTTCCCATGCAACTGCCAGCCCACCAGCTCGGCAGGCACCTGCGTGTCCGCAAGAGGCCTCTAGGCCAACTCAGCGAATGCCTATGTGGTGGCATGCAAATCTTCGTGAAGACCCTACCACCGTGCCACCTTAGCAGCCTGCCAACCTACATGGCACCACACGCCCCGCTGGCCTGGATGCGTGTCGGGGCGAGGTGGAGCGGCGACGGACGGGACGGGCCTGGTTTCTGTCCCCGATAAAGCAAGGGGATACCTAAGGGGGCGCATTAAATGCATTCTGTCCTGTAATGGCCAGTGATAAGCTCGGCCCACTGTACACCTTTCCACCTCCTGTGTGCCACTGTGGCGATCCCCTTGACTATAAAAGAAGGACCGAGGCATCCAGGAGAAGGATTCGGACCGTTGGACAAGTTACTCATGGTAGCTAGCTTAAGAACTCCAAGAACACTCAAATAGACACTAAAGCAGGACTAGGGTATTAAGCATCCTCGCAGGCCAAACCTGGGTAAACGATCCGTGTGCTTGAACTGACTGTTGATCCCGCTCATCTCACAACCTAGTGCCCCGCAACCGTAGTAGGGATTCCAGTGATCCCATAGGTGTCGTTTCCACCGACATCTTTGGCGCGCCAGGTAGGGGGCGCAACTGAGAGAATCTGGTTCAGTGGTCAGTTCAGCAGTTCTTCGTCGCCATGGCTTCCAAGGAAGAAGGCGACCGAGCGAGCAGCGCCGTCAGCGGACACGGCAAGCGTTCTCACAGCAACATGAAAGCTAAGTCACGCAAAAACTCTGAGCAATTCCTTTTTATATAAGGTTATTATCCTCGAAGATATTTCCTCTGTATGAGAAACCTGCACACAGTGGGGCCCTTCCATTATTGGCAACACCCTTGGTCTGTTTCGAGTCCGCTCAACAGATCGAGCGACTGTGTCGAGAACGGCAGGGTGGCCTTCCACTATTGGCAACGCTCTCGCTCTGTCTCGAGTTTGCTCGACAGTTCGAGCGGCCGCGCTGAGAACGACAAGGTGTTTCGCACGACAGCAAGCACACCCTGCCGGCCGCTAAAGGATCTGTCCTTCAAAGCGTTGTGGTTTGGGTTTACGCATCGGCAAGACTCCCCAATTAATGTAGGGTGGACATACAAGAAGAGATCAAACCGTAAAATAACATGCATCATTTTAAAGCACTGCAGAGTTATATTACATCAATTGTTGCTGTGGTTCTAACTAAAGATAAAAATTGTCTTGGTCATGAACCTGCAGCGATGCTGAGATACGTGGTGCCTAATCCCGGTGCTGGCCCTCTACCCTCTGAATTCCTCCAACGCGGCTGATGATGGGCTCGATACGCTCCTCAAGCACCGTGAGGTCTGCATCCTCCGGCAAGCTGTCCAACACGGCGTCGAAGTCGAGGTTGGGGTTCCAGTACCGTAGCTTGTTGAGGACCTTGGTCATGGCACCCGGCAAAGCGTCCGGGCTTCATGGGCCAGGGAGCTCGCCCAGTTGGAGTGAAACTGCTCCAGAGCTCCAAGAACGCCCTCAAAGAACAGGGTGAACTTTGCGTTGGGGCTCATGTTGGCTCCAGGGCGTACCTTACGTCCGACATCTTCATGTCGGCCAGCTGCTTGGTGATCCTGTTGGCAATGTCGGTGAGGTGGCTGATCCAGAGGTTCTCACCCTTCATGAAATCTTCATGATTGGCGACATCGTTCTTCCACAGCTGTTTCGCCTCCACCAGACGCTTGGTCAGGACCCCCTCCCGGGTTTTGGCCTATGAAAGCGTCCCCTCAAGGACCTCCAGCTTTAGCTTCAGGTCCTTGACGGAGTCATTGGAGCGGGCGAGCAGCTCGGCCTTGCCGAGGACTTCATCCCGCGTCTGTGTCAAGGCGCAGCTGATCGTGTCTTTCACCTTCGCCAGCTCCTGGGCCTCGCTCTTCAGGCCATACCGCTCCGCCTCTAGCTCCTTCACCTTATTGCCATGGGCCAGAGCTTGAGTATCGAGCGCTTCCTTGTGCTTCTGCTCCAGCTCCCGGGTCCGCTGCGTGGCGAGCTTCTCGACCTCCTCGTCCTTGCCGCGGAGTGTGGCGGTGAGCGCCGCCTCACGAGTGGCGAGATCCTCCTCCTAGGAGTTTAGCTCGGCCTGGTGCTGGCACCGGGCAGCCTCGTCCTCGGCAGCCTGTGCACGTGCCACCTCTTGGTCCTTCTTGATGACGGCCTGCTTCAAGGCAAGCTCTTGGCTACGCTCGACCAGCTGATCCTGGCCGGCCTTCTGCTCTTCATGGGCCTGGCGGAACCTGGCCTGTGGCTCAATGATGCGCTCCTCAAGGTCTGCCTCCACCTTGTTCGCCACCGCCTCCTTGGACTTCGCCTTGTCCAGACGGGCGTGGTGGAGCGCCTGAAGCTTGTTGAAGCTGACGCTCATGGCCTGGAGGTGCCGCTCCTCTTGGGTACCGCTGCTACCAGCGCTCGGCTCGTCAACAACATCAAGCCTGGCAGCGGCAAGCACCTCGTCATCGAACACTTCTCCCTCGATGGGCGCTCCGGTGCTCGCCGTCCCTGGAAGGTGGACGAACATGTTGTCGCCCACCTTCAAGTACCTTCCCAAGCCAGAGGCAGCGGAGGAGGAAGGTTGATCGTCGACCATCCCCTCCTCGGCAGCGGCCATGCCGGCCTCCTCGACAGCAGCCTTGCCGGCCTACCCGGCAAGCCCCTTGACGGCCTCCTCAGCGGCGTCCTCGCCGGTCCCTCCGATGGGCTCCTTGGCGGCATCCTCTATTGGGGAACGTAGTAATTTCAAAAAAATTCCTACGCACACGCAAGATCATGCTGATGCATAGCAACAAGAGGGGGAGTGTATCTTCATACCCTTGAAGATCGCTAAGCGGAAGCGTTTATCAACGCGGTTGATGTAGTCGTACGTCTTCACGATCCGACCGATCCAAGTACCGAACGCACGGCACCTCCGAGTTCTGCACATGTTCAGCTCGATGACGTCCTCGCCTTCTCGATCCAGGAAGACGGGCGAATTAGTAGATGAGTTCCGGCAGCATGACGGCATGGTGATGGTGTTGGTGAAGAACAATCTCCGTAGGGCTTCGCCTAAGCACTACGGAAACTATGACGGAGGATAAACTAGAGGGGACGGGGTTGCCGGCACACGGCTTGGTGTTTCTTCATGTGTCTTTGGTGCTAGCCCTGCCCCTCTATTTATATGTTGAGCCTTGGGGTCGAAACTTGGAGTAAAAGCCTTCACAAAGTCGGTTTCACCCGAAAGGCAAGAGTCCTTCTCGGACTCCAGGGCCAGGGTTCCCTGCGTCTGGACCCAGACGCCAGGGACCCTGGCGTCTGGCCCATGGACTCCACAAAACTTCCTTTTGTGCTTTCCAAAAACCTTGTGGGCTTTCCTCTTTGGCCCAAATAACGTGTTCTCGTACCCAAACATTTTGGGAAACATCCGGAACCCCTTCCGGTGAATTCTGGAACCCTTCCGGAGACCAAACAACATTATCCCATATATTAAACTTCATCTCCGGACCATTCCGGAGTTCCTCGTCATGTTTGTGATCTCATTCGGGACTCCGAACAACATTCGGTTACTGTCGGGGATATACCTCGCGGTGTAAACCGCCGGATGTATGACCCGGCTAGAGTTTGGCGATTCACCGGTGACCCACTTGGACCTGGCGGTTTAAGATTCATTGGTAATCCGGCAGACGGGACAGGGGAGCGACAAGACCCGGTAGCCCAACGGGCGGTTTATGGAAGGCCGGATCACGCTATGGTGGGCCGGTTTATGAGGAAAGCACTAGGAATATTTTTGTACAAAGGAAGCAAGACTAGGACTCCACTTGGAATAGAGTAGTCCTAATCCAACTAGGAACAGTTGATGTAAACCGCCCCTTCAACATATATAAGGAGGGGCAGGGCACCCCAAAGAGGGACATGGAGGCAAGAAACTATCTTTAGGGCTAGACACAACTAGAGGAGAGCCGGTTTACGGCGACTCCCTCGTGATGATAATGAGATCTAGCCTCAAACAACATGCAGGGTTGTTACCGGATGATGTTTCCCGGGGCCCAAAGCTGTCTAAACCCTTGTCTTGTGTTGCGTCTCTCGATTCCGCTCAACCCCTCTCAAGCTACCGTATAGATGCGTTGGCCTCGCGACTAAGTCCTCACACTAAGGACATCTGATGTGTTAATTCCACGACAGTTACCAACATACATAACTCATATAATACTATATCGTCAATGAACGTTAAGCGTGCAGACCCTACGGGTTCGAGAACTATGTAGACATGACCGAGACATCTCTCTGGTCAATAACCAATAGCGGAACCTAGATGCTCGTATTGGCTCCTACATATTCTACGAAGATCTTTATCGGTCAAATCGCATAACAACATATGTTGTTCCCTTTGTCATCGGTATGTTACTTGCTCGAGATTCAATCGTCGGTATCTCAATACCTAGTTCAATCTCGTTACCGGCAAGTCTCTTTACTCGTTACGTAATTTATCATTTCGTAACTAACTCATTAGCTACATTGCTTGCAAGGCTTATAGTGATGGTGCATTACCGAGAGGGCCAGAGATACCTCTCCGACAATCGGAGTGACAAAACCTAATCTCGAAATACGCTAACTCAACATGTACCTTTGGAGACACCTGTAGAGCTCCTTTATAATCACCCAGTTACGTTGTTTCGTTTGGTAGCACACAAAGTGTTCCTCCGGTAAATGGGAGTTGCATAATCTCATAGTTGTAGGAACATGTATAAGTCATGAAGAAAGCAATAGCAACATACTAAACGATCAAGTGCTAAGCTAACAGAATGGGTCATGTCAATCACATCATTCTCCTAATGATGTGATCCTGTTAATCAAATGACAACTCATGTCTATGGTTAGGAAACATAACCATCTTTGATTAATGAGCTAGTTAAGTAGAGGCATACTAGTGACATTAAGTTTGTCTATGTATTCACAAATGTATCTGTTGGAGATCGTTGCAGAAAATAAAAAGTTTCTACGCATCACCAAGATCAATCTATGGAGACATCTAGCAACGAGAGAGAGGAATGCATCTACATACCCTTGTAGATAGCGAGCGGAAGCGTTCAAGAGAACGGGGTTGATGGAGTCGTACTCGTCGTGATCCCAATCACCGAAGATCCTAGTGCCGAACGGACGGCACCTCCGTGTTCAACACACGTACGGAGTAGAGACGTCTCCCGCACCTTGATCCAGAAAGGAGAAGGGAGAGGTTGAGGAAGAAAGCTCCAGCAGCAGCACGACGACGTGGTGGTGATGGAGAGGCAGTACTCCGGCAGGGCTTCACCAAGCTTCTGCGGAGGAGGAGAGGTGTTGGGGAGGGGAGGGGCTGCGCCTTGGAGGAGTGTGTGCAGCCCTCCCCTCGCCCCTCTATTTATAGGGGGAGGAGGAAGG
>NC_041389.1:706368296-706378308 GCF_002162155.2 Triticum dicoccoides | reverse complement strand
AGGGGGGCGCCCCCCTTAGGGTTTCCCCCCCAACCCTAGGCGCATGGGCCCAAGGGGGGATGCGCCCAGCCCTCTAAGGGCTGGTTCCCTTCCCTTCACGGCCCATGAGGCCCTCCGGGAGAGGTGGCCCCTCCCGGTGGACCCCCGGAACCCTTCTGATGGCCCCGGTACAATACCGCTATGCCCCCGAAACTTTCCGGTGACCGTATTACAACTTCCCATATATAAATCTTCACCTCCGGACCATTCCGGAACTCCTCGTGACGTCCGGGATCTCATCCAGGACTCCGAACAACATTTGGTAATCACATACAAGTCTTCCTAATAACCCTAGCGTCACCGAAGCTTAAGTGTGTAGACCCTATGGGTTCGGGAATCACGCAGACATGACCGAGACAGCTCTCCGGCCAATAACCAACAGCGGGATCTGGATACCCATCTTGGCTCCCACATGTTCCACGATGATCTCATCGGATGAACCACGATGTCGAGGATTCAAGTAATCCCGTATACAATTCCCTTTGTCAAACGGTACGTTAATTGCCCGAGATTCGATCGTCGGTATCCCAATACCTTGTTCAATCTCGTTACCGGCAAGTCACTTTACTAGTTACGTAATGCATGATCCCGTGACCAACCACTTGGTCACATTGAGCTCATTATGATGATGCATTATCGAGTGGGCCCAGAGATACCTCTCCGTCATACGGAGTGACAAATCCCAGTCTCGATTCGTGTCAACCGGACAGACACTTTCGGAGATACCTGTAGTGTACCTTTATAGTCACCCAGTTACGTTGTGACGTTTGGTACACCCAAAGCACTCCTACGGCATCCGGGAGTTACACAATCTCATGGTCTAAGAAACTGATACTTGACATTAGAAAAGCTTTAGCAAACGAACTACACGATCTTGTGCTATGCTTAGGATTGGGTCTTGTCCATCACATCATTCTCCTAATGATGTGATCCCGTTACCAATGACATGCAATGTCCATAGTCAGGAAACCATGACTATCTGTTGATCAACAAGCTAGTCAACTAGAGGCTCACTACGGACATGTTGTGGTCTATGTATTCACACATGTATCACTGTTTCCGGTTAATACAATTATAGCATGAACAATGGACAATTATCATGAACAAGGAAATATAATAATAATCATTTTATTATTGCCTCTAGGGCATATTTCCAACAGTATCATGTTTCCGGTTAATACAATTCTAGCATGAATAATAAACATTTATCATGATATAAGGAAATAAATAATAACTTTATTATTGCCTCTAGGGCATATTTCCTTCAGTCTCCCACTTGCACTAGAGTCAATAATCTAGATTATACAGTAATGATTCTAACACCCATGGAGCCTTGGTGCTGATCATGTTTTGCTCATGGAAGAGGCTTAGTCAACGGGTCTGCAACATTCAGATCCGTATGTATCTTGCAAATCTCTATGTCTCCCACCTGGACTTGGTCCCGGATGGAGTTGAAGCGTCTCTTGATGTGCTTGGTTCTCTTGTGAAATCTGGATTCCTTTGCCAAGGCAATCGCACCAGTATTGTCACAAAAGATTTTCATTGGACCCGATGCACTAGGTACGACACCTAGATCGGATATGAACGCCTTCATCCAAACTCCTTCATTTGCTGCTTCCGAAGCAGCTATGTACTCCGCTTCACATGTAGATCCCGCTACGATGCTTTGTTTAGAACTACACCAACTGACAGCTCCACCGTTCAGTATAAACACGTATCCGGTCAGCGATTTAGAATCGTCCGGATCAGTGTCAAAGCTTGCATCATCGTAACCATTTATGACTAGCTCTTTGTGACCTCCATAAACGAGAAACATATCCTTAGTCCTTTTCAGGTATTTCAGGATGTTCTTGACCGCTGTCCAGTGATCCACTCCTGGATTACTTTGGTACCTCCCTGCCAAACTTATTGCTAAGCATACGTCAGGTCTGGTACACATCATTGCATACATGATAGAGCCTATGGCTGAAGCATAGGGAACATCTTTCATTTTCTCTCTATCTTCTGTTGTGGTTGGGCATTGAGTCTGACTCAACTTCACACCTTGTAATACAGGCAGGAACCCTTTCTTTGTCCGATCCATTTTGAACTTTTTCAAAACTTTATCAAGGTATGTGCTTTGTGAAAGTCCAATTAAGCGTCTTGATCTATCTCTATAGATCTTGATGCCCAATATGTAAGTAGCTTCACCGAGGTCTTTCATCAAAAAACTTTTCTTCAAGTATCCCTTTATGCTATCCAGAAATTCTATATAATTTCCAATTAATAATATGTCATCTACATATAATATCAGAAATGCTACAGATCTCCCACTCACTTTCTTGTAAATACAGGCTTCTCCAAAAGTCTTTATAAAATCATATGCTTTGATCACACTATCAAAGCGTTTATTCCAACTCTGAGAGGCTTGCACCAGTCCATAAATGGATCGCTGGAGCTTGCACACTTTGTTAGCACCTTTTGGATCGACAAAACCTTTTGGTTGCATCATATACAACTCTTCTTCCAGAAATCCATTCAGGAATGCAGTTTTGACATCCATTTGCCATATTTCATAATCATAAAATGAGGCAATTGCGAACATGATTCGGACAGACTTAAGCATCACTACGGGCGAGAAAGTCTCATCGTAGTCAACCCCTTTAACTTGTCAAAAACCTTTTGCAACAAGTCGAGCTTTGTAGATAGTTACATTACCATCATCGTCAGTCTTCTTCTTGAAGATCCATTTATTCTCGATGGCTTGCCGATCATTGGGCAAGTCAACCAAAGTCCATACTTTGTTCTCATACATGGATCCCATCTCAGATTTCATGGCCTCAAGCCATTTTGCGGAATATGGGCTCATCATCGCTTCCTCATAGTTCGTAGGTTCGTCATGGTCAAGTAACATGACTTCCAGAATAGGATTACCGTACCACTCTGGTGCGGATCTTACTCTGGTTGACCTATGAGGTTTGGTAGTAACCTGATCTAAAGTTTCATGATCAATATCATTAGCTTCCTCACTTATTGGTGTAGTCATCATAGGAACCGGTTTCTGTGATGAACTACTTTCCAATAAGGGAGCACGTACAGTTACCTCATCAAGTTCTACTTTCCTCCCACTCACTTCTTTCGAGAGAAACTCCTTCTCTAGAAAGGATCCGAATTTAGCAACAAAAGTCTTGCCTTCAGATCTGTGATAGAAGGTGTACCCAATAGTCTCTTTTGGGTATCCTATGAAGACACATTTCTCCAATTTGGGTTCGAGCTTATCTGGTTGAAGTTTCTTCACATAAGCATTGCAGCCCCAAACTTTCAGAAACGACAACTTTGGTTTCTTGCCAAACCACAGTTCATAAGGCATCATCTCGACGGATTTTGATGGTGCCCTATTTAACGTGAATGCGGCCGTCTCTAAACCATAACCCCAAAACGATAGCGGTAAATAAGTAAGAGACATCATAGATCGCACCATATCTAGTAAAGTACGATTACGACATTCGGACACACCATTACGCTGTGGTGTTCCGGGTGGCTTGAGTTGCGAAACTATTCCGCATTGTTTCAAATGTAAACCAAACTCGTAACTTAAATATTCTCCTCCATGATCAGATCGTTGAAACTTTATTTTCTTGTTACGATGATTTTCCACTTCACTCTAAAATTCTTTGAACTTTTCAAATGTTTTAGACTTGTGTTTCATTAAGTAGATATACCCATATCTTCTCAAATCATCTGTGAAGGTGAGAAAATAACGATACCCGCCGCGAGCCTCAACATTCATTGGATCACACACATCGGTATGTATGATTTCCAACAAATCAGTTGCTCGCTCCATAGTTCCGGAGAACGGCGTTTTAGTCATCTTGACCATGAGGCATGGTTCACAAGTACCAAGTGATTCATAATCAAGTGATTCCAGAAGTCCATCTGTATGGAGTTTCTTCATGTGCTTTACACCAATATGACCCAAACGGCAGTGCCACAAATAAGTTGCACTATCATTATCAACTCTGCATCTTTTGGCTTTAACATTATGAATGTGTGTATCACTACTATCGAGATTTAATAAAAATAAACCACTCTTCAAGGGTGCATGACCATAAAAGATATTACTCTATAAATAGAACAACCATTATTCTCTGATTTAAATGAATAACCGTCTCACATCAAACAAGATCCAGATATAATGTTCATGCTCAACACTGGCACCAAATAACAATTATTTAGGTCTAAAACTAATCCCGAAGGTAGATGTAGAGGTAGCGTGCCGACCGCGATCACATCGACTTTGGAACCATTTCCCATGTGCATCGTCACCTCGTCCTTAGCCAATCTTCGCTTAATCCGTAGTCCCTGTTTCGAGTTGCAAATATTAGCAACAGAACCAGTATCAAATACCCAGGTGCTACTACGAGCATTAGTAAGGTACACATCAATAACATGTATATCACATATACCTTTGTTCACCTTGCCATCCTTCTTATCCTCCAAATACTTGGGGCAGTTCCGCTTCCAGTGACCAGTCTGCTTGCAATAGAAGCACTCAATCTCAGGCTTAGGTCCAGACTTGGGTTTCTTCTCTTGAGCAGCAACTTGTTTGCTGTTCTTCTTGAAGTTTCCCTTCTTTTTCCCTTTGCCCTTCTTCTTGAAACTGGTCGTCTTATTGACCAACAACACTTGATGCTCCTTTTTGATTTCTACCTCCGCAGCCTTTAGCATTGCGAAGAGCTCAGGAATTGTCTTATCCATCCCTTGCATATTATAGTTCATCACGAAGCTCTTGTAGCTTGGTGGCAGTGATTGAAGAATTCTGTCAATGACGCTATCATTCGGATATTAACTCCCAGTTGAATCAAGTGATTATTATACCCAGACATTCTGAGTATATGCTCACTGACAGAACTATTCTCTTCCATCTTGCAGCTGTAGAACTTATTAGAGACTTCATATCTCTCAATCCGGGCATTTGCTTGAAATATTAACTTCAACTCCTGGAACATCTCATATGCCCCATGACGTTCAAAACGTCATTGAAGTCCCGGTTCTAAGCCGTAAAGCATGGCACACTGAACTATCGAGTAGTCATCAGCTTTGCTCTGCCAAACGTTCATAACATCTGGTGTTGCTCCTGCAGCAGGTTTGGCACCTAGCGGTGCTTCCAGGACGTAATTCTTCTGTGCAGCAATGAGGATAATCCTCAAGTTACGGACCCAGTCCGTGCAATTGCTACCATCATCTTTCAACTTTGCTTTCTTAAGGAACACATTAAAATTCAACGGAACAATAGCACGAGCCATCTATCTACAACAAATATAGACAAGCAAAATACTATTAGGTACTAAGTTCATGATAAATTTAAGTTAAATTAATCATATTACTAAAGAACTCCCACTTAGACAGACATCTCTCTAGTCATCTAAGTGATCACGTGATCCAAATCAACTAAACCATGTCTGATCATCACGTGAGATGGAGTAGTTTTCAATGGTAAACATCACTATGTTGATCATATCTACTATATGATTCACGTTCGACCTTTCGGTCTCCGTGTTCCGATGCCATATCTGTATATGCTAGGCTCGTCAAGTTTAACCTGAGTATTCCGTGTGTGCAACTGTTTTGCACCAGTTGTATTTGAACGAGCCTATCACACCCAATCATCATATGGTGTCTCAGCACGAAGAACTTTCACAACGGTGCATACTCAGGGAGAACACTTCTTGATAATTAGTGAGAGATCATCTTAAAATGCTACCGTCAATCAAAGCAAGATAAGATGCATAAAGGATAAACATCACATGCAATCAATATAAGTGATATGATATGGCCATCATCATCTTGTGCTTGTGATCTCCATCTCCGAAGCACCGTCGTGATCACCATCGTCACCGGTGCGACACCATGATCTCCATCGTAGCATCGTTGTCATTTCGCCATCTATTGCTTCTATGACTATCGCTACCGCTTAGTGATAAAGTAGAGCAATTACAGGGCGCTTGCATTTCATACAATAAAGCGACAACCATATGGCTCCTGCCAGTTACCAATAACTCGGTTACAAAACATGATCATCTCATACAATAAAATATAACATCACGTCTTGACCATATCACATCACAACATGCCCTGCAAAAACAAGTTAGACGTCCTCTACTTTGTTGTTGCAAATTTTACGTGGCTGCTACGGGCTGAGCAAGAACCGTTCTTACCTACGCATCAAAACCACAACGATAGTTCGTCAAGTTAGTGCTTTTTTAACCTTCTCAAGGACCGGGCGTAGCCACACTCGGTTCAACTAAAGTTGGAGAAACTGACACCCGCCAGCCACCTATGTGCAAAGCACGTCGGTAGAACCAGTCTCGCGTAAGAGTACGCGTAATGTCGGTCCGGGCCGCTTCATCCAACAATAACGCCGAACCAAAGTATGACATGCTGGTAAGCAGTATGACTTGTATCGCCCACAACTCACTTGTGTTCTACTCGTGCATATAACATCTACGCATAAAACCAGGCTCTGATGCCACTGTTGGGGAACGTAGTAATTTCAAAAAAATTCCTACGCACACGCAAGATCATGGTGATGCATAGAAACGAGAAGGGGAGTCTATCTTCATACCCTTGAAGATCGCTAAGCGGAAGCGTTTATCAACGCGGTTGATGTAGTCGTACGTCTTCACGATCCGACCGATCCAAGTACCGAACGCACGACACCTTCGTGTTCTGCACACGTTCAGCTCGATGACGTCCTTGCCTTCTCGATCCAGCAAGACGGGCGAAGTAGTAGATGAGTTCCGGCAGCACGACGGCGTGATGACGGTGTTGGTGAAGAACAATCTCCGCAGGGCTTCGCCTAAGCACTATGGAAACTATGACGGAGGATAAACTAGAGGGGACAGGGTTGCCGGCACACGGCTTGGTGTTTCTTGATGTGTCTTTGGTGCTAGCCCTGCCCCTCTATTTATATGTTGAGCCTTGGGGTCGAAACTTGGAGTAAAAGCCTCCACAAAGTCGGTTTCACCCGAAAGGCAAGAGTCCTTCTCGGACTCCAGGGCCAGACGCCAGGGTTCCCGGCGTCTGGACCCAGACGCCAGGGACCCTGGCGTCTGGCCCCTGGACTCCACAAAACTTCCTTTTGCGCTTTCCAAAAACCTTGTGGGCTTTCCCCTTTGGCCCAAATAACGTGTTCTCGTACCCAAACATTTCGGGAAACATCCAGAACCCCTTCCGGTGAATTCCGGAACCCTTCTGGAGACCAAACAACATTATCCCATATATTAAACTTCATCTCCGGACCATTCCGGAGTTCCTCGTCATGTTCGTGATCTCATTCGGGACTCCGAACAACATTCGGTTACCAACATACATAACTCATATAATAAATTAGTAGAAAAGCGAGAATATAGAAGAGGAGGTAATAAGAGTAGGCACATAATAAAGGAGAGCCAACGACGGAGCCATAGCTACTAAGCATGCTAATAAGTGGCGCCATTCATCTGCCAACGACATGGCCAATCGGGTAAAGATCAGCACTATAATAAATTAGTAGAAAAGCAAGTTTAGAACATGTATTAAACAAGTAATTTTCTGGTTTACCAAAAAGAAGGAACATTCACTATATACCAGAAGCATGACATCATAGAGTTCATCACGACCATGAGATTATAAAAGCTAATCCATTCCCGAAGCAAACATCATAGGTTCATTATAGTCAAGAGATTAAAAGTTAATTAGCTGACATTAAGTTCACTACCAAGAACAGAAACATAGAGAGCAAAAGCCAAACACAGTGGCAGTGGAGACGGTAAAACTACGAAGCCATAGTTATGCATGCTAATAGATAGCTTGGTTCAACCGCCTTGTCGATTAACTCCATTGGTGTCATTCCATAACCTAACGTGAATAGTTCGTGAGACATATGCCCATAGGAAGATTATTTTTATAGACAATTCACTTATGATTCGGTACCTGAGCATATGGACAACAAGCGATTGTTTCCCCCTTTTAATCTTGAAGGCGAAGACACATATCTGATATTCATTCAGCACGATGCCTTTGACAAAATCTAATCAGTTGGTTGTTATTGTGGCCCTCTTATTCGTACCCATCATCATTCTGACTTGTCTCTTAGCACTTCAGTGTTGAATCGGATCATCATGACCTCAAGTGGTTCATTGAGATGGTCCTTGAGACCATCTTTTTTAAAGCGACTGGAGAAGCACTGAAAAAGGAAACATGCATTTGTCACAGTTTGGTAAAGAGAAGAAACAATTTGAGAGTAAACACTTACACTAGTAGAAAAACACCTAATAGTCCTGGTTCGTGAGGGCCTTTAGTCCCAGTTCATGAACCGGGACTAATGGGCCGTTACTAATACCTCCACCCATTAGTCCCAGTTCAAACAAGAACCGGGACTAATGTGCCTCCACGTGGCTCTGTGCGTCGAGCCCAGTCAGGGGGCCTTTGGTCCCGGTTGGTGGCACCAACCGGGACCAAAAGTCCATGTTTTTTTGGAAAGTGGCTGCTTTAGGGGTTTGGGGGGTTATTTTTAGGTTGTTATATTAGCTAGCTAATAGAGAGAAGTGTCCTCTCTTATATCTTCGTCCTTGGTTTACCAACGCTACTGTTATATATGTTCATTTTACCCGCTGATATAATAACTCATGCATGCTCGCATACATCAGCATATATAATAACAAGTACTCGTCCTACTAATCATGCATCATCATACAACTTCTACTCGTTATTAATAATAAGTCATACGATCATCATCCTCATAGTCATCGAACCCAACCCTACATAATTGTTTTTAACACATGATCATCAGTATCAGGTAGGACCTAAACACCCTTAAGGTAAAATAGCATAAAACAATATAGACCCTGACTCTCCATTATGAAGAATGGCGATCATCCTGTCTCCAATTTTTGCCCTTCGCTGAATGTTGCTTCCAAGAAGCTCCTTGCGACTGTCCATACATTTTTTCCATTCTTTGATTGCCATGTCTCCACTTCTTTTAGAAACCCGGTATGGACAGTTCAGATTCATAGGAAGACCTGGTTGTATGTTCAAAATATGAAGGCTACCGTGTGTATACATCAGATGAGGCACACAATCATTCGAGATTATCTATTGAAAAACATAGTAATAACTTCGTAGTTAGCAATGATATGATGTACTAGTTTTAGAAGTGTGCAAAAAAGATGCACGGATGTCGTAATAGTAAAAAATCTTACCAGGGTATCTCCATGGTAGTTACCGTAGTTCAACACATGCACTAGTGGCACGTATTGACCATAATGTTGAGGAGTTCGATTGTAGACATTGTAATTCTCAAGATCAGTACAAAATGCGACCAGATGATTTTTCTCCTGATAAGTTAGTTCGGAGCCTTCGGTGTAGTAGGTTCTGCCTACCATCTTCCGCACATTCTTTGAAGAATGAAATAAGCTGTCAATGGAGAATAAGTTGTCACCTATTTTGAAATAAACAATATAAATTACTTAATAACTATGTTAAGCTCACATGGGGGAAGAATTGGAGGTGTATCCACAAGGACGAAAATCGTAGGTCTCTCTTGCTCGATTGTAGGATCACTTCTATATATAAATTACTTCTATATATAGTTAAATAAAGTAGTTTTATTAATTAAATCAACTAGCTAGTTCAACTACTAAACACTTACTATTAATAAATAAAGTAGTACTTACTAAAAACAAATTACTTCTATATATAGTAAAATAAAGTAGTTTATTAAATCAACTAGCTAGTTCAACTATATATGAAGCACTTACTATAAATTAAATAAAGTAGAAATTACTAAAAATAAACTAGTATTTTTCTAACTAATTATATTTCTCTTCTTATTTTTTTCATTTTTCTAAATACGTACTATGAACAAAAAAATCATTAAAATTCTATAAACAAAATTACAACAGAAAAAAATCATAAAGATTCTATGAACAGAAAATTTATGAACTACACATCT
>NC_041389.1:706353287-706367308 GCF_002162155.2 Triticum dicoccoides | reverse complement strand
GGCGGCGACGGCGTCGGGGCGGGGCGGGGCGGCGACGGCGAGGTGGCGGCAGGGGACGGCGCGCGGCGTCGGGAGAGATCGAACTCGGGGCGGGGCGGCAGTGCTACTTATATAGCAAATGCTTTGGTCCCGGTTCGTGGCGCAAATCGGGACCAATGCACCCTTTTGTCCCGGTTGGAGCCACCAACCGGGACCAAAGGCCTCTTTTCGGCACCGCAAAGGGCGGGAAACGAGGACCTTTGGTCTTGGTTGGTGGCACCAACCGGGACAAACGGAGGGCATTGGTACCGGTTGGTGGCACCAACCGGTACCAAAGAGGGGTATTCGTACCGGTTGGCTCCACAATCGGTACCAATGGATCCGTTTCATTTTTTATTTTCTGCAACTGTTTTTTAGTGGATTCTTTCTGCAGCTGTTTTTTTAGTCCCACCTCGCCCAACGAGAGGCATTCGCAGCTGTTTATAAGCCCTGAGTGTAGAAACGATGAAGAAGAGGCTCAATGCTCACCTGCACGTTGGTTAGCTTCAAGCCTTGAGGAATAGGGGTAGACTGCACAGAGCTATGTGCAGTGCAGTTGACACTATTCCGAAAGGCTTGAAGCAAATTAACGAGCATTGCGCCTCTTTTTTATTTTTAATGACTTATTTTTAATAGTTGTGATTAACTTAACTAAAAAATGAGCATAGATGCTTATTTTTAATGACTTATTACAACTCAGAAATAAGAAAAAATAATATAAATATAGCAGAAAAGAAAAAAAACTATATAAAAAACTACTCAGAAATAAATAGAAGCAAAAATAGTTGTGATTAACTTAACTAAAAAATGAGCATAGATGCTTATTTTTAATGACTTATTACAACTCAGAAATAAAAAGAAAAAAAATAAATATAGCAGAAAAGAAAAAAAACTATATAAAAAACTACTCAGAAATAAATAGAAGCAAAAATAGTTGTGATTAACTTTACTTAAAAAATGAGCATAGATGCTTATTTTTAATGACTTATTACAATTCGGAAATAAATAAAAAAAATATAGCAGAAAAGAAAAAAACTATATAAAAAACTACTCAGAAATAAATAGAAAAAAATAGTTGTGATTAACTTAACTAAAAAATGAGCATAGATGCTTATTTTTAATGACTTATTACAACTCAGAAATAAAAAGAAAAAAATAAATATAGCAGAAACTATATAAAAAACTGCTCAGAAATGAGCATATGTGCGCTTATAGAGAAAATTCAACCTAAATTCATAATGAATTTCTACTAATTTCAGAGAAATTCATATGAATTTAGATTAAATTTCCTGTATAAGGGCATCTATTTTCATTTTGAGAGGAGCTCAACAAAGGGAGAGAGGGAGGGGCTTATAAACCGGTCTGATTCCCCTTCGGTTGGCGAGGTGGGACTAAACTCTGACCGCAACGAGGGCCAACCCTTTAGTCCCGGTTGGTGGCTTGAACCGGGACTAAAGGGAAGACTTTGGTCCTGGTTCGTCCCACCAACCGGGACCAATGGTGGTGGGCCAGGAGCGAGGCGCATTGGTCCCGGTTTGTCCAACCAACCGGGACCAAAAGGTCCAGACGAACCGGGACCAATGGCCCACGTGGCCCGGCCGGCCCCCGGGGCTGACGAACCGGGTCCAATGCCCCCATTGGTCCCGGTTCTGGATTGAACCGGGACTAATGGGCTGACCCGGCCTGGACCATTGCCCCCTTTTCTACTAGTGTTATGCTGTAATCTCCTTTACAATTTGACATATAAAGCAAAGAAAAGATGAAAATCTGTAACAAAGGACAACAAAACTAAACGTTAAATTAAGGGGTGAAAAACTAAAGAGTGGATGAGCAAGCTTCAGGGTCCTGGGCACTACGACACATGTTGCCATACTAATGAACAAACACTCCCTCGTATACATCAGGGGTTTGCATATGTCATAATCCGCTATCTAAAACAGTCAGGGCATTAATGTAACTTTTACTGGATGATTCAAAATGCGGTGTTGCATATACAGTAGCTAGAAGCTACTATTCCTAAACTAAAGAACATGAATCTGAGAAGTACAAACATATCAGGAAGGATTGGTACAATATAAAATTGATATGCAGTCAGATAAAGGATGACATAAAAGAAAATTTTGGCATCCAGTCCAAGATTGCATATACTTGTAAAGAACATGAATTAAAGCAATTTATACATATATCATGGATCCTTTCATCGGAAGTAGCGAAGCCCATGAAGTAAGGATCCGGATACCTCAGGGTGGAGTGGAAATGACGGGGTCGACGGCAACGATTCTGTGCCCTGGCCAGGGACTACCATCTCCATTGGGATCTGGGTGACCACTGTGAGCACCATAGATACCTAGACAACAAGATAAGGGTGGGCTGGCCTAACAATAATGTAACAACAAGAAAGCCATTAACCACCTTGAGAATAAATTTAGTAAGAACCAGGAAAATTATAACCAACAACAATGAGCATTGCAAGGAAAAATATTCTGATGATCACTTAAGAAACACGACTCACGTTTAGGCAAGGAGACTTGGAAGAAGTTGGGAGCAATTGTTCCTAAGAGTGAAGTATCACATTTGCTACGATTTGAATTGCCTAATGGGATTTATATTGTAATAGAGCCAACAACCCTGATAACACTCTTAAAACAATATGTTTTTTACAATATATTGCAATTTGAACAACTAAATGTTTAGAAAATTAGATAATTTCTTAGACCACCCCCATATCAATTAGAATCACTAATTTATGTTGTTTGATGGGAAGCACTGATTCACAAGACATGCCAATGTTTGATCTGAAATCATATATTTATGTTATATATATGCCAAGGCATCACATCTACACAAGTAAGGCATGCGCAGTTCCTCCTTGGTTCTTCTGCTCAACGCCCTCGTACAATGAAAAACACAATGTTTGTTAGCAGCCAAAGGCTCTCCCAGAAAAAGGAAAAAACATTACTACATGATTGTGACACCCTGGTTTTGCCCTCCATTTTCTGGAATTCTTTGCCATTTGATTTGAATTTGAGGTTTTGAATCAACTTAGTTGGACTTAGACACTTGGGCATGTCCTTGATTTTCACCCCAAGTGACCCACCTCTCTCTCACACACATCATTTCCTCTCGCTAGTAGAAACAAGAAGAATATGGGCCGCCCCGCTAGTAGATATACTATACATGGGGTGTGCGCCCTGTATGCAATTTCCTTTAAGCGGCGTTTAAGGCGCCAGTAGGTGCCGGGGCCTGCAAGGCCCATATAATTTTGACGCAATGGGTGGGAGCCCACGAGGGTGATTTTGTGAGCTTGGATGTGGGCGTTGATCGAAATGCTGATCTGCTCCAGGAAATAATCATCTAGAAAGTTCTAGTGCAAAAGTACTCCAATTGTCTGTTAACTACTTACAAGCCATTTCTCACCCAGAATGTTGAATTCATAATCTTCTAAAAGCAATGTTCAAAAGCTTATCACACAGTAGACTAGTGTCTGTATGGTCATCTTGACGTCTCGCAAGACTGAATGTCTACAGAATTATAAGGTGACTGATGTAATGTTTGAAGTGCGAATAATGGGATTCTTTGAGGATCTTGTTCTTTTCCTTGTCCTGCTCGTGTGTTGCTGAAGTGTGATTATCTCTGCCTGAGCACTAATTCATCCTTGCTCTGTCAAACAGAGGTTTCAGCTGATTTTGTTAGGATGATAAATTTACCTAACCTGCCTTGGTGCTGCCGTCTATTTGAACTCAGGTGAGCTTCCAGAACGATTAAGATCACTGGAAACTGACAGGAACAGCGATTGACGATGCACTATCTAATTGGGGTATTTATTCCAATTGCGCCTTTCTCTTCGTCCTTAGTAAACCAGCAGCAGGCGGGCCGTTCGTCTACTCCAAGTGCGTGCTCCTATTTGAGGCCCCCCACGTCGTACTCAAAATCGGAGAAATCAGTTCAAACTTGATCTCACGGCGTCAGTTGGTTTGTACTAATTCATGGCTTCAGAGGATGCCACTTTGCACGCCCTAACTTTATAAACAGCAGAAGACCCAAGGGAGATGACATGAGTGAATGTCGGAAGCTAGTAGGAGATGACATGCCTGAATGAGGAAGCAAAAAAGAATAATTGGTGGAGGGACCAAGGATCACAGTATAAGCAAAATAATAATAATAAGACAATTAATTCGGGACAGACGGAGTACATGGCTATTGAATCTTATCTGTAATACTTTTTCCCATTTTGTATGGAACTGTACTTTCACAGAGTAAAACACCACCTATCGCACCTTACACCATCACTAACATTGAGAGCAACATATATTTGTCTTCATCGGTCAATATATATCAGCCACATCCACAATATCAAAGTATCAAATAGCTAGTTTTCTCATCACACCTCACTCTGTGATGGGTGCTGTAGAAAAGTCACTAGTAAATATATAGATGAAACAACCGTTAGACGTATCCAGAGATTGATACATGGGTGTAGTCTGATTCGTTGGAAGTGTAGGCATTGGGAAAGAACTAACGAGTATGAGGGTGCAGACGTGTAGTTTCTTGCCAAAACAATCAATTCACACGAGACGTGTGACAACTCGTGTGCGACAGAAACACTCGCCTCCTGCTTCTACTATGGGAACGAAACACATTTGAAATATTTACACGAAAATGGTACGACTAAACCATGTGCAATTGCAGGACATCACCTGCCACCACCGCTCATTGGATGAGGAATTTTGCCTCATATGACATGGCTCTTCCCCGCCCTATGTGGGTTCCGTTGAACATTCTTAACATCCTTGGTCCACACGCCCCGTCATCCTTGTTGAAGCATGTCTGGTCATGTTCTCTAACCCGGCATCCTACCGCATCCCCGTGGCCTACACTGCTGCTGGTCCGACCACCTACCCCACTCCTTCACCTTTTGCCACTGCTCCACCTCTTGCTACTGGGGCCAACAAGCTAGGATCAGCAGGACCTCTTCAACATGGCCTACGACAACATCGCCATGCAATATTCCAACAACGCCATTGATTGGGTGACGGATTGTGGCACCTCCTCACATGTCACAGGTCATCAAGGTAACCTCTCCATTTGCCACTCTTTTGATCTGGCATTACTGTTAGAAATGTCCTTCGGTTACCTATAGTTGCATATGGTTCCAGCACACTTTTACCATACCCTTTTCTCTAGATGATGTTCTAGTTTCTACACCTCTCAAAAAAAATCTCTTTGGCGTCTGCATATTTATTACTGACAATTGATGTTATGTCGAATTGAACCTTTCCAGCTTTGATGTGGAGGATCTCGTCAGCAGGATGGTTCTCTTGCGCTCCAGTAGCCTTGGGTCTCTCTACACCTTCCATGCATAGTCATTCTGTGCACACCTCGCCGTGGTTCTTTCCATTTATTAGTGACAGTTGGTGTTATGTCGAATTGAACCTTTTCAGCTTTGATGTGGAGGATTTGGATGGTTCTCATGCGCTCCAGTAGCCTTGGGTCGCTCTACACCTTCCATGGTGATTCGGTCCACACCTCGGCAGTTACTTGGTACAAACATGTATTGTTGAAATTAAAATCTACTAGAATAGACACAAATGGAGTAAGTGCTAGATGGTGTGTACCGAAATGGATATACATTGTACATTTAGGATGTCAGTTAGTTTATTGGAATTGGATGCACCGGGAAAGAGCTAGCTTGTGTGGGATAGCAATTGTGGTTTCTTGTTTGCATCCTTGCAATTCCGTGGCGTGACTGGCAGGTCGTGGGAACACAAGAGTGGTAGATGCCGAGTTCGAATTTGAACAAAATAGCCGTTTTCCTAGTAGAAGAAATAACACTCATCCAGGCGTCTTATAAGTGTGTTATCTGGTGGGGGAGTGCTCTACATCGGGCAACAGGTCCGAGCCTCGATCTGTGGCCTCCCGCGCAGCACAATTGTGTTCGATCTACCATGCAACCGAATTGTGTTATATCTAGCCATTCCATATGTGTCGTCCGCCTCCCGCACACCCTGTCTTGACGCAACAGAAATTCCCCAACTCTCCACTGCTCGTGCAGACAGAACACGACATTCACAACTTTTTGCCCGCGTGTACAATACAAGTGGCGTCGCTCGCCGTCTCGTGTCTCCACTCACCCAGCCATTTTCGTCCCACCCAGTCCCTGGTCCCAGCATTCATAACGCCGGTTGAAGTTTTTTCGGTCGCAGAATCACTTGTTGCAGGTCCCAGCACAAGTTGTGGCACTATATGTCATTGATCGTAGTCGCCGTCATCACCCCGTTAGGGCATGGACTGTGGAGGCGTCACTTTTCTAGTGCCTCACGCTCCATCAAAGAAAAACCGGTTCAAACACCATCAATAGCATCTGCCACCACCGATCCCAGCTCCTGACAACCACCACCGTCTGTCCTAGCATCTGACGTCTTTTGTCGCACAGAAAAGTATATATTTCAACCCTGAACTAACCAGGTGGTTTAATTTACGACCTTGAACATTCCATACCGGTTGAAATGCACCCTCAACTTTCCATAAGGTTCAAATCTAAAGCCTGCTCTTGGTTTTCCCTCAGTCAACCGGTTTTGACTACAGTCAACGCTGATGGGGCATGCAAACTCAGCAGCAAAACCCATCTCAGCATAGGGATTCAAAATCAGGGTCGTTTTTTTCTTTCACTCAGCTCCAACCTCGACCCCCTGCTTCTCCAGCAGCTGGAGTCGCCTCCGCTGCCTCACTTGACTCCGGCCACCGACGGAGACCGGCAACTGCATCTCGGCCGCAGTCATGTGCGGCTCGTCCAAGCCCGCTCCCTCTCATAGGGAGGAGGTAGGGCGTTCAATTTTATTTAAGGTGGTTGCGCGCATGTATGGGTATTAGCACGTCTGGGATTGACTAGTGTTAATGTTCATCGTTGTTGATCTGGCTACAAAAACAAACTCAACTGAGTTGAACAGGGATGCACATGTGGGCTTTCGCATCCCCTTTTCCAATTAATTATATGAACCCCAGTATTCCAGTTATAATCTCTTTGTCCGACTCGTATGCAGTTCACAAAAATCAGAAGATTGGTTGTCTTAACCAACCCTGTGTGAGCTACGATTCATCATTGTTCCTCATACAACGAAGATGTGTGGGAGGCACATCCTTTTTGGGAGGGGATTGGCCAAAAAAGGAAGCATCGCATTGTTCGTAGGAAGACCTCAGCCACTCAAAGGAGTTTTTTCGTGGGCTGGACTGGGTTTCTTGAACACTAGGATCAGATATGTAGCCCTGTTGTGTAAATGGAATGCGAAGTAGGAGAGATGGTGCAGAATATGTTTTTGTTGAATTCTTCTTCCTCTTAATTATTTGTAGCAGGCCTTTAGAAAAGGGGAGTCTGCGGTCATGACGGTACATCAAAGTTTGGTTTGGTTTGGTTTCATATGTTTGTTGGTCCTACGTTAATTATGGAGTGTTTCATTCTTTGAACGGGAGGATCACATTAATTATGAAGAGTATCATTCTTTGGACAAAAGGATCACGTTAATTATGAAAAATATCATCAAGCGTTGGATAGGAGGATCACGTTAATTATGAAGAGTATTATTCTTTGGATGGGAGGATCACGCTATTTATGGAGAGTTTAATCTTTGACTGAGAGGATCAGTTAATTATGAAAAGTATGAACGAGCGTTGGATGGGAGGATCACTAGAATACATATGCCCCCGTTGCAATGCATAGACAGTAGCTACCGCATGATGAGTTGTTCCCGTAGTTGAATAATATCCACATATATAGGAGACCATATTATACAAATAAACTACGAGCACATTTATTAGAACATACAACCCCACCGCTGCTTAAACCGTCACTAACATTACAGTAGTATACTGATCCTTCAATAAATGCCACTCGTCATATCCACATTATTTACTGTTTTTTCTGTGTACATATTGTGACTAGAATTGTGTTATAGTTCTCAATAACAACTTCCGATCTTTTATAAACACCTCGTCAAACACGGATGTGTAGCTTGAGTAAGTAAAGTTAGACATCGACCCACCTTATAATATGCCATGTTTTCCCACCAATATTCTCAAATACCATTGCCCTCTTCCTAGGGCCATCTTTGAATTTAACGGATATGATACACTGCACCGGCACTTGAGGCAAATCTCTACTCATAGAGTAACTTGGTAGTAGCACAAATGTGCTAGTCTGAAGTGAAGTAGCAGCGGTATACAATGGGACCAAGCCATGCAACTGTATCCGTGTAACTAGGGAGGAAGGAGCAGGGTGGGCGAAGGTGAGCCACACCATGAAGAAGAGTTGTTCCCTATGAGCCAATACAAAGTTATCCATTATCTAAAGAAGGCAAGATTACAGTGCCTCTAGATAGTCAGGCTAAAGAGGTTTATTTACAAGAGTTACAAGAGCGAGTGTCCACCACTTGTTATGTTAAACTCGAAGGTGACTAGATAGTCAGGCTAAAGAGGTTTCATCACACTCCCATGGGAGGGAGGACGCTGAAGGAATGAAAAAAGTTCCAACAAGTTGCCTATGTGACTGCTTATTCGTCATCTCCCTGCTTCAAACAACTAATCCACACACGAAATTTATTAAGTGTCACAATCTCTTACCCTCAGCCAACAGCTTTCCTCAAGATTTTCTTACTTTGGGCATGAGAGAGCACATTTTTTATTTATTTAAACATTTACTCTTGTTGCTAGAATTCACAAGTTCAACTGTTTGCAGTTCCTCGTCTCTTGGCATCTCCGGCCACACAAAATGGGATATATTTGTTAGACCCGCCTTCGAACAGTTCCACCATTCAATCATGTACAAGGCAACATGCATGCACAGATGCACTACTCTATATCGTTCCATAATGTATTTAATTTTACACATTGACATGGTCTCCAATATGCTAGTTTGACCACAAATTCCTAAAAATATCTTATGTGAAGTAAAAAAATAGACTACGAAAATATATTTTCATAATGGATCTAATGATATTAATTTGGCGTGGTAAATGTCACTACAGGAAAACTAATCTAAGCCAAGGCGAACAGTAAGTCGAGTGTTGCACTCGGCGTAGAGGATACGGCTTAGAATGTTTTGGCTTATGGGCTATGAGCCGTGTCAGTTATCGGGCATACAGCTTGTAGGTAAGCCGAGTATAAAGTAGGGGCACATGAGAAACAAAGTGGGATCACGGCCGGTAGCACCCAACGGCCGTGCCACGTGGCCTGCCTGTAAGCCGAGCGTTGTTATAAGCCATGAGCCCGTGTTTTTAACACTCAGCTTACTGCATAATACAAGGCACCGTGTGTGTTTCCTGTAGTGTGTAGATGTAAGCACTATTTATTTTATACATTGTCAAACATTAAATAGTTTAACTTGGACAAATGCTAAAATTGCTTATGTTTTGTAACGGAAGAAGTATAATAATCTGCAATAACACTGACTAGATCTTTCCAATGCCTAAAATTCCAACAAATTGATATGCACCTCCAACATGCATCAAATCATCATGCGGACATCATCTCAGTACACATGATACATGTAACACTTGTTTATCTATATTTCTTCTAGTGCTTTCTGCAGTACCCCATGTCATAGAGTGGATGTGTATATGCAAACAAAATTCCTTGGATGTGCATGGATATTGACGGATCGAAATGAGGACAAGTCGCTCTAGATGTTAGTGATTGTTTATGTTCCGGCTGGTGATATCTGAGTCAACTTCTTGAAGTTTCTCAATTCTAATCTTACATCTATAATCTATAATACATAAATAGTTCATCCCCACTATCCTATTTCTCTTGACATGCAAGCTATCCACATCATCAATCCCACTACTACCAATTATATTGACATGTAGGCTTCCACGTCACTACACCATGTCAGCCTTTTTTTTCTTCTTAAAATCGTTTAGTTCATAGGCATGGTCCATCAACAAATTCTCTCATCCTGATTAATCACGTGTGGCCCCTTGCGTTGCGTTGGCTCCACCTTCCCTCGCCTCCTCACCTCCAGGAAACGCACCAACGCAGCCGCAGATCCGTTTCCTTCCTGTTTCCCTTGCACTTCCCCTTCTTTAGTTCCGAACCACTACGGCCTTCCCTGCTTGGTCTTCTTTGTAGTAGTTCGTCTAATAGATCTTCCATCGGTGTGCAATGGCTCCTCCCGTGCTCGCGAGTCCGCTCCAAAACGGACGCCATTTGCTACGCACAGCCACCGGTGGGTGCTTATTCCTTCTGCCTTCCGCAGCTTGGCTCCTTCCACATGCCACCGCTCGGCTAATTCAAGATGCAGAGACGTGAAGGACAGGGCATCTAGCAGTTGTGAGGAGAGAGAAGGTTTGGGAGCGTGGCGGGGGCAATAAGGGGGAGAGAAGGCTGGCGAGCGTGGTGGCGGCTATGCCGATGGAAGGGAAAGGGGAGCGCTGTGGCCATTTTGAAGTCAAATGATGATGAAAACATCATCCCAAGTGAGAAAATCCTTTCAATCTGTACGCACATCCTCATCTAAAATTTTACACTCATTCAGTTGGCCCATCCCGCTTCCATGCCCCAATCCCCTATTAGTAAAAATCACGCAGTTGGCAAGTGCTTCCCCTTTGCTATTATTTGACGTAGTAGCTCTGTGTTTTTGGTGCAAACGAATTGTTTTTGCTTGCCTGGTTGATTCCTTAGAACACATCATGACATATTGGTTCAATTCTAGGTTCGTCCTTGCATATGTGTAAAAATCGCAACTGGTGATGTTGTTCACGGAAATTAGGCTCCAGCCGGTGAGATGCCCACCAGTAACCTGAAGACTCGGTTCGTATTGTATTAATCTATCTCATGCTACATCCCCCTACTTACTTACATTATTTCTTCTCTCTGCAGTAGCTGCACACGCTTCGGTGCTTCTGGTGAGTTGCAACCTGGGGCCTGTGCTAGCAAATTTACATATTTATTTAGATTTCAAAGACAACATGACTATTGAGTTTTTGTGAGTTCTAATCGGTACCTCACCATAGTATCGAGTCTTTCTCAGATAACTTCTGTATTTTTCTGATGACTACTGATGAAATGATCGTAGCAATAGCTCTTTGGGAGGTAATGAACTATTCATTGTTTTCTTAATTGTATTTTAAGGCACTAGCTGAATGTGGTGGTGAAGATCAAGAGACATTGCACCCTTTTTAGTCTAAGAAGAATCTTTTTTATAATAAAAATAATAACATCAAACAAAAGAAATCGAAGGACATGGTATAATTATTGAGTCCGTGCCAACGAATTTTCGTATAATGATTGACCTCTTCCTTCTACTACTATAGCTTGAATGTCATAAATCCTTCAGTACAACATTTGTATTTATCTTGGTGTGTTTTTAGTGTACCAAACCTGTAAACTGTCCTAATAAAGATCTTGAGAATAAATTGGTAAATTTCCTTTTGCAATGAAATCCCAAGAATGTACTTTGACAAATGTTGGTCATACACACAACATGATTAGGTATAAATAGGTCCCCGAGAATTCATATTTCTATCATCTTGGATAAAGTTGTCAATTCCATATTTGTGTGTCCCTTTAATATAATTGTGCAGCAAAGAGTGTAATGAAGAACCAATTTACAATGGTGACTCAGTCTGCTCTTTATACTCCCTGACACAACTGGTACAATCATGGGAACATCCTAATATATTTAGCACTAGCCTTTTTGGAGTCCATAGTTGAAGTCCAGCAAGCGGCTCATATATTTTTAGTTTGTCCTATATTGCACTTTCACTATCATGAATCAATTGATGTTTACTTTATGAGAAGCACATAGTATTTAGCTCTCACCATGATGCTAATTATATACAATTGGAGAATTGCTCATGCCTTTAGTTTCATTGGTTGTTTTTTGGGACTTGATGTTAGATCTAGGTAACAAAGGAATTTCAGACTGAATTGAAACCCAATAACAAAAAAATATCAGATGTATATTGGATTGACTTTTAGATCTACCCATTTAGGTCGCCAGCTGACTTGAACTAATCATCGCAACTATCACTGTTCCTCCTTTCTGTGTCACCTCCTCTTGAATTATATGTTGACGAGCTAACATTATGTTCCTCTTCAAATGATGTATAAGTGGCATATCATTCATTATCCAGATATAAAATTGATAAAGAATGAATGAAGTTGCTTCACTTGGAAAGGCCAAATATGAATGCAATTTTGGTTATGATTTTCAACAGTTGATCAACTTAGTGCTTTTTGGCTCCCATCATTGTACTATTTTAAAATACCCAACATCTATTCATGCAGATGATAGTTGAGTTCATCTCTTAAAGACATACTTAGAATTTAACTCCTCTTGCACATCTCATTGGAATAAGTTGTGAACTTTAGTGATTCAATTTTCCATGGTAATACAATGAGTTGTATGATGATATTCCCACAGCAACGCGCGGGGAATCATCTAGTTCTTAGAAAGTTCATCCCCACTACAACCAATTATGACAACATGCAGCCTTCCACCTCATCAAGTGTGCCATGTCAGCATCCAATAGCATTATTTTTCTGCCATGCACCACATTCACTATCTTTAATTCTTACAACATGCACTCTCCCACTTCACCATGTTATGCATGCCATGCATTTCTGCCACATCATAATTAGTCACATAATTATCCATGTCATACATCTTAGACAAACTCATGCCATCTTATTCACGTGGTATGGAAGATTGACTAGAATTGATGCCTTGGAATACATTAAAGAGTGAATATATTAACTGAAGAAGACAATACGTGCATACATGTATTGGCTGGTGTGTCATCTATTTGTAAATACTAAAAGAAATTTTCTAGAAAAAGGTACAATACTGCAAGACTTTATGGAGATATGTCTTTGGAAATTAAAGAACAAATATTAATTTGACAGTCTGACTTGAGATGTTTTTTCATTAGAAAAATTAATTTATTTTATCTTAAAAATTGCACAAACAGTTAAGTTGCTAACTTAACAAAGTAGATGTTAGGATGCAGTAATAATATTTCATAGCTACATGTCTCCTGGTGTTTCAGCGACAATGCGTGGGGAATCATCTAGTTTTGTAAAATGAAACAAACATAAAATTGTTCAAGGTCACTGAGTTGTATAAATAACATTTATTTTATTTATATAGGAAATTGTACTACCCACTATACCTTACCTTGATAGCTTTTAGAGCAACATGTCCTTGTGACCATCCTTCTATATATACCAGACACGTCCACCTTATCCATTAGCTACTATATACACATCCACCATACAATATGTTTTGTTGAAAATCCAGCATAATAGATCTAGATGGATGAAGTGTTAGATGGTGTGTATTATGGATGTGATGTAGCTATGATGGAAGTTAATATATGTTGGAATTGTAGGCATGGGGAAACAACTAGATACTCCATGATTATGAGAATGATGTTGCTTGCCTCCATGCGTGAGAGTGATTGGGATGACTGGAAGTGTGAATCGGGGGCGACACATGTCCAATTGAACCTCCTACCCTCGAAAAACACATGGATGCACATCGGAAACCAGTCGGGCTTCTGGTGGGAAGCCCACGGACCGAGCGGATAAGCGTGAGAGTCACAATCATTTCCATGGTGGGGGTTGTGTGCATGTGGCGATGCTAGGTATAACAACAGTGGAATCTTGGAACCTTCTTATGCTGCTAGGAGTTTTTCTACGACGGAAAACTAAAAGTAGCAGCGTGGTTTTTTACTTTTTTCGTGCCCTTGCCTTTCATCTACTTCATGATGTCTTGGCCAACAATTATTGCAGTGCAAATGTGTGGTTTGTGTGAAATCTTCTTTCTGATGGATTTGGTTTGATTTTATTTGAACTTGATTGGATCCATCATGGTACCTCTGGATGATTCATCCATTTAAAGGTAGATATTGTTATGTTCAAGATAAGTTCATGGTGCTTTTCATCCAAAATACACAGATGCTCAAAGTAAGGTATGGTATCTTAAGCAGTGGAAAGGGGCATATGTCATG
>NC_041389.1:706351821-706352973 GCF_002162155.2 Triticum dicoccoides | reverse complement strand
ACACACACACACAATGGCACGTGCTCCTCCACCACGTCAAGGTCAGCACCATGGTGTCGGGATGATGCTCTTGCCTCGCCATGGAACCTGTCCTCTGCAAGTCTGCAACTGCATGGTGCGGCACCCATCCTCTATCGCCAGCCAGGTATGCGCATGCGACATTCATGTTTCCAATTTTAATTGCATGAGCTCCCAGTACTTCAATTAAAAAACAAGAACTCACGAAAAGAAATGTGACGAGTGAGGGAAGCTACTCACTGTAATTCAAAGGCGGGAACACACTCCAATAAATGCATGTACACACAAAAATTCTTGCTACGAGTCGATCCTCTTCACCAATTATATGCTATACAAATTAACACAAAGAGGACAATCTCTGCCCCAATTATCCATTCGCATAACACAGACACGCACTTCCTGCTACACAGGGGCGGAGCTACAGGGTGGCCAGGGTGGGCCGCGGAATAGGTCCAAATCAAACAGCTTTTTGTTGGGGAACGTAGCAGAAATTCAAAATTTTCTACGCATCACCAAGATCAATCTACGGAGAGACTAGCAACGAGAGAGAGAGGGAGTGCATCTTCATACCCTTGAAGATCGATACGCGGAAGCGTTACAAGAACGCGGTCGGTGGAGTCATTCACGAAGCGATTCAGATCGCGGCCGAATCTGATCTAAGCACCGAACAACGGTGCCTCCGCGTTCAACACACGTACAGCCCGGGGACGTCTCCTCCTTGTTGATCCAGCAAGGGGATAGGAGAAGTTGAGGGGGAACTCCGACAGCACGACAGCATGGTGGTGATGGAGCTCGTGGTTCTCCGGCAGGGCTTCGCCAAGCACTACGGAGGAGGAGGAGGTGTTGGAGGAGGGAGAGGGCTGCGCCAGGGGAAGGGTGCGGCTGCCCTCTCTCTCCCTCACTATATATAGGGGGAAGGGAGGAGGGGGAGGCGCCCTAGGGTTCCCTAGGGGAGGGGCGGCGGCCACAGGGGAAACCCTAGATGGGTTTGGCCGCCCCCACACCCTAGGAAACTTGCCCCCCCAAGCCGGGAGGGGCGGCTGCCCTAGGGGGTGGCGCCCCCACCTCTCCTGGTTACGTGAGATGAGGCGGGAGGGGCGCTCAGCCCCTTAGTGGGCTGATGTGCCCCTCTCC
>NC_041389.1:706346141-706351530 GCF_002162155.2 Triticum dicoccoides | reverse complement strand
GGGGCCTCCGAAACCCCTTTCGGACACGCTGGTCATCACCTGGTACCCCCGGAACAATTCCGGACTCCAATACCCTTCGTCCAATATACCGATCTTCACCTCCGGATCATTCCGGAGCTCCTCGTCATGTCCGGGATCTCATTTGGGACTCCGAACAACCTTCGGTAATCACATACTATTTCCCATAACAACTCTAGCGTCATCGAACCTTAAGTGTGTAGACCCTACGGGTTAGGGAACCATGCAGACATGACCGAGACGTTCTCCGGTCAATAACCAACAGCGGGATCTGGATACCCATGTTGGCTCCCACATGTTCCACGATGATCTCATCGGTTGAACCACGATGTCAAGGATTCAAGCAATCCCGTATGCAATTCCCTTTGTCAATCGGTATGTTACTTGCCCGAGATTCGATCGTCGGTATCCCAATACCTCGTTCAATCTCATTACCGGCAAGTCACTTTACTCGTTCCATAATGAATGATCCCGTGACTAACTACTTAGTCACATTGAGCTAATTATGAGGATGCATTACCGAGTGGGCCCAGAGATACCTCTCCGTCATACAGAGTGACAAATCTCAGTCTCGATTCGTGCCAACCCAACAAACACTTTCGGAGATACCTGTAGTGCACCTTTATAGTCACCCAGTTACGTTGTGACGTTTGGTACACCCAAAGCACTCCTACGGTATCAGGGAGTTACACAATCTCATGGTCTAAGGAAATGATACTTGACATTAGAAAAGCTTTAGCAAACGAACTACACAATCCTGTGCTATGCTTAGGATTGGGTCTTGTCCATCACATCATTCTCCTAATGATGTGATCCCGTTATCAACGAGATCCAGTGTCCATGGTCAGGAAACCATGACCATCTGTTGATCAACGAGCTAGTCAACTAGAGGATCACTAGGGACATGTTGTGGTCTATGTATTCACACATGTATTGCGGTTTCCGGTCAATACAATTATAGCATGAACAATAGACAATTATCATGAACAAGGAAATACAATAATAACCATTTTATTATTGCCTCTAGGGCATATTTCCAACACTTTTGTGCGGTGAAGCTTGACATGATGAAGGCCTATGACAGACTAGAGTGGGATTACTTGCAACCAATCATGGGCAAATTGGGTTTTGCTACCCAATGGATTCAGATAGTCATGGCCATGGTTAGGTCTGTCTCTTTCTTGGTCTTGTTCAATATAGAAAAGCTTGAACTGTTCAAACCGTCGAGAGGTATTCGACAGGGAGATCCAATTTCCCCTTATCTATTCTTACTAGCAGTAGAGGGCCTTTCGTGCCTATTAAAATCTAGTTCACAGTCGTCTTTGCTCGGAATCAAGGTGGCCCCCTCAGCTGTTAACCACCTATTGTTTGCAGATGACAGCATGCTGCTTTTTAAGTCTAGCGTTGAGGGAGCAATTTTGGTTTCAAACTTGTTGAATGTTTATCGCGCGACATCGGGACAACGAGTGAATCATGACAAGTCATCAATTTTCTTCGGCAAAGGGTGCACTGATTCTCTCAAGCAGGAGGTGAAAAATTGTTTAAATGTGCAAAATGAGTCCCTTAGTGAGAAATACTTGGGCTTGCCGACATAAGTGGGGCAGTCGAAGAATGGTAAGTTCAAATATCTAAGGGATAGGATTTGGGAGAAGATCAAGGGTTGGATGGAGAAACTTCTGTCAGCTGCCGGGAAAGAGGTTCTCATCAAATCAGTAGCACAATCCATACCCGTTTTTTCAATGTCTTGTTTCAGACTTCCTAGAGGTTTATGTGAAAGTATCACCTCGATCATAAGATAGTTTTGGTGGGGAAGCAAGCAAGGGGAGAGAAGGCCCTGTTGGGTGTGATGGGATGTTACCACACGGCCAAAAAATCTGGGGGTGGGTGGGTTTCAGGGACATGGAGCTTTTTAACCTTGCTTTACTAGCAAGACAATCATGAAGACTGCTGAATGAGCCCGATTCCCTCAGTGCAAGACTGCTGAAGGCTGTATATTTCCCTGATACTACAATCCTAGAGGCAGAGCTTGGCCACCATCCCTCACAGATTTGGCGAGCTGTCCTAGATGGTCGAGATATCATGCGACTTGGCATTGTGCGCAGAATAGGAGATGGAACCACAACAAACATCTTGGCACACAATTGGATACCCCGGGATCTTTTACCACGACCGATCAGGGCCATGGTTGACAATCCACCGAAACTGGTGTCTGAGCTAATCGATGCAACAATGACGAGTTGGAAGGAGGAGCTAGTGCGCCAAGTGTTTACTCCTCTAGATGTTGAATCCGTTCTCAAGATTCCACTATGTACCAGGCAAGTTGATGATTTTTGGGCATGGGCCGGGGACCCGAGGGGCATTTTCTCGGTAAGATCAGCATATAACTTACTTAGCCGAGTTAAAAGAGGAAGAGAAGCATGGCTGGTGGGAAGTGATGATACCTCAAATGTCGAAGGCGAGCGGCGGGGCTGGACGTCGGTGTGGAAACTTCAGGTCCCATCCAAACTCAAGGTGTTCACATGGCGGTTGGCACCGCATTCCATTCCAACAAGTGACATGCTACACCGACGAAACATGTCAGACTCTCATGTTTGTGCCATTTGTGGCATGGAGGATAGCTGGCGACACTCCCTGTTGGACTGCACATTATCTCAGAGCGTATGGGCACTGTCAAACTAGGAGCTAGTGCAACACATGTGTATGAATAAAGATGAAGATGCCAAGGCATGGTTGTTTGCCATGAGCGACTCGATCTCATAGAAGGAGTTTGCCATTCTTATCACTACCCTATGGGCCATCTGGTATGCACGGTGGAAAGTTATCCATGAGGGAATCCTGCAGACACCCTTTGCAACACATGCATTCATTAATAGATTTCTGGCTGATCTCGAGTGCATGGCCTCTCCACCGCCTGCTGTCCGAGAGGCAACTCCATTACGACCAAGGGGCTGGTTACCACCCTTAGAGGATCATGCAAAGATTAACTCAGATGTTGCAGTCTCAAGGTCGGGCCATTTTGGTGCGGTTGGTGCGATCTGCCAGGATGAAGCAGGAATCTTCCAAGGAGCGACAACTGTTGTGTTTGAGAGCATTGAAGATCCGGAGGTGCTTGAGGTTCTTGGCATCCGGGAAGCCTTAGCTCTAGCTAATGATCTATACATCCAAAAGGTGTCGATTGCATCGGATTGCAAAGCTGCGGTGGAGGCAATTGGGAAAGGTACCTCATCTGAATATGGGGCAGTGGTGTTGGAGATTAATCAGTTGTCTAGAGATTTCAATTCTTGTATTTTCTCTCATGAGTTTAGAACCTCGAATGTCGAGGCCCACAAGCTTGCAAAGCATGCCTTAACTCTAGGGACCGGCCACCATGTTTGGTTAGGCCACCCTGAAGAGTTTAGTTTCGTCCCTGTAAACGTTGTGACGGGTTAATAAAAAGCTCGCTCGTAGCGAGACATCACGCACGCGCGCGAGACCCTCTGCCCGATACCCAGCCGTCGGCCGCCTCGTCCCCGCCTCTGCCTGCATCACCGGTCGCCGCCCTTGCCAGCCGCTCAACAGCCAAGAGGCTCCTCCTCTCCTGCCTCCCCGTTGCGCCTTCGGCCTACCCGACGCTCGATGCAAGCTGCAACACCATCCCAGGCCGTGATCCTGCCCTGTCTCTGCCGCCTGGCGCCCCTGCAAGCCGCACCACCATCCACACTACGCCACTCAGCTCGGCCTGATTTGGGGTACCGTTCATCAACTTCCCAATTCCCTAGTTTTTTACTTAGGGTTTGCTTGCTATTTTTTTGTGTTGTGCACTGGACAGTAGAGATACATAAACCGATGAAGATGAACCGATGAACACCTAATTAAGCATACTATTTCTATTCAGTCGTGTTATTATGAGTTTGTGATTGACAGCAAGTAAATTCTTATTGCAGAATTATTGAAGAATGAAGAGGACTGAAGATATTGCAGAACTGTTTCACCAGCATTATTGATCTGATAAATAAGAATGAAGAGAACTGTTTCAGTCAAGAGCAAGCTGAGAAATAAGTTGGATGATACCCTTTTGGATGATTGCCTAGTCACATTATTGAGCTGGATGCTTTTTTCTGAGCTGAATGATGATGATATAGTTGATACATTCATGGCTATGCAAAAGCGTAGGCCGGAAACATAGTCTTCTTTCACTTCTCAAGGTATGTACTATGTACTATGTAAACTTCTTTATGCAAAATTGAGACTTGAATGAGAATTTTTGTATGTTTATAAGACCATATTGATCTATTTATGTGATATCTGCAATTAGTTAAAATGTTTACAAGTCATAGTTGTTCCAAAAAAAATTGAAGGTGGACCACCCTGTTGTCAAATGCTAGCTCCGCCACTGCTGCTACATCACTCCTGATTTGTATCCCTCCACTTGCTTAAGTCGCCATGCTGGAAAATCAATCGACTTCCATTATTGCAATTCCGCATTTATGTCGGATGGCGAGGCTGCATGAACATGCATATGATTCTTGATTTTGTCCCACAATAAAGAACATATATCCCGAAAAAAGCATATACTATCAAGAAATATTCAAGATACAAGAATAATCCCCTCTGATAGAAAATTAACTTCCAACTACCACAGTAAAGAGTTTTTTTAGACAAACCACAGTAGAGAGCTGGTTTTTCCTCTTGCAAAAATAATAAAAATAAAATACGCAGCAGGTTTTGAGTCGGCCTGCTGCGACCCAAAACGTCCCAACACCCACCCCAGTCGACTCTCCTCTTACTCCACCGTTTGCATAAAAAAATAGCCTCAAATAAAAAAAAAATCCACCGCTTGCCGACAGCCTCCTCCTCCGGCGGCGGCGTCCAATGGCCCCATATCTCACCCGCTCCCTTTCCTCTCTGGCGCTGGCGGATGTTCTACAGCTATGTGTTCCTTGGGAGGGCGAAGGTGCTCTCGACTAGGGCCCTACCGTTCCCCAACAATGAGATTTGCTGCGTCAGCCACCTCTGGCAGCCCACCCCTTTAGAGCATCTCCACTCGTTCGGCCCCCCAGCGCACCCGTGAATGTGTTTTCGCGTTTGCGCCGGCGGTTTTTTCGCCCTGGAGGCAATCGAGTTCTCAGTCGCACCCCCAGGTCTCGGCCTCTAGACGCCCAAAAAATTATACTTGTCTTTCCCGCTGCCAAAAAGCGCCATAGGTTTGGCGATCATCATGCCACAAGTCGGCAATCATCATGCCACAGTTTGGCGATCAAAACATGTCCGATAGTTTGGCGATCAAAAGGAAGGAAGCATAGACACAAAACGCATGAAACGGCGGGCTCCTCGGTCATGGGACACGCCGGGGTTGGTGTAGATGCAGGCGTGCTAGGGCTTGGCGTCTGTG
>NC_041389.1:706337206-706345957 GCF_002162155.2 Triticum dicoccoides | reverse complement strand
TGGAGAATGACAGGAGAGAAGGGGGAAGCAATGGGCAAGATGGAGAGAAAGGGGGAGAAAACGGCGGGAAATCGGCTGGTGTCGCCGACATCGAGGGCCCACGCACCTTTTCCCTTCAGCCGGCACCCCCCACCCCCGGGGGGCGTTGGATTCGGTTCGGGATCGCCGGTTGTTATTTCGGTCCAAACCGGCGCTAAACTACGTCCTGGGGACGCGACCGAACCGATGTTTCGCCGCTGGCGCTAAAAAAGGCGCCCTGGGGGGGGGGGGGGCGAGTGGAGATGCTCTTATGCCATTATCCCTACAATGCAAGCTCTACCTGGCTTAGTTCCATTTCGGTAGGTCTCAAGTATATATAGTATCATTGAGTTGCTGTTGCTGCTGTTTCCTTTAGGGGTTGGGAGTGGGGGATTATCACTAACATTATCTCAACTATTCCCTGTTCGGGGAAAACGAAAATGGTGATTATTGTATTCAAGGTTTGTATTGTGCCGTAATTTGTGCAATCTTTAATCTTCCAAGACAAGCTTGTCTCTAAATAATGTGATAAGTATAACAGTGAGCCAACAGCCCGAGGTACAATAAGCTATGTCCAGTCCTCTTTCTGTGCAGGATCACATGGTATGCATGTGTGCCATAAAGGGTAGAATTCCGAGCTCAGAGTATGGCAATGCAACTTATTTTACTGAAGATAGATTTACATTGAAGATGATTATGTTCGGGAAGTAATTATTCAATTGCGAAAACAGAAATCAAAAGAGCTTTAGAATAAAAAGGTAAGAGGTTCAGGAAAATAATTTAAAGTGGAGAAATAACTCATTTGTTCAGTTCCCTAGTGGTTTGTTGTGATCCTGTTCACGTGCATACTTTGCATTGAATGCCGAGGCTAATGAACAATCACATATATTACTTGCATATGCATTTTTTTATGGTCTCTTTTGCTTCCAGAAAGAACTGGATGCTGTTCATTTCTGTATTACTGATGATGGACAAATGATGAGCTCTTTCTTTGCTAGTTTAGAGCTGGATAGAGCTGATGACATGTCCTAGAGGATGTAGTGAGGATGTGGTAACATAACTGATTCAAAACATGCTGGATCGAACATGTGATGTGGTGTTTCTTCTATTATAATGCAGCGATGCTGGATTGAATCATTCATGGTTATACGAACGTAGAACCCTAGTGTTTGACCGTGGGTTGTGGAATTTGGCAAGCAACATTCAGATTTGAAGTGTTAAATCTTCTTAACTGAATAGTTGGTGTGTTGTGGGTTGTAAAATTTGAAAATAACATTCAGAGTTCATGTACAACATCTTCTTAATTCAGTATTCATTGTGCTTGCTTATGTAGAAAAAATGCTTACTGTACTCTTCAAATATTCACAACCTTCTTTGATTTACACAGTGCTTTGTCTAGAAAAATTAAACAAGCAGATATTGCTAATGCCATGCCTAAGACCAGAGATCGTTTTGAATTGAAGGCCCAACTACAATTTCTGCTTGGAAGTTGACCAATTTGATATATAGTGCATATTATCAATCTGATGTATTTAGTTTTTACTGCACAGGTTGATGTGGGACTTCATCCTGAGCATATTTTGTATCATTGCTGCTTAAGCTTCAGCAACATCTGAGATATCTTTGGACGGGAGAGGCTGAGGCGTCAGCAGGAAGAGCTACAGTAAGGGGTCCCGTATGAATATATTTTTCCGGTTATTACAAAAGTTTCCTTATGAATTAAAAATTAGAAGAAAATGAATTATCTAGATTGCACCTCTTATCTGCTGTAGGATCTAATTGTTACTGTATCCTCCAGGCTGTAGTAGTAGGTAACATAAAATAACTCAAAATATAAATGGATCAGGGAAAATAAAACAGAAAACATAAATTCTCTGTTACACACCTTCTTATGCCCTTGATTTATGCAAACGAAAGAACACCGTCGAGACCAAAATTAAACATGCCCCATACCTGTGAAATTATCAAGCCTAATGTTAATTTTTAAAATTCTTTACAACACTTAGCCAATATACTTTCCATCACAAAACAGAGCAAAGCAGAGAAAGATTAGGGGAATTGATGGTGCACACATGCTCAGATCTTTCCTAGTTTGGATTCATCTGCAGGGCGGGAGGAAGTCATATGTTGGGGGGAAGTCATATGTTAAGACAGTGACAGAAGAAGCCTCAGAGCTGTAGGTAGTGGAGTCGCACAAAGAAACTGCTCCATCACGTGACACGGTAACCAGAACTGGATGATCTCGGAGGCCATTGATCACACCAACATTGCAGTTGGAATATCCTTTTTGGAGCCCTTTCAGTTCACGGATGCACATTTCCGTTTGCCAATCCCAAATCTGATGCGAAAAATGAAGGCAAGATTACATGATGTCAGATGAAAATGTTCAGGGCTGTAAAAGATGTCCAATAGAAGGAGGTCAGATTTAATCTATTGACACCAAGAAGCCCATATTGACACCATATGGTGAAGAACAAACTGCTGAAAATCGAGCAAAAAATGACGGTCTTGTTATGAAAATGCTACTTATAAGACTTTTCTTAATAGTCACTCTACATCAGCGATGCAAAGAATGTTGTAACTTGTTTAAGTTTTACCCATGAGCCGTGGCTACTACATAACACCCAAAATGTGGGTAATGTTTGTGTCACACAATGTAGGAGATGGCGTTCCTTAATGACGAGGCAAACAAAAAATAGTTACTATGGAACAATGTTGTATTGATTATATTTATACTGTTTTTATAGTCACTTGTACTTTTAAGGAACCTCATAGAATTGATTCAAAAATCACCCACCGCATCTTACACAATCAGTAATATTTAGAGCAATATGTCCTCGCATAAATCTCTCAATATGTCGTCGTACACACCTAAACACCCACACACATCCACACTATTTATTCGCATCAAGTCCCCTGTCAGAAAAGGAAAAAGGGTAAATGACAATAATATATATAGATGCAACAAGGTGTGTACCGAGATGGGTGTATGGATGTGATGTCCTTATATTATTGGTTGGAATTGTAGGTATTGGGAAAGAGCTAGCTAGTCTGTCAGAGGATACCTGTAGTTTCTTAAGAACTTGTAGCATATGTGAGATTGGTTGGTAGAAATGTTCAGATAAAGATCCCACAAAGATTATATGTTATGTCCCTGCCCAGCATTGCGCAGAAGATACCATGGGGGAGTTGTGAATGACTGGTATATTGCGAGCTAATAGAATTTATAATGCGCAATAAGGATTCTGCAATATGAGCAAAATTATAATAAGGGAATGTTTACTCCCTCATAGCGAAAGTACAAAAATGTTGAGAACATTTGCAGATCGACTCCATGGTGCTCGGGGTTCACTGACTTCACGTGGCTAAGTCAGCCATGCTACAGTGCATAGCTACAGCGCGTAGTATAGAGTTAACAAAAGAATTGCTACAGTTCTAAAATACCTAACCAGTATGTTGGTTGCTAAGATAGTAGTTTGCCCGCATGTCTGCATTTTAGCATGTACCATTGAGATGGGAAACTCTTTCTAGACGGGTCCAGCGCAAATTGCACGTTGCTGACATCCTTCTAGTTCTGTTGCTATTTGTGCTAGACCAAATCTTCAAATACACAAATTGTATGTTTACTGTTCACGAGCTAGTACTGAATATATATATAGAACTACATGGTGCCAATGTAATTAGTTTACTGCGAATAGAGATATTGCTTTCTTTTTTGATTTCTTGAGGTATCATGTCATTATTTCGTACCAACGGGAGTATTGAACAAGAGGCTGAATGGTGAGGTCATTTTCTGTGAGCACTAGTTGAACAGCGAGTTGCATATCAAAAAAATGACTTCACCATTCAGCCTCTTATTGAATTTTTCTTTGATGCATCCACGGAACTTTGACGCATCCACCAATTATATAGCTACTAGAATTCTTCTTTGATGCATCAACGGAACTTGTGTTGTAAGTGAGATATATCTTAACTTGTAGTTTAAGGCTACGTAACCGTATACATAATATTTAAACTACTAAGAAAATTGTAATTTAAGAAACCTCGGAGCATTGATTTAAACTTCCCCATCATAGCCCACACCATCACTAACATTTAAAGCAACATGTATGAGTATCTATCCTTCAATACATAGTAGGCACATCTACTGTATCTAGTATACAAACATTCACTTTACAACGTGTCTATTGTTGAAAAGCAACTGGAAATATATAGATGCATGGAGCAAGCTATGCACAATATCACCATCACTAATTGTTGAAAAGCAACTGGAAGATTGTAATTTAAGAAACCTCAGAGCATTGATTCAAATATCACCCATCACTAACATTTAGAGCAGCATGTATAGGTATCTATTCTCTCAATATATAGTAGGCACATCTACTCTATCTAGTATACATACATTCACTGTACGACGTGTCTGTTGCTGAAAAGCAACAGGAATAGATATAGATGTACGAAACAAGCTATGGACAATGTGTGCCGATCGAGATGGATGCAGCGGTATAGATAGTATGTCAAATTATTTGCTGGAATTGTAGGCATTGGGAAATAGCTAGCTAGTCTGTTATGATCACGAGGTACTTGGTTGGGAGGCATTAGAATTGTTAGCCTGTGTGCCACTCGTAATCGTGGACTATACTGTTTTGAACATCTGGAGAGAACTGAAGTGCAGCATTTTTCAGCGCAAAACCTGTTCGGCTGCTGTCACTCGTAACGTGATTAAATAGAATATCTGCCTCCTGTGTGAGGCAATGGAGATAGCCTGTAGGTTTGCATGTACATCCGTCCCTGCAACTTGCAAACGAAGTTCTTGTCTTCTCTTTGATCTTGTAACCTGCTCCTTTCCTGGGTGAAAAAGCAGAGCACCTGTTACTGCCCCTAAAAAAACATATGTGCGATTGAGTTGTGATCTTTACTTTTTTGGAAAATAAGGATAAACCCCCAGTCTCTACGTCAATCGATGCATGCAGCCATCTTTATTCATTATTTCACAAATGTCTGACAAAAACATACATCAATCCACACGAAACCATCACTCACACCTACAAAGTCGATAATGTGGTGTGCTCTCACTCCTCATATCTAAAACCGGTGTCGTCGACAATCCATCTACATAATGTATCGAGACCAACAACCGGTGCAGCAGACCTAAAGCGCATACCATATGCACATGCTTTAGAAGTCCCATCATCATCAGACCACTGACCCATATTCAGGAGAGAGATTTGCATCATCCTTGCAAGTTCGGACATCCGTCGACGCCACCATGGCGCCCAACCGCGCCACCGCCCTGCGCTCATCCGTCTAGACACGAAGACTCTGGATGACTGTCGTGCGTAGCACCCGCTAACCAGGCATGAATCAGCGTAGCACCTGTCGGCCAGGCATGACTTGACAGGTCCACCAAAGCTCCGTGCAAGACGAAGTCGCTCCACCTTCTGCCTCTGCCATCCAGCGCTGCTCCACAAATGATGCTCCCAAGAGAGAAACGGCACCGCAGTACCACCATCGTCCGATCTGAAAGACTAGATCCTAGGGTTTCCCCCGGAGCAGTGCCCACCACCAGCAACCGTCAAGGACCCACACAGTGTCCACCACCACTCAGCCCTCAAGGCGACGCCTTCAGGAAGGTTACGACATCAAGGACGCCGCCGCCGCCCACCGAAATTAGGGTTTTCACCCGAGAGGCGGGTAGGGGGAAGTAGAGGAGCAGACGTAGACCGACATCTCCAAGAAGAAAAGAGACACCCTTGAGAGTCGCCATCGGTGCGGTCGGCCGGGGCCGACGAAGGGGTTCCCCCCAATCTGGATCTCCTCCACCAGCTTCACCCGGGCCGCCGGCCAAGGTCCCGAAAAGCCACGCCGACACCGCCAGGAACCCATAGGAGAGAAGCACACTAATCAGAGCCGGAGGATAACGGCCAGATCAAGCGCCGCCGGCCGCCAGAGCAGCCACGCCAGGCCCTGGTCCATCGAAGATCCGTCTCCTGACATTTTTTATCTAAAGGACAAGCTGCTTGTTTAAGTGCGATCAGTTCTCTATGAGCACTTAGTTGTGAGCACCAGTTCATCCTTACTAGTGGTTGGGATGCCACCAGTGGCACCGCTTGAGAGGAAGTTATGCGCATATTTTTATTTTAAAATAGTATATAGAGTCCTTAAGAACATCTCATAAAAAAATCATCACCTTCATCTAAAATAAAGTAAGAAAGAAAAAAAATTATCACCGCAGCCTACCAGCGAGCGCCACTTTGCATAACCCTTCATTTAAAAAATATCATAGGTCCTAACCTCCATCAAAAAAGGAAAAAATACATTTAAAAAATAATCCTCACCTTCATTTAAAAAATTCAAAAGATTACTCGCCGCGGCCAACCAGCTTGCGCCGCGTGGCATAGCTGGTTGGCCGCCATTCACGCAACATTTAATGGATTTTAAAAAATACCAAAGGTCCTAACCTCCATCTAAAAAAATATTTAAAAAATAATCCTCACTTTCATTTAAAAAATTCAAAAGATTGCTCGCCGCGGCCAACCAGCTTGTGCTAGGTGGCATAGCTGGTTGGCCGTCATTCGTGCAACACTTAATGGTTTTAATAATTCCTCATCGAACTCTTGCACGGAGGTTTCATCAGCAGATTTTGTCACGATGGCAATTAGCTTCTCGTTTCCTGATTGTTGCGCTGCAGCTCCTCTTCGCCCCTGTTGCCCGACGCATCAGCCTCGACGACCATAGTCCCCACAGCTATAATAGGAGAGCAAATGCTGAAGGATTAGTGCAAAACGAGCCGTCCCGTTCTGAGGCTTCAAGCGAACGTAATAAGAAGTGTCACGAAAAATAGCAGTGTTGGATAGTCTCAAAGCCCCGACCTAACGATGGATAGCACCATTGCCAGATGCTCTAGCTAGCGACTCTGGGTATGTCTAAAGTTGCAGCGCTAAACTTAATGTACTATATACAATGGCAGATCCATTTCATCGAATAACGTTACATAATCATGAACAAATTTTGAAACTTATACAAACTTTTAAAGCGTGTTTATTTTTAAAAATGTGAAAAATTATTGAAACATTAACTAAAATTTCAAATCCTGAACATTTATTGAATTATTTTATATACGAAGAATAGTTTTTAAATATAAATTAGATATTTTTGTAATATATGCTGAATAATTTTTAATTACACACTGAAAATTTTTATATATATGCTGAATAATATTTAAATACACATTGAACATTTTCGTGGTATATGATGAACTTTTTTAAATATAATACATTGAAGATTTTGTAAAATATACGCTGAACAATATTGAACTACACACTGAATATTTTTGTAATGTAATTTTTTTATATATTACTAGTCTAAAAACCGTCTAAAGTCAAGTACTCCTCATATTTTCAGGAGGAGGAAGTAGTAATTTGCTCGTGAAGAATAATTATGGCCCACTGTGAGTTGAAATTTGCCGAATTGATATATGTCGTTCATTGCGTCTACATAGCAATCGAATTTTGAAAACCGTGAATATCCTTGTATTCGCAATTTTTTATTATTCATGGAAATAAGATATTTTTTCATTTTGGGAACATTTTTAAAATTCATGAGCATTCATTTAATTTACGAACATTCATCAAACCAGTAAACTATTTTATGTATTCCCAAACATTCTTTGATTCTATGAATTACCCTCGAATTCACAAGCAATTTATAGATTCATGACTGATTTTTTGAATTCTCAAGCAATTTTTAGATTTGTGATTTTTTTACTTCGAGACCATTTTTGAATTCATAAATGTTATACTCTTGTCCAAACTTATTTTTTGAATTTCACAAAAAAAGAATTCACAAATTTTTTATAATTGACAAACATTTTTTGAATTCACATTTTTTACTTTCGTGAACTTTTTAAAAAATTCAAACATTATTTTAGATTAGTAATGGGCAAATGATGTTCGCTACGTAGCGAGCGGTATGTATTGCTCACTAACAATGAAATCACTGGTTAAGGGGGCGCAATGCAAATGTCATCTCCACATTCTCAGACGTTGACATGTGGCATGTTGCATGTGCGCCATTTGTAGTAAGCTAGGAGTTTCCCCTTTTTTCAATAGATTTGTTTATTCAAAATATGTTATCTCTTAAACCGTGCGTCCAAATTCCGAACAGCGTCAAGATCTTTGAAACTAGATCCCATGTTAGAAGGTTTCGAGAAAAAAATCACGAAAAAAAATCGAAGACCAAGAAAAATTTGAAAAAAATACAAATATAATAAATAAAATAATAAAAAACAGCAACAAAAACACGATGACGAAAAAATGAAAGAAAAAACCTGGAGCCGGAAGCACGTTTTTTTCGAGAACCATAGTTGTGCTTATAGCTGGCCATGGGCAGCCCAGCCCGGATGGCCCGACCCGACCTGACCTGGCCCGAGCTTGCACAGGGCCCAGGGCTAGGCCTGAGATCTAGGCCTGATGGTCAAGTCGGGCCAGGCCTGGGCCGACCATATTTGCTATTTCCCGAAGAGGCCCGACCCGAGGCCTGGCGGGCTTTTCCGTTGATGGGCCGGGCTTGGGACTAGATTCTAGGCCAGATGGTCGGGCCTGGCCCGACCTAGGTTTGCTACGTTGGGCTTTCTTAGGCCCAGCGCGACTGATGGCCAGGTATAGTTGTGCTTCTTGTGTAAGCAAATCTGCTTCTTCACGACAACTAAATGTGTGCTTCTGTGCTTCTCGT
>NC_041389.1:706310773-706336580 GCF_002162155.2 Triticum dicoccoides | reverse complement strand
GAGAAGTACAAATTTGTGCCTCCATGAAAAGTAAGAGTGTAATTTTTTTTCGCTTCTCAGGGAAGCAAATACGTGTCTCTACGAGAAGAAAATTTTGTTTATCTCCTAGGAGAACATATTTCTTTTGAGAAGTACAAATCTGTAAGGATTAATGAAACGTGACCCCATGAGGTCCTCTGTAAGGGGTAACCTCCAGTTGGTGGCCCTCTGCTAACAACGGGGCATAGCAGTCCCCTGGAATTCGCTTTGCCTACCCATGTGCTTGTTTTGCATTACGGAATAGGCCCGATTTTCTAGTTTTCCCGTGAGTAAATTTCCGCTAGACTGCTATTGTATGATGATTTTATTTCCCATTTTTCATTTTCTTATTTTATTATATTCTTCTTTTGGATCGTTTCATGAGTTGTGAAAAAAAATGTCTAAAAAAAATGCATTCATGCATTTTAAAACGACTGATCCCGAATTATGTGAAAACACTCAACACCATTTTAAAAATGTTCATGGTGTTCTATTAAGTATTGGTGATGTACTTTAAAGAACATGTAGCTCAAAATATTTAGTTTCTATTTTAAGAGATCATTTAGCACTAAATAAAAAAATAGACACTGTCTATCAGAATTTTCCTGTCATATATATTGAAACTGTTCATCATGTATGTAAAAGATGTTCATCATCTTAAAATTGTTCATCATGTATGAAAATTGTTCGTCGTGTATCTAAAATTTGTTCATCAAAAAATGTTTGTTGTTTCCGAAATTATTCATCAGGTATTGAAAATTGAGTGGTATTCTAAAAATAGACACTTACATTTGAGATAAACTTTGAGGAACGAATCGTAGTATAAGTGTTGGCTAATGTAAGAAAACCTTCGATACTACCAGAAATTGGAGGCATTGTAAAGAGCATATTAACATATAGCTCAGAACCTATGAAAATATCTTCACATATGAATTATCTGAGCAACAACCAAAATGTTGCCGTAGATAGCTCAAAACTATTCTAAAGGAGTGAAAGAAAATCCTTTCAGAACCTTACGGTTTGTTAGATAATTGAGACGTCCCGACAAGCATCTGATGGGCAATATAGAGATCTGCCATAAATAGTGCATCAACGCTATAATACATTTTGGAGTTGCTGAACAAACAATAATATAGTTAGCACTCCCTCTTCACTCTATAATTGCATTGAGTACTCAAGTTTACCAAAATTAGAAATGTAAGGGCAACCATGGGAGGCTTTGAAAAAACCTGATAGACCAATAATGGGGTGAGCCTCAAGATCTTGAATGAATATCCACCATGCATGCTGCAGCTGCTCTCCGACCAATCGCGAGTGCAAGCTGGGAGAGAGGAGAGAACTAAAGGCTCAAGCATAGGAGTTTATGTCCAATGATGGCCGCAGGATCCATTGGCTGAGCAGGCTGGTATTGTAGCCTGCTTTATCGTTGGTGCCTGGGCAAGAGGCACCACCCGATGGACTCTAGCTCCTTGTGGCTGCCAGCAACATCCATGCCTTTGGTTGGCTGCAACATAACTAACAATTTTTGCAACATAAAAGAAAAGAGGAGGATATAAACACTAATATAATTTTAAACATAACCAAACTTTGAAAATCTAAGTGAAATAAATTTCTAAGTACTGTCATTTTTCACCAATGAAGAAATTCAGAACAGCGAAACAAAGCATACACCATTCTGTCATCAAACCAGTGGTAGCAAGCACACAACAGAATGAGCACCAAACTATGAGAAGTACATGATTGCAACATTCTAATTGTGAAGGTAATGATAAGATAACCGATTGCCAATATAATCATGAGATGAAAATCCTATAGGTCAACCTTGTGAAGAAACACTAACAACACAACTGATTTGCCATAGAACATGAGGCCAGATGCGGACCTTGTATATCCAATCAGGAATTTTACAAGGTAACGTACAAAAGGAACAACAGAAATGATGGCACAGTGAAATACATCTACTAATCACGTATTACATGGATCGATCCATGCATGAACATCTAATCAGAAGCATGTTGGAAGAAGATTGGCAGCTTCCTATTTTCCTGGTGGCTAGCTCGATATCGCCATACTTGGCCACGCTCACTGCTGAGAAAGGTGGGAGCGATGGTTGAGAGACAGAATCTCTAGCACAACAACAAAACACAGATCCCTATCTCCTTACGGGACATTGGAGAGGCAGGCAAGTAGAGATAGAGAGAGGGAAAATCAACCTGCCCTATCCCAGTGTTGTTGTCTAGCCGCCAACCAGCGTCATCTGGCCACCGCCGACCAGCATCCCCAACTCATCCTTGGGCCGGTGCTCCGCGCTTCCTCTTGCCGGCCACCGCATGCGGCCTATGGCTGCGTCCCCTCATCAAAATAGATCTGAATCACGTAGCCTCGCCAGCGCTCGAACCGTCCCGTGATTGGATCTGCGGCAGAGCGCGCTAAGGCGAGGAAGCATATATAATACAGAAGCGCCAGCAGGCTGGGAAAACAGAAAGGAACACCTCAATTAATCTCCGTGAGTGGCGCACAAAATCCGTCATGAATGCCTCTAGAAACTGAAAATCATTGCCTCCTTCAAATCCCAGTGGACGATCTGCTTCACCGAACAGCCGAACAGCCAGATCCCGATTTGCCTCGACCTGAATCGGCGTGCGGTCCGGGACTCGCTCCGCCTGCTCGTCCCCTCGTCATTTCGATCGAGCAGTTAAAGACATCGGTCAGACCCAAGCACGATCGAGTCGTCGCTCCCGGCCATCGATCGCCGCCATAGAGGACTGCGAGTCTGCGACCACGGCAACCCGTGAACCAAACTTTATTTCCCCGGAGGTTTGCGATCGATGAAGCCCTTCTTGCGTAACGAATGCGGGATTGGTCACTCTAAATGGGCTGGGGAAAGGCCCAGTTAACTAGAGGCCTTCGATTCGGCCTCTGGAACAGCAGCCCACAGGACAGCTGGGCCACATTACACAGGTCGCTGGACAGATCACTTTGCACAGTAAATCTGATGGCCAGGAAAGGTTAGATCGTGAAATGGACGGCAGGAAACGCTATTCGCTGAGATAGCTCGGTTTAGACTCAGTTTTACTGTCCTTAAAAATGTCCCAAGTACCGTATGGACTAATAAGGGCATTTCTTAGATGGACCATTACTCATGGTCTTAATGGCGAGCAGGGCCCAAACCAAATAAAGAACAGTAGTACCAGGTTGTTAATATTCCACCTAGTAGTAGAATGGATCCGTAAACTATCGCACGGTATGTTGTACCTAGAGAAAAATTTGTGCAGTGGGATGGTGAAGTAACTTAATTTAGGCATAGGATGATTGAACCCTCTCCTTGGTTCTGTAAAATTTTCATTTTTGAGCGGGCGGTGTACTATCGAAGGAAGATGGGTAGTACGATTTCCAATGTGATTTTACATTTAACTTATCATTCTGTGTAGTTGTCTTTCATTGTAGTGCAAACTGTTTTCTTTAATAATTATCACATCTAAAATGCTTTTGAGTGTCTTTTCTAAATAAAGAATTACTCCCTCCGTCCTTTAAAAAGTGTACTTCCAACTTTGTTGGAGGGTCAAACTATTTTAAAGTTTGACCGAGTTTGTGCAAAAATATATCAATATTTGTGAAATCAAATAGGTATATGATGAAAATATATTTTATCACGAATCTAATGCTACTAATTTGATGGCATAAATGTTGATGTATTATTATATAAACACGGTCAAATATAAAAAAAATTTGACTTTCCAAGAAAGTTGGAAGTACACTCTTTAAAGGACGGAGGGAGTAGACATTAGTGCAAATACACTTCCTAACCACACATCTCTTAGGTGGACCATTACTAATGGTCCGCATAGCAGGCAGGGCCGCAACCAAATAATAAAAGAACAGCGGTACTAAGTTGATAATACTCCACAAAGTAATAGTACATATTACTAGATGCAATGGTATGAGTTTGAATATTACTCCCTCCCTCTAGAATTAGGCTCACAACATCACAAGCATGCCTGTTTTTATAAGGCCTCGACTTTGAAAGGTGCATGCGTGCAACCACATTGATTGAATTGAGAGCTATTGTTGTTGGTGCTATGGCTGTGGAATTAAGTATGATGCATCTTGCTTTTTTTTGCCTATATGCATGTGACAGAGTACATTGGGAGTGAAAGAGAAGAATCAATGTGAGTAAATTATTATGTGCCTTGGTCCAAAAAAAGTAGTTAAGCCTAATAAATCCGAATGGAGGATGCACATCTTGAATGAGAAATGGGTCCATGCAACCCTCGCAACATTTGCAGCACGGTATTATATATGCTCTTTTTGGCAAGGAATACCTGGGTGCACCCACCTACATATTCTACCTATCAATTGATTTTATTTATTTTGAATAACACCCATCAAATGAATGGACTACTAGTTTGATTTTCTCCACATGATTAATTGTGGACGCCTCATTATTAGCTTACACACATGCTGAAATTAATGCTTTGTCTTGGCGGTTGGTACTACTACTACTTAGGACAGTGTACTGACGGACAATTAAATTGGCAATTACTACAACTGCCACACAAACCTAACTACCATAGAAAATAATTAAACATATCATGGGCCAAACCAAACATAGATGCAATTGTCCCCTCATAAAACAAATGCAGCTGTCCCTAGAAAACATAAACGCAACTACAACTTTGAAGTTGGATGTGTAGCTTGGGTTGTCCTACCTCTCACCTATGACACAGTCTAGATGTTTGGTTGGTGATGCGAAACAATGGCATTTGTGGTGTGGATTAAGATCACCCCATTTCATCCTCCTCCCGAAGTTGCTCATTGGTGTGAGCAAGGTGTGTGTGGAGATTCGGTCAAGAGGGTTAGATCTTGGGCCATGTCTTGGACGATGTTGTGGACAACAAAGACAGTTTGCCGTAACAATGTAGTTGTTTGCCTATATGCAAGTACGCATGCATGCTTGTGATTGGTTGGTCAAAATCCTAGAGATCAGGTCCAACGCTAATTACATGTTGCAACCTTCAATGTTACTCCTTCAGTGTATACGCCACCTATTTTAGGACAGAGGGAGCATTTGTGAAGATGTTGTGGGGAAATTACGAACAACTAGAAGTAAGCTAGGTGTTCATATAGTTACTTTGTGAGAAGGTATTCTTGTAGTAACAAATGTTACTTCAAGAAGGAAAACATGCGATTTGTAATGTTGACCTTTTAAAACAAAGGTTGATCTGATAGTTAATTTGATGTCTTTATGCACTAGTTGCAGTTTTATAAACTCACTTTGGATGACATATTAGGAGTTAGATTTATGATAAAGATGGATGTTCACACTCATGGCAAAATTAAGTCAGAAAACTGCTTGAGGAAAATTGAATGTTTAAGTTAAGAGATTGTGCTACTTTGTAGATTTGTCAATTTTGTTTGTTGAACTCGGATGATAAATAAGTACTTACCCTCATCGCAACTCAGGCACTATCATAATTGTGAGCCCAAGTCAGTAAATCCGACAAAAAAAAGAGCTAGTGCAAAAAGAAGCTGCTAAATTTCCACTTGATGTGATTGCAAGAAAGCTAATTCCTAGGAGATATATAGAGCAGCTAGACAACTAGCTAGTGTAAGATGACGATCCTACATGCGAAGGCAAACACAAACTAATTTGTAGGGGACGATTGTGTAGTTATATATTGAATTTTTATATATTATTCATGGACCATGTGATGTGTCACACATTCACATTAGTTTGCATAAAGGGTTGTGAATAATATCTCCAACTAGAAGCTGACATATGCGAACATTCAAGAAATCATCTTAAATATCAACCACCACACATTACACCATCGCTAAGAGATCAACATGCCCAAGACCAATATTCACCGGAGTATTGTATATATATATACAACTACTCCACTGCGTGTGTTGTTGAAAAGTCACTAGGAATGATATATATAGATAAAACATGTATTAATTTTTGTGTATCGATCTGAATGTATGGATGCGATGCAGGTAGGATGTTAACTTTATTTATTGGAATTGTAGGCATTGGGAAAGAGCTAGGTAGTTTTAGTGAAGCATTATGTAGTTGCTTGCCTGGATGACGTTAGCATGCGTATGATTGGATTGTGGCTTTTTTTCTTCTAGAGTAGGCTAGCTGTCAATTTGATGTTTGTGGAGATACCACAAAAGATGGTTTGGAATTACGAAGTGCTAGGATTTATAGAAGTTCAATAAAGGATGCTATAGCACGACTAATAAAAAATTAAATAAAAAAAGTGCTCTCCTGTGCTGGCTCGTAGAGGTCGATGCTTACCCATGTCATCTTATCATATTTGCAAAAATTCTTTTTTGTATATAAAAAGTTTAAAGTCTGTTCTTCCGTAATAGAATATGAGACATCGTTTCTTCTTCAGAGAGGAAGGAGGTACTAAAGCCGGTAAATTTGACGTAACAATGAGAACCACGTCTGAACACGTGATTCGTCCACTACAATTATTCTGTGTAGCGAAACTTTCTTCCATTAATTAATGTCGAGAAATAAGTCGAATGCGTAAGTGGAATTCAAGAGATGCCACGAGGGTGAAAGTACAACCATCATCAATCATCTTAAATCCATATAGGATGGCAGGAAAGTGTCACCTCATCTCAAACCAAACAAATCCAGAGTTTTTATTGGAAAAAAAAGGCAGCCCTTGGAAGGGGATCCGAGGGTGGAGGGAGGCTGCCGGCGCCGCCGCCTCGTTCCGTCCGTCCCCCACCGCCCCACGCCGCAACTGAGCCTCGCCTCCTCCGCCGCTGTCGCCATCTCTCCTCTCTATCTACTACGACTACGAGGCCGCCCGCGCACGTGTCCCCTCCCTCCCGTGGGTGAGACACTGGCACTCCATTGTTCCAGTCCGGTCCGGAGAGGCCGCCCGCTCCTTCCTCGGCGCGATGCTCCTCGCCTCCTCCGGCCAAATGGCGGCGCTCCGCCCGCCGCCGCGCCTCCTCCTCCTCCCGCCCCGCCCGGCCGCGCTGCCGCTCCGGCGCCGGCCCAGCCTCCTCGCCTCCTCCGCGAGGCGGCGTGGCGTGCCCCGGTGCACCGGCGCCGCGCCTCCTCCGCAGCCCTCCGCCACGGTTAGTCCCCGCTCGTCCGCCCGTCGCTCCAGCTCCTGATTTTGTTTCTGGGTAGTCCGACCGAGCGGCGCCCTTCTCTTGTTACGATTTCTCGAGCGAGCAGGTAGAATTAAAGCGGCCTCAAAATGGGAAGGACAGGCATCTCCCCTTTTCAGAGGAAGCAATAACAACAACCTCCTTAAGCTTTTGGGGGTGGGAATTTGCCTCTGACAAGAGAGGAGTAGAATTATTTTCGAAAGAAAGAAAGAGGACCAAGTTGTTTCTCGGAAAGCAAGAGAAGACTATTATTATTATTATTATCATTTTTGAAAAGGAAGAGAGGAGTATAATTAGTTGAGCCTGAAATCTATGGGGTGCAAAAGGGTAGCTTTCACCGGGTGCCAGTCGCAGTCAAATCGGTGCGACAGAGCGCCGCAACCAAGTCAGGGCAGTCATAATCCATCCGTGGCCATTAACAGGCGTATCTGAGCTGCCGCTTGCGGGAGTCTGTGTTTTATCGCCTGCATCTCGAATTGGCAATGAATTTCTATGGCTGGACCTGAGAAATTGTCAGGTTTTAACTCTCTGCATTTAATGAGTCTTTCAGTGTTGTGAAGCAGGCAAATAATAGTTTTACAGGCTAGGCATGATTCGCATCAGGAGTACAGAGTTTGGGCTCCACATGTGAATTTTTTGCCTGAAACTTCCATAAATCCACATTGCAGATACAAATCCCAGCTCGCAGAAAGTGCTCGCCGTTTCTTGATAGTGCTCTATTGCCTGGTGGAAATGAATTGGCTGTGCATGAGTGGAAGGCCGTTCCAGATATTTGGAGGACAGCAGCAGAAAAATACACTGACCGTGTAGCTCTGATAGACCCTTATCATGACCCTCCGTCTGAATTGACTTATAAGCAGGTACTTGTTGAACTACCATAACCTTCTGTTGGTGCCTGATTATCTAAGACATTTTCTCTTGAAATAGACATAGTTAGGCTTACATATGCTGTTTCTTTTGTTGCCAAAAACTACTTAAAATCTTGTGCAGTGGACTGCAACTTACATATGCACTTCAATACTGTTTCAATATACTATGTAGTTCCAATCTCTTTGTGCAGTTGGCAATCCTTGTTTTTTTAATATATTTTATTTGATGTATGTTCTTTATTCAGCTTGAACAACAAATATTGGATTTCTCTCATGGCCTGAGGGCCATTGGTGTTGCTCCAGATGAAAAGATAGCCCTTTTTGCTGACAACTCATGTCGATGGCTAGTTGCAGATCAAGGTAATTTGCCTTTTTTTTTGTTTCAAGATGTTTAACATGTACTGTACTTAGTATGCTGAAGAAGTGAAGAGCACAAATCAGCAGAATGCTAGAGTTGCCATATTTAAGCTTGCAGTTTCTACAGGAGTCCCATTGTTACTTTCCTAGCATAGAGAAAATAATGGAAGCAACCAAATAATAACGGCTTTGCTATGCATTAGGTTGTTAAAAATAAGATACCGAACTACAAATGTCTGCTTTTTTTCTTAACTGAATAAATGACAGCTTGTTCAATGATGTGCTTACCATTTGTTGTGTTAGCTATCTAGGGGAGTTCATGTAACTGTCTTCAAATGGATGACCATATATGTTCATCAGTAATCATGCCACTGACACATGCAATCCAGGAATCATGGCTACTGGTGCTATCAATGTTGTTAGAGGAACAAAATCTTCCGATGAAGAACTGTTCCAAATATACAGTCACTCAGAAAGGTAAGCGTCAAGTCTTTTGAAATTCGTCTATTTTGCTTTTAATGATTGAGTATGCAGTCTAGAAGCCGGTATATATCTAAGTCACGCACAACATAAATGAAATTTCATTCACTTGTCTCTTTCTACCCTTTGAACTTTTGAGCCACGAGCCTGTCAGGATTTAGGAGACCTGGCTTTTATAAGCCAATAAACCATTTTTATATGCCTATTTAAATGCTTCCACTGATTTTGTTTGATGGCATGTTGAGATTATAACTGAGAGAGGTGAGGACTGTTAAGGGGATATGGAATTTGAGGTGCAAGTTTGGCATGATGTTGCCATCTATAGTTAAAGAAAAAATTGGATGGATCACCTTTCAGATCAGACCTCTCTTAGCTCGTGAAAAAGTAACAACATCTGCATTCTAATTTTGACATCTTTACTGGACCAAAATGTCCATAATATGCTATTATTATCATGCGCAATGCTTGCCATGAACTTAATCTCTCAAAGTATGCTTGCTTGGTTATTGTTTTGCATCTGGAAAGTTTTGCCTCAAACATAACATGCCGTATATAGTACATTGACTCTAGAAATATGGATTGTTAGTTCATGGTATTATGATGAGTATCTTTATGCTTATGCACTGTAATTTTTATACTTTTTACTTTCATGTTATAATATGACTTTATTGTTTTTTCCCCATCACAGTATTGCACTTGTTGTGGACAGTCCTCAATTCTTTAACCGGCTTGCAGAGTCTTTCATTTCAAGGATTAATGCAAGATTCATTGTGCTACTTTGGGGTGATAAATCATCCCTAAATAGTAAAGCTGTGATGGACATACCAGTTTATGACTACAATGATATCACTGAACTTGGACGAGAAAATCGCAATGCATTATGCTACTCAAGCGAGCTATCCGAGCAAGGTATCTTTGCATGATATCATAATGTGATATGAATCACAAGAAATGTTTAGCTGAAGATATATGGAGTACGTTTCTTCCAATTTTTGTTACTTCACTTTCTTCTGCATTTCTGACATCAAATGTCACATAAGTTGCTAATCATTTGCTTCATGTAAGAATGTAAGATGTCTTACCATCCAATAAGCTAAGCATCCCAATACCAGTATACAATTGATAGATGTACCTAATCTTGTTAGTTTCGCAAGCTTCTTATTTAATGGTTGGCTCAGTCATTTAGTTATATCCAGAGCTTGCCACTCAAGTTCCTTGCAGCCAACGCCAATTGGTTTCTTTCTTAATAGCTTTGGCATCTGTTGTTTTAAAGAGGAGCACTTAATTTTTGTTTCTTTACAGAATATGGCGTCACTAGGAAACTCTTAACGACTTTCTGTTTCTGTAGAAAAAAATTCTTTTATTTCTGTACTTTCAAGCAGTCAACTTGCATCCAATAATATGGTTCCTCTTCTTCCAACCATGTCCTGGTTTATTACAACTTTATCTTCTTTCAGGTCAGCAAGGCGTCTTCGAAGCTATTGGTCCAGAAGACGTTGCGACCCTAATATATACTAGCGGAACAGGTGGCACACCAAAAGGCGTGATGCTTACACACCGAAATCTCTTGCATCAGGTTTCAGCAATGATGAAATTTTGTCGATGAATTTTAAGTAATACTATGCTGTGTGCAAGCCAATAATAACCTCTACTTTGTTTCCTTTGATGTAATATCCTATTGTATGAACATGGGTACTTGTGCTGATCATTTTTTCCTGGATTTTCTAGAAGTATCCCAAGTCTGAAGCGCCTTGATTTTTTTGAACTGAATTGTGTAGTTTTTTTAATGTATTCCTCTTGTATCCACATTAATCTTTACACTATTTATGTTCTGCAGATAAATAACTTATGGGATATTGTTCCAGCAGTACCTGGTGATAGGTTCCTAAGCATGCTTCCACCCTGGCATGCATACGAGCGTTCTACTGAGTACTTCATCTTCACTCATGGAATTCAACAAGTTTACACTACTGTGAAGCACCTGAAGGTATGATTTTGGTGCTTTCCATCATAAAATACTTCATTTTAGTCAGTTTTGGTAAGAGGCCTAGTGATGTCATTAAGAAGTTATTGCGACATAGTAGTATTCATGTGCTCATGGGTTATGCTTTCATAGATTTAGCAGCCTACTGAAAGCTGCAAACTTAGTGATGGACATTGCATTAACATGTGCAGTCTGCAGAACTCTAGACCTGCTAATTTTCATGCGAAAGCGGTATCACGATGCGCTCAACAGGGTTTCTGTGTGGCGTGCAGTACTCTTCTTGTTCTACTTTTATTGTCTGACTGTTGTACAAGATGCTGAAATTGCTTATTCATGTTAACATCTTGATGTTCTTTTATAGGCAGATTTGCAGCTCCACCAACCCCATTATATTATCTCTGTACCACTGGTCTATGAAACTCTGTACAGGTTAGTTTCTATGACTATGATGTTAAATTGTGTATGTAAACTGTGACGTGTTGTACAGGCAGTGGTATTGGATAGTAGAATTTCTTCAGTTCTGTAGTGCCCTAAATGCGGCTCAACATATTCGCCTTTTGTTTGCTATCAACATCTATCTTTAATTATATCCTTTTTTGGCTTGTTTGCGTTATCATATTTTTTATTCATGAAATCAATATTTCTTGTGGATCAGTAGTGATTAGCAACATTATGTAAAAAAAGTCTTTGATCCGTTTTGTGATGTTTCCTCACTCTTTACAGTTCGATTCAGAGGCAGATATCTGCTAGTTCTCCTGCTCGAAAAACTGTTGCCCTTACACTTATCAAAATAAGTTTGCTATTTATGGAGGCGAAGAAGATATATGAGGTATGAATCCCGAGTTAGCATGAGTCACCTCATTCTCTTAGCTGCAAGTAAAGTCGTTATCTTTTTTTCCTCTCATTCTTTGGTGACTGGATGTTCTCTATAAATCCCATTGGATTCTGCGTGTAGCTGAGTCAATTTTCCTTTTTCTGTCTTCTTTTTCTATTATTCTGGAAAGGGAACAGTCTTATCAAATAGTCCTGTCAAGCCATCATTCATTTCCTACATGTTCAATTATCTACGGGCAAGAATCGTCGCTGCTCTTTTGTGGCCTTTGCATAATCTGGCAAAGATATTAGTCTACAAGAAAATCCATTCTTCCATCGGAATTTCGAAGGTACATTTATTTTGCCTGCGTGCCCATTTCTATGCTACCTCTATAATCTTTGTGCAGTTTTGAGTGTGAGCTCCCTAAATTTTTGCATACGTAACAATTCTATGGTTTCTGTGATAATTTGCAGGCTGGTATTAGTGGTGGCGGAAGTCTTCCGATGCATGTTGACAAGTTTTTTGAGGTAGAGGATTGGCAATAAATAAACTTCTTATATTAACATCGTTTCACCGATATTGTTCTCTTCCAGGCTATTGGTATCAAAGTACAAAATGGCTACGGTCTAACAGAGACTTCCCCTGTTGTAGCTGCTAGACGGCCATTCTGTAACGTAAGAGGTTCCACAGGACTTGTTTCTATATATTATATGCATTTATAGTCTGATCTTTTAGTATGTTGCATAATAAACTGTTGGTTCCCCTGTTGGTTTTATATTTAATAAGAAATATTATAAATTGTTTTACTCATTGGGGAAAGCAACAGATAACAAGATCATATAGTGAGTTAAATCTTGCATAATTTGGTACTAAATCCTTGAAAATGCGCAAAAAGAGAGGAACAATGTTATTGGTATTCTTCAGATAACACATTCTTGCTCCCAGAAAAGAGATACTCAGATCTTGCCTGTGAAATGCATAAAATTTTCTCGCAATTTTTGTCTTCTTATAAAGGAGCATATCTTCATGCTGGATATTTAGTTTCTAAGGACAACAGAACATGGTAATTCTGGTGCCTATATTTTGTGCTAATCTTTTGCTTCTTGGCTTCCTGAACATTTTTGTGTGTGATTTGAACTGATTGCCAACTTGTAACCATTTGGGTTGTATAGTATCATCAAAATAATCTCCACATTTCTCATTAGACATCTGTGCGTGCTTTGCCTCCCATTTGTGCTCTTGTACTAACATAAGCAGTTGATGTAACAAGGTTCTTGGCACAGTTGGCCACCCAATAAAGCATACAGAAATCAAGATCGTGGACATAGAGACCGGTGAGGTGCTCCCAGATGGTTCAAAGGGGATTGTGAAGATTAAAGGACTGCCAGTAATGAAGGGATATTATAAGGTTCTATCTATTCACTTTACCAATACGAATGAACTGTCAGATATTATAGAAACAGATCTTGTGTAAACATATTACTTGGAGAAGTAAGCATATTTACCTTGATGTCCGACAGTGAGCTAAATCTCACAATCCATGTTAAGATACCATGTGCTCTGTGCTTATGTATTTAAGTCTTCTTCTTCCTTAGAAGGTTCTTATTTATCTCCTAAAACTTTGGTTGTCACAGAATCCATCTGCTACAAATAAAGCTTTGGATCTAGAAGGTTGGTTCAACACTGGAGATATAGGTTGGATTGCACCTCCCCATGCCACAGGTCCTAATCGAAAGTGTGGAGGGATGCTTGTTCTTGAAGGGCGTGCAAAGGATACAATAGTTCTCACTACAGGTATGTATTATGTAAGATCTATGTACTGTTATCTCTGTACGTTGATTATGACATTCGACTTCTTTCTATACTGATGTTGTACTCTGGAAATCAATTCATTCGTATGTAGCTGGATATCCTGTAACTCTAGTTATATTTTACGGCACTTGAATGTTTACTAGATCTGATTGTGCTTGAATGTTCCAATTTTCAGGAGAAAATGTTGAACCTGCTGAGCTTGAAGAGGCAGCAAGCAGAAGTAGCTTGATTGATCAGATAATGGTTATTGGCCAGGTAGGGCAAGAAGCATAACCACACAATTGCTAGATAAATCATATGTGTTATATTATTATGATCATTACTATACCAATTGATGCTCCTTGAGGTGGCCTGTGGGAAAATAGAATTTCTGAAGTGATAGGGAAAATGTTTCATGGAACCGCCAAAACCTTATTTGAAACCATGTGGTGTGTTTTTGTTCATGAAAAGACTTGTCATAACATGATTTGATTTAGATATTGCAGTGATGAAATAGATCGTTCATCAGTACCACTGGTGAAGTCATGAACTTTGTTATTTGTTCTTTACATAGGATCGGCGGCGCCTCGGTGCTATTATTGTTCCCAATAATGACGAAGTCGTGGCAGCAGCAAAACGAAAGTCTAGCCTTGATGGGAACAACGGGCTAGCCAAAGATACGGTCATGAGCTTGCTATATGCTGAGCTGAAAACTTGGTAAGAGTTGAGCGCTTTGCTATTTGATTTGTTCAGATAACCCTATCTTCCTTGATAATCCATTGGCTATCATAATGGAGACCTTTTAGCTAATCTGGAGATGATCCAAAACCGTAGTAGAATTAATCATTCACTGTATTTTAGGATTTTATAAATTTTGTCATTGTGAACTGAGTCTCATCGGTCAAATATCGCAAGACTTGAGTTAGTTTGTTAATTAATGTCAGGATGGCTGGTTGCTCATTCCAGATTGGCCCTATTCTTGTTGTCGACGAACCATTTACGGTAAGATTTTCTAGAACAGCACTGTTAGTTTTCGCTGGGTAATTATGAAGTAGCTACTTTACTATTTACTTACAAGCTTTGCGTGATCTTGTTATTCAGATTGATAATGGTTTGATGACACCAACCATGAAAATAAGAAGGGACAGAGTGGCGGCCAAGTATCAGAGTGAGATCGAAGCCTTGTACAATTGAGCTGTTCAAAAGAAAACAAGTGGGCTGTGCTCTGTTTGATGCGAATCTGTAGTGAAAATTGGGTGTGAAATAAAAGAAGCAAAAGCAAGGCAATTGCAGAGGCCATAATAAGTTGAAAAAACGTGTATTTTTTTGACAAGGTGAAAAAAAACTCGTGTACATTTAACAGAGCTTGACAGTATCACTCAAAACCCAATCTATGACTCACCACCTACTCGCCGTCATCCAAGGTGACCGCCTGCTTCTTGTCCTCGGCCTCGGCCTCGACCCCTCCGTCGTCCACGGTGGCCGCCTGCTTGCTGCCCTCGGCCTCGACGACGGCACATTTCTTCTTCTTCTTGGTCTTCTTGCCACGTTTCGCCGGCTTGGCGCCACCATCACCTGAACCTGAACATGCGCTCACGTCGACATTATCGGCCGGCGCTGCCTTCTCCTCTACCTCGGCGGCAGCTTTCTTGTGCTTCGCACCGTGTCCAGGATCGTCGTCGCCAAGCACAGCCCACATGTTGGCGGCGCCGCCAGCCGCGCCGCCTTCCGCCGCCGCCGCCTTGCGTGCCCGCCGGCGCACCGGCCCACCTTTGGCGACCACGGCAACGAACTCTCCTTCCTCTTCCACTTTACCCATCTCTTCGTACTCCCATTCTACACCGACCACTTCTTCCTCCTCGCTCGGCGCGGCCGCGGCCGGGGTCTCCTTCACCTCGCCACCGCCGGGCTGGTGCTCCGGGAGGAGTCCAGGCATCGCCGGAATAGCCGGTGGCGCCTCCAGTGGCAGCTGCTTTCCATAGATGGCGGCCATAGCGATCCGTGTAAAACGCTCCATCATGTCGTCCATGGTGCCCGCCGGCGCCGCCTGCTCGTGCTTGCCGTCCCCGGCCGCGCCTCTCGTCTTCTTCTTCGTGCCCTTCTTGCTGTTGCTCCCACGTTTCGTCGCGGGCTTGGCGACGCTCTCGGCCCGCGGCGGCGGCACCACCTCCTCCGCCTTGGCCGCGGCTTTCTTGACGAGCTTCCGGCCGTGGACGACGGCGTCGTCGGCGCTGTGGCCTGGGTCGTTGTTGCGCAGCACGGCCCACATGTTGGCGCCGGCGATCGCTATGCCTCCTCCCGCTCCGGCCATCTCGATCGAGTCAGGCAGGTGGCTGATGAACTCTAAGCTAGCGTTCGTTGTGATTGCGGTAGAACTAGCTATGTGCCGATCACGTACGATGCGGTCGTATATAAAGGTCGGGAGCGGAGCGAGGGACAGTCCGACTCGGTTTGGAGCAGGCACTACGTGCTGCTCACTGCTCGTCCCGGACTCGGACACGCACCTAGTTTTCTTTTTCTTTTTTATTACTCGTGTTACAGTTTTTTTTTCTAACAGATGCCATGTTACATTTTTTTTGCAATAGAGGTTTTGTTACTTTTTTTTGTTTGTAACAGAGGCGCTGTTGTAATTTAATTATTTTTGTAATAGAGGTCTTGTTGCAGTTTTATTTTGCAACAGAGGCATTGTTGCACAAATGAGATATAAGCAGAGTTCACTACGTCATTGGGGAGTATTTAACCAAAAACTACCACAATTCCTGGAAACGTGCCCAGAAACTACCACTTTACAAATTTGTGCCAAAAACTACCATTTGTTGCCTAATCTTTGACTAAAAACTACCGTGTCTGTAAATCGACACATTCGTTCATTTTAAACGCACTTATGACATGCCTGACCCACATGTAATTGTTGGCATCGTTAGTCAACGCCGTTTATACCCGCTCGTCGTGCCTGTCGCTCGCAGCGCCCACCGCTGCCGCTGCGCGCCGTGCCCGCTGCTGCTCGTCCGTTCGCCGAGCGCCGCGCCTTGCTGCTCGCCGCGCCCACCGCCGTCGCTTGCTGGTTAGAGCGAACGGACGCTGCAGCTCTGGCTTACGAAGTGCCAGTGCGGGCCGGCTGGCTGCGGGTCATCGAAGGGCAGGCTACGGTCGGCCTTGGCCATGCGGAGGTCCGGCAAGCCGTTGATAGGGAACGGCTTGGTCGGCGAGTTCACGAGCAGGTCCTGCCTGGGCTCGGACGAGGCGAGCGCGTCTACGAACGCCGGCCCGAGCGCTGCCACCGGGGAGACAAAGTCGACGAGATGCGTCGAGGACGGGAGCTCGTCCGTGCTCTGCGGGGCGCCCTTGGAGGGTAACGGAAGCTCGACGATGTCGGCGGCTCCGGCTCCGACGAGCGCGGTGCGGATGAAGGGCACGTTGCATGGGGTGGTGAAGAAGGTGACGGTGGAGGCGAGGCGGATGCCGAGGAGGAGGCGCGCGAGGTGGAGGAGGACGGCGGACTGCACCTTCTAGACCGGACTAGGGGATTCGGGAAGAACGGGACGACGTCGCGGTGGGCCGGGAGGGGCTAGGGAGGCATAGGGAGAGGAAGGAGGAGGCCATGGTGCCCGGTGGTGGTGTTACCCGCCCGCGGCGTGCGAGCAAGCTCAGGGGGAGTGGTGTCTAGGAGCTCCCCTGCTTCTGTCCCATGCACAAGAGGTGTTTGTTGAAATGCCAGAGAAAGAGAGAAGGGGAGGGAGAAGAAGGTTGGTGATGACGTGTGGGTCCCACCCGTCAGAAAGGAGTTTAGAAGAGGCGAATCGGGCACTTTTGCGACATGGTAGTTTTTAGTCAAAGATTAGGCAAGAAATGGTAGTTTTTGGCACAAATTTGTAAAGTGGTAGTTTCTGGGCACGTTTCTAGGAATTGTGGTAGTTTTTGGTTAAATACTCGTCATTGGGACATGTGGCGTGCGACCAAGGGGCAGACGCAAGCTTGCTAATCCACCGGCTGAACAATAGCATTTTTCTAAATCTATGGGTAGAAGAAATACGATGCAATACACGGCCACAAAACAAAACAGAGGGACAAAAATAACAACGAGCTACACAACACTAAAAACAGCAAAAAAGAAAAGAAAAAACTATCCGACAGAATCACAGAAAACCAAGGCATAATAAACTCGCTAATGCAACAAGAAGCAACCCTAGTGTTGTTTTCTCTTAGAGGAAAGGCGGGAGATAGGCACCGGTCGACCGGCCCAAATTTTGGCAGGTCGCCGGGCAGCCCTTTGGTCCCTCCGCGTCTAAACTGTCCGATTGGTTTCATTCCCCTCACAAGCCCTCTCTTAGAAAAAGATGGCGGCCGCACTCTCTCTCTCCTGTGTCCCACATCGTGAATTCTTGCCCTCGCTGTTTGTCTCTCCCTTGACACAATTTCACCGCAGCCGCTCACGCTGTCAAACGCAACAACAACAAAAATCCATTGACTGTGCATCCATGGGTAGTAGCAAAAAACAGACATTAGATGTATAAAAATGTGAACACCTTAATAGCAAAATTGATAATGGTTGCAGCAAAAACACATAGTCGTGGGTCTTGGCGTGTCATTAAAAAGGATGTAGCAGCTGACGATGACGTTGATAGTAGCAAAACTCAAAATGATGATAGCAAAAAATGGTACAATGGTTCCACCAAACAAAAGACATGGTAGCAAAAATTTTGGTTGGTTCCAGCAAAAACCAAACATGGTGGTAGCAAAAAATTTGGCGCACTACTTCTACCAAAGCAAAAACAAGGTAGCAAAAAATTGGGTTGGTACTAGCAAAAACACGAACAGACATGCTAGCCAAAAAAAAGCTGGTTCTAGGGATAAAAAGGCGATTGTAGCAAAATTTGGGGTTGCTTCCAGCAAAAAAGACCCTAGTCGGATCTCCAGCACTTGTCACCGTGGTTCCAAACGCCCCGAACGCCGGCCGCCATGGCTCTCCAGCACTTGTCGCCGCCTTCTCCAGCACCGGTGGGTGCTAATTGCAGCACTTGTCGCCATCGTCTCCAATCTTGTGGCCCCTGTCCCAGCACCGCGTAGTTGTTGGTCCCAGCACCAGTGGCGCCGTCGGATGCAGCTCAATCCACTATCGGTTGCAGCACCACAACCTATAGGGTTGAAGATTGCAACGGTTTTAAGAAACCTCTGGTAAGTTTTTTTTTTCCTTTTCCTTTTCCCTTCTCCATTTTCTCGGGCTAGGTTTTGGCTCATTTTTAAATTTTTCTATTTCTTCTGCTATATATCCACAAACAAAAAAAAATTCAAACTCATTAACTGTCTCAAACCCGCAAATGTATTATTCAAATTCATGAACTTTTTCAAAAACCACAAACATTTTTTTAATTTATGAAATTTTATTCAAATACTTGAACTTATTTCAAATGCAGAAACTTTTTTAAACCCACAAATATATTTTTTAGACCCATGATTTTTTTTTCAGAAGTCAACGGCCAAGCGAACAATGGCTGACCGGTCAAGCGAGAGAGCGGAGGGGAACGACGGAACGAAATCTTCGTTTGTTGCTCTGGCCCACGCTCGGGGGCGTGTGAGTACTGCATCCCTTAGCTGACACGTAAATGCAGTGAGGAGGAGTTCTCAGTAACGATACCATTAGGCCAACTCCACTGCGTGACCCCATTTTGTCCGGATGTGTCCGTTTGAAGTAAAATGGACGAATAGTGTGGTCCAACGCAGTGGCGGAGGACCCCGGTGGGCAAGGTGTGGCAGCCGCCACACCTTAATTTGGTCCAAATTTTTTTATACATATACACTTCGTTCACTAATCGTTGGGAATCGCTAAGTAGAGATATTACAGACAGAGAGGCCATTCATTTTATTGGGCCAGGAAGCCTTAGCCAGCCCATTATTTGGGCCTTCTAGCGACACATCACACACAAAACGACGCATCGAGCGGTTCGAGCCAGGCAAATAGCGACGCAGCCACTCCCGCAGACCGGCATACGCACGCAGCAAGCAGCGAACCCTAGCATGACGGCGGCGGCGGCGGCGGCCAGGAGTAGGCGGAGTGGCGGACGACGGGGCGGCGGGTCGGCGGCTGTGGCGTCGAGCACTCATCGGGCAAGCGTGAGGCGTGGCTGGGCGCTGCCGAGACAGGGACGCGGGCAGGCGGCGAGCGGCATCTGCGGCCGGGTCTAGCGGACGGTGCAGCAGCACAGCGCGGCGGCAGCCAGCTGCCCAGCTTCACGTCCTTCTCGTCTTGGCCTGCAGAAGATGGAGAGTAAGGGGAAGGGGCGAAACGGGAGAGGTATATTTTCTAAATTTTGTAGCATTTTTCGATACCTTGTAATATGCAGCAATCAGTAGTTTCAATTCCAATGATTTATCTCTTCTATTGCAAATGGAAATCATTTTTGGTACTGTATGGGCTGTAATTATTCAGATTAGATGCACGTATATTTTTTGACTTATAAATTATTTTTGGAGAACATTTTTTGGCATCTTGGAAGCAATGCAATGTAGTGATAATTTAATGATGTGAAATTGTGAATTGCCGGAGCGTAGGATCTGCCATTGCCTGGATCTTCTAGACGGCATTGAAACCTTCATTATCGGTATATTTTAGGTTGTTTTTTCAATTGAAACATGTCTACATTTTCATTGTATTTAGTTATTAGTTTGTAGTGTGCAATGTTAGTGTGTATTGACTCTTTTGGTTTGCGTAAAAATAATCTTTGCTTAAGACTTCGCCACACCTTAAATTTTTTTCGTCCTCCGCCTCTGGTCCAACGCGCGGTCTCAAACGGACAAATGTCCGGATTCCGTCTGTTTTCGACCCATCCTGGCCCAAAGTTGCGCTTGGTTTAGGGTGAAACGGACGCGCGCAAACGGCCGCGACGCACGCCCTTGTCCCTCCTTGGCCCGCCTGTTGGGGACACTAGTAGTCCCTCCGCTCCCAACGCTTCGACCCTTTCTCTCCCGCCCCGCCCCGCCGCCGGTGCCGCCGCTATTCTCTAGCCGCCTCTTCACCGCGCAGCCCCCGGCCGTCCATACCATACCACGTGTAGACATGGCTGCCACCACGCCCGCGCTTTCGCCGTAGTTTTGACCGTCGATCAGAGGAGATTTGGCCGTCGCCGTCTTTGCCGGTGGCAGAGGAGACACGACCGCCAACGACGTACCACGGCGGCCGCCGCAGCTTCCGACGGCTCCAGAGCGGCCAGTAGCCGCCCGGCAACCACCCCTGCTGCGTCGAGGTGATCATCGCGACCTCTTCGCCACCACGACCGCAAGGTGTTCGACATTTTGCCCACAAAGGTATAGACAGTGGAGACGAGTTTTTCTTCCACCACTTCCTTTGTTCATCGGACAATTCGTCATCGGATGATGAAGATATTGTGGTGGCTGCACTGGTCGTTCACGACCATATTCAACGACAGCTTCCTCGGTACAGGGGGTCAGTCCCTGGCCGTGCTCCCAACCTGAGCCGCAACAGGAAAAGAGGCCACGCCCTGCTCTATGCCGATTACTTTTCCAACAAACCACTCTTCAAGCCGGATAAATTCCATCGGCGTTTTTGAATGGCAAGGCATGTGTTCAGTCGTATCCGAGAGGGAGTGGTTGCTCATGACCCATACTTCGAGTGCAAGACGGATGCCCTTGGCAAGCTTGAGTTCTCCTCTTACCAGAAATGCACCGCGGCTGTCCGCATGCTTGCGTATGGAATTCCAGGCGATCTGGTGGATGAGTACGTGCATATGAGCGAGACAACATGCCTGATGTCAATGTACAAGTTCTGCTAGGTTGTGATCGAGGTGTTTGGCCCAGAGTACCTGAGGCAGCCAACTGCCGCTGATACAGAAAAATTGTTTGTTAGCGACCAATGCAGCTAGAGGCTTTCCAGGCATGCTCGGCAGCATAGATTATATGCACTGGGAGTGAAAGAACTATCCATTTTCTTGGCAGGGCCAGTACAAGGGGCATGTCAACGCGTGCACTGTCATATTAGAAGTGGTGGCATCGCAGGATCTTTGGATATGGCATTCTTTCTTCAGCATGGCAGGTTCTCACAATGATATCAACGTGCTGCAGCGTTTTCCAGTCTTCGCAAGGCTTGCAGAAGGCCGCTCCCCACCTGTCAACTTTGAGATCAACGGCCACCAGTACAACAAAGGATATTATCTAGCTGATGGTATATATCCTCAGTGGTCAACTTTTGTGAAGACAATCACGAAGCCTCAGGGTGAGAAGAGAAAGAGATTTGCCCAAATGCAAGAGAGTGCTAGAAAGGATGTGGAACATGCTTTTGGTGTGCTTCAATCCCGATGGGGCATCGTTCGATACCCTGCACTGTCATGGGATGAAAAGAAGCTTTGGGAGGTGATGACTGCTTGTGTGATCATGCACAACATGATCATCGAGGACGAGCGTGATGACAGTATCTTCGACCAAGGATTTGATTTTCAAGGTGACAATATTGAGCCCCTGCACCAAGAACCAGCCACGTTTGATCAGTTTGTCCAGTTGCGTGATTGGCACACTCATATGGATCTTCAAAATGACTTGGTTGATCACGTGTGGAAGCATATTGGCAACCGATAGATGTATTGGTTCGTTTTATGTTCATTCAAGACAATTTCGATTTGGTTGTAAAACTTTCCTTATTAGAGACAATTTCGATTGGGCTGTAAAATTATTTTAATTTTTAAACAATTAATATTTAGACGTGCAAACTTGTTTTCATATGAAAATATGGGCATTTTAGGCCCTGGCGGACGAGATGGAGCAAACGGTTGCGGCCGCGCGCTGGGCGCACGTCCACCGCATCCCAGGACAGGCCCGGACACGACCCATAGCCCTACCCAAACGGACAAAATCCGGACAAAACCGACGTCCGTTTAGGATCGCGCGGTGGAGTTGGCCTTAGGCCAGAAACACTACAGTTACTAGACGGATACCCCGCGCGTTGCTGCGGAATTTGTATAAAATAAAAATAGCGCAATAAAATTCCGTTGAACTAATCAACCTAGATAGTGTCTACGCTTCTCCTCATGTAGCAAGATAATTCCTTTACCAACATTTGAAAAATAAATAAATGTGAATCTCACTGTATAAGTCCAAAATGGAAACAAAACATGTAAATTTCTTTCATGGAGCAACCTAGTGTGAGCCACATGCATGCGTTCATTTTCCTTCCAATTAAAGAAAACATTATAAGTAAATTGCTTTATGCATATTTGCATGCATGCGTTCAATTACTGCATGTGCTTGGTGGAGGCTCTCAACATGTAGATCTGAGGGCTATTGTAGACTGATCTAATATATCTAACGGCTAAATTAATTTGGTTGATGTGGCGCAAGGAGAAGGGAGAGAATTCCCGGTAGTGGGGGCTAGCTATTTAGATATAGTAGATTCCCTCAGTTTTTAAATATTTTTTTAGATATTTCAATACGGACTACATTCGGATATATTTAGATGTATTTTAGAGTGTAGATTCACTCATTTTATTAGGTATGTATTCTGTATTGAAATCTCTAAAAAGACTTATATTTAGGAATGGAAGAAGTAGTATGTAAGACCCCAGAAATAAGAAGAAATAAAGAGAGAGGCTATGAAAAATAAAGGAAAGAATGAAAAAAGTGCATGCTTGCACTTGAACCTTGGATCAGCCCGTTAGAAGGATAGGCAAAAACGAGTTGCTCTTGGTGGTGCTTTTGGCGAAATCACATTAAGTAGTACTCATTTTAAAGAACACTTCACTTTCCCAGATCACGACAAGTGGTGCACATGCAGCGTGTCACTTGTCGCAACCTGGGAGTTTTCCCTTTTTTCGTAATTCATTTATTTCAAATGTTTTATCTCCCAAACCGCGCGTCCAAATCTCGAACCGTTTTCATCATTGGATTCCTCGCGTTGAGATCTTCAAAAGTAGATCCTATGTTGATAGATTTTGACGAACTTTTTTTTCACGAAAAAAACCAGGCGAAAAACCAGGAGCACGGTTTTTTTCCCTTTCCGAAAGAGGCATGCCCGTGCCTCTCGCGAAATTACAACCATGCCTCTCCTGGAAGCAAAACCGTTACTCTCGTGGAAGGAAAAAAAAATAAAAAACACGTTTTTTTCCGTTTCCGAGAGGCATGGCCGTGGCTCTCGCAAAAGCACAACCGTGCCTCTCGCGAAAGCAAAACCGTGACTCTCGTGAAAAAAAAATGCGTATTTTTTCCCTTTCCGAGAGGCACGGCCGTGACTCTCGCGAAAGCACAACTGTGCCTCTTGCGGAAGCAAAACTGTGACTCTTACGAAAGAAAAAACAGAAAATGCGTTTTGTTTTTCCCTTTTCAAGAGGCACAGCTGTGACTCTCGCAAAAGCACAGCCGTGTCTCTCGCGGAATCAAAACTGTGACTCTCGCGAAAGAAAAAAAAAACAGAAAACACGTTTTGTTTTTCCCTTTCCGAGAGGCACGGCCGTGACTCTCGCGAAAGCAAAACCGTGACTCTCGAAAAAAAATGAGTTTTTTCACGCGAATTTTTTTTAATTTTTTTTGTCGAAAAGCTAAGAAAGACGGGGGAAACCAAAACGTCGAAAAAATAAAAAAAAACGTTTAAAAAGCCGAAAACGTGTGCGGAAAAAAATCCGGAGGAAGCATCCAGAGCGCGACACGTGGCGAATGGCCGAGAACGTGCCAAGTGGCGCTGATCGTTGCGAGGCTCTCAAAGGAGCGCTCGTTAACTAGTTTGATAACATTTTATTTAACTCCTGCTGAAAATAAGAGGAAAGAAATCCTATACGGGCCCAAGGCACAGTGGGCTCGGCGTGACGATCACCCAAATGCTGTTTTGCTTCTATATTCCCCCTCACCAAGCCCTACCTCTCGGTTGAGACATCCTATTTAGCGCGCTGTGCGATGGGAAGCGATGAAACGAACACCCCCTGCATGCCATTTTAGGCCGGCGCATGTGCAGGGTGGGGCGCCCCTTTTTCTGTTTTTCTCTTTCATTTTTGTTTTCTTTTTTTTTTATCTTTTTTCTTCTTTCCAAGGATTTCAAGAAATCTTCAGAAAATATTATAAATCTCCACGAATCTAAAAAGTGTTCAAGGATTTTGAAAAATCAAGAATTCCAATAAATGTAAAAAAAAAACTAAAAATCAAAATGGTCCAAATTCTAAAAAATATTTGTGAAATAAAAAAATGTTCATGAAATGTTTTCTAATTCAAAACATATTTGTTAATTTTTGGAAATGAACATTTATTTTGAATTTTGACATTAGGTATTTGATGAACAAATTTTGAATTCAATGAACTTTCTTGGAATTTGATGAACATTATTTGAAATTTCTGAATATATTTTTAATATATGATGAATTTATTTTGAATTTCAGGAACTATTGAATTCAACTAAATTTTTTTGAATATGATGAACATTTTTTGAATCTTATGATTTTCTTTTGAAATTGATGAGTTAAAAATGTCATGATTTTTAGAATTTTTTTAAATTTTAAAATATGTTCGTGAAATGAAAAGGAATATAAAAAATGAAAAGTAAAAACAAACAATAAAAAATAAAATAAAAGAAAGATGAAAAAGAAAAGAAAAAACAAAAAGAGAAAAAAACGAAAGAGAAATGAAAATACCGGTGAATCTTGCACTACTTGGGCCGGACCAAAGTAGGTAGTGTGTGTTTGGTCGACAACTGTCCACCTACGCGGTAAATAGGGGACACCCCCTCGGTTATCCAATTGTGTCCGCTGTTGTCGGGTTGCTGCTGTTGTTGAGGAAAGGTTTGTGCTCGCTGCTGCTGCCGGTGGAGCACGGGCTGCTACTAGCCATCTGTCAACACTTGGTGTGTTGCCTATCTAACTCCATGTGCTAAGAGCATCTTAACTCGCCCCCAACGCCCACTGTTATCGCGGACGCTAAAAAAATTGGCCCACTCGCGTCCCCAGAAGTCCAATTTTCGCTGGTTAGGCCCGAATTTGGCGCCGGCGTACTCAGGCCGAACCCCGCGCGTTGGGGGCGCCGGGGGAAGTGTTTATGGCGCGAAAGCCCGGTGGGCCCGCTGAGTCAGCGACCAGCCTCATCTCGTCTTTCTCATCACCTCGTTTTTTCGCGGGGCATCAATGCCAAGGTTGCCGCCGGTCAGCCTTCCATTGATTCCTCACCGGCGGCGTAGTGCGGCAACGCCCCCCCTCCCGCCCCGCGTACACACGTTTGCCGCCCCCCGGCCGCTATAAAAGTGGGCCCCTCCCTCGCTAGTGGACGCACTCGCTTGTAGCCCCTCTCTCGCCGTCGACACCCCCATCTCCTCTCCCTCCCTCCCCGTCTACAGCCACCGCGTGTACGCCCGCTGATGGGAGAGTGGCTCCCCGG